>NC_088812.1:4410341-4774030 GCF_011386835.1 Chrysemys picta bellii | reverse complement strand
GACACCCATGATGACGGGGGTGCCTGGACTTGATAACCCAGAGGGTCCCTTCCAGATCTGTGTCTTATGGGACAAGAACTTATATAGAATAGAATCAAATCCCACCCATTGGGGCAAAGGGACCACACCAGTCATCATCTAGAATCCCACTTCACTTGCTCAGTGCTTGGCTGCTTCCTAGATCAGTGGGGGCGTGGGATGTAGGGTTCTACATCAATGGGTCTCAGGTGGGGGTGGGAATAGGCTTGACCCAGGTTTTCTTGCTGTGTAAAAGGTCTGGGGGAAGATGTATGATAAATTCAGACTCTTTTTCCCCCCACCGGAGACCTCTGTGGTTGCCCGGAGAGCAGATCTCCCAGGCATGGCTGTCCTCAGTCTAACTGGGAAGCGGGAGTGGGTTTTATTCAGACTGTTTAAAACTCAGGGGATTTTAAATATTTAACTCAGAATGGCTGAGCAACAGGTGGGAAAAAAACACTCATTAAAAAAGTTCAGCCACCCATTGCAGAGAAATAATTGTACCTAGTTCTTATCAGTAGATCTCAAATTAGGTCAGTATCGTTATCCCCATTTTATAATTGGGGAAACCGAGGCACAGAAGGGCTACGACCTGCCCAAGGTCACCCAGCAGGTCAGAGGCAGTAATAAATCCCAGATCCGCTGACTCCCAGCCCAGAGCCCCCATCTCTGTATTAGCCAAGGAACGTGGTGGAGTTCACACATACCCCGTTATGTGGCCTGCTTCTTCTCTGCTGCCGCTACGCTCATTGCAATGATCTCTGCCCAGATCAGGAGTTCATTGCCTCTGGGATCACTAGCAGATCTCACTCTGCCACCCCCCAGCTTTGGCCCTCCCCTGGACAACAGCCGATCAGGAGAAATGAAACCAGAACATAGGGCCTGTCTTACCATAATCCACCCCAGCCTCGCACGCGGCTTCGATGCGGACGGAGATGTCAGCGGGGGCCTGTTTAAATTTCTTGATCAGGCTGCATTTCTCTGGGGACGCAAGCAGATGATCCTAGTGAAGTGGCAGGTTGACAGCCCCTTTCACACCAGGCTTTCGACGTCCTTTATGGACATGAATGAATTCAGCTTCACAGCCCCCCTGGGTGATGGGTGGGTGTCACCCTCATTGCCCAGACAAGGAAGCTGTGGCATAAACAGGCCAATGAGTTTGCCCTAGGTCACAGGATGAATCAATGGCAGAGGTGGGAATAGAACCAGGAGTCCTGACGCCCAGCCCTCCACTGCTCTGACCACTAGTCCCCGCTCGCTTCCCAGAGCGAGGAATAGAACCCCGGAGTTCTGACGCCCAGCCCTCCACTGCTCTGACCACTAGTCCCCGCTCGCTTCCCAGAGCGAGGAATAGAACCCCGGAGTCCTGACGCCCCCTCCACGTGGAAAGGTCCCAGAGGCAGCCAGAGATCAGGGCCTGGCCAAGGAGGAGAGGTCGCTTTGCATGTTATCTGTGCCAAGGTAGGAGCTGGAAGCATCCACAGATTCTCCCCACCAGAGAATCACAGAGGGAGCGTTCTAGGAGCACAATCTGGACCCAGATCCCCCAAGCTCGCTCCATGCTGAGGGCTGCTGATCCCTGAGCTGCCACGGGCCGGCACCTGGCAGGGCTAGCGCATTGGCGCTGTATCCCCGGTGCTCGCACTGGCCCAAGCCCACCAGGTCAGTTGCAGTTCCAGCCTGTAACATAGACGCCAGCGAAGGGACAGAGCAGAGAAATTTTCCCCTCCCTTCGGTCTCCCTTTACCTTCCATGCAACGGCAGGCGTCTCCCTCACACAGCACCTTCAGCAAGCCGCTGTCTTGGGTTGGGTGGTAAAATTTTGTGCAGCGGTTTTCTGAGAGAGAGAAAAGGGTTGTTACTAGGTGTATAATGGTAACGCCTAGAATCAGCGTCCCCATTGTGCACAGACACACAGTGAGAGACAGACCCCTGTGATCAGGGCCCCCTGATGCCGGATGCTGCACAAACAGCGAGAGACAGTCCCTGCCACAAAGAGCTATGAGTTAAGGACGGGTTATTCTGTCTGGAAAATCTGGCTTCAATTCCCTGGGGAATCTCTGTGTACTTTAGGATTTTATCTAGCTGCCTGTCACCATAGTATCTAGGCATCTTCCATGTAAAATCACCAGCGAAGTCCTTTGTGAACTTAATGGAGTCTCTGGCTCTTCTCCCTTTTTGGAGCTAAAACGCAGCTGGGGAAGGAGTTTGGGGTTTGATTTTATTGTTGAACTTTTATTTCTGTGGCCCATCCTGTACTGCCCCCTCCTGGCTTAGGGTGGTACTGCAAGCACAGTCTGCTTCAGTTTCCCTTTAGAACGCCACACACTGCAAAAAAGTATATGTCCAAATTCCCCTGCCAGGGTTCTTCTTTACTAAATACAAATAACATTGAATTAAAGGCTTTCCCCTTATGGTCGGGGGGGGGGGGGGGGGTTGCACAGCCACCTGCCTCTATGGGGCCTGCATTTCTCCCAGAGCACCTCACCCTTAGGAGAGCTTCTCTCTCAGCACTATCACCTAATGATGGGCTTTTATCATGCCCAGGTGCTCGTTAGTCAATTAACTACCCAGGTGGGCTCATTCCCCTTAAATTAGCTCCTCTCAGGTCTGGATGCTCTGGTTTAAAGAGGCCAGCAAACTAGTGATCATTTCTTTTTTTGGGGGGGGGGGGGGCTAGAAGGGGGTGGAGGTGTTAGTCTTATGGTGGAAAGGCTTTTTCCAGAAAGGAAACTGAGGCATAGAGCAATGAAGTGACTTGTCCAAGGTCACCCAGGGAGTCAGTGGCAAAGGAACCCAGGAGTCCTGACTCCCAGCCCCCACTGCTCTAACCAGAGCTGGGAACAGAACCCAGGTTTCCCCGAGTCCCGGCCGCAAGACTCTGAAGGCAGCTCAAGAGAAGAGCTATCCGTGTAGCTGAGCACCGCGTGAGCTTTACAGCTGTTTTTGGGACAGAGCTATTCTCCCTATGTTATGAAGGGGGAAACTGAGTCACAGAGCGACAAGGTCAAAAGCAGAGCTGGGGAATCAAACCCAGATCTCCTGCCTCACAGGCTAGTGCCCTAGGCACCTCACTGTCTTGCCTTCCTGAAGAGCTAGTGGGGTGATAAGGATCAACCCTGTTCTGATTCGGTAACGCGCTACACCAGGGCTCTGTCTGACTGTTCGCGGGGGCTAGCGTGCTGAGACGAGCGAGTGATGAATGCTCTAACCCAGGGAGTAGTACTCGTACACCGTCACGGCTGCCGGCTGGATCAGACCCACTTCGAAGTGCTGGTGAGCTTTAAACTTCAGACAATCTGTCTCTTTGCTGGACACCTAGGGAGGAAGAGAAAGGCCCTTAGGCGCTGGAATGGCCCAGTCATTGCAGGCAGGAGAGAACACCAATAAGGGGGCAAAGGGCCCGATTCCCAGTTACTCCACTCTGCACTTGGCACAGGGGGCATAACGGGGTGGCAGGGGCTTTAAACGCCACCCCCCTTTGTGCTCCCCATCTCATGTGACTGTGCAGGGCCCCAGTATAGATTAGAGCCGCTTCAGGGCCGCTCTGACTAGCGAATAGCCGCAGCACAGCGTGTTCATTCATAGAATCATAGACTATCAGGGTTGGAAGGGACCTCAGGAGGTCATCTTCTGGCCAGGTGCCTGATCTGCCCCCTACACTGGGAACTGGGAGCACGGTGGATGCTGGATCCTTACGCAGTTTGAGGAGACCCCCCCCTCCCCAAATTAGAAGAAATTAGAGGGAACATTGCCCCCCACCCCCAATCAGGGGCTTCTGGGAGCCACCCAAATATCGGTCACACTTTGTAATGGGAGCCTTGGTCTGAAGGGTTAATGCATGATGAATGGAGGCTGTCCCCATGTCAGCCGGGAGCAGGATGTGCTGCAGACGGCTATCAGCAGAAGGTGTTCTAGGCTGTGTCTACACAGCAATTGGGAGGCGTCATCCCCAGCTTGGGTAGATGCACCTGTGAGCTAGTGCCTGAAAACAGAAGCATCATACCTCACGAGTGACAGCAGCTCAGGCTGGTTGCCCAACTAAAGTCTGGTCTGAGATCCGAGGGTGGCTAGGGTCTGAGATCCGAGGGTGGCTAGCCGCTGCAGTCACACTGCTATCTTTAGCGCACTAGCTCGCGCGGAGCTAGCATGCATCGGTCTACCCGAGCTGGGAATCACACCTTCAGCTGCCGTGTAGACGTACCCAGAGATGGGTTCAGAAACCTACTGATCTGCTGGGCTCCATAACAATTGATTGGCCATTTATCAGTCGCTCTCAAGCATTTATTAATCCATTATCAGTCGGACCTTAATATGAAGTGTGACTGAAAGAAAGAGAGAGAGACAGAGAGAGAGAGAAAGGTGGGGAAAGAAAGAAGCGGGCGATGGCCAAGCCGTACCTTGTCTAGATAGAGGATGAGGGAGCCTCTCTCAGACAGGTCCGTGTCCAGTTCAAACTTGGAGATGTATTTGTCCACACGGTTCGTGAGCTGGGCATGGAAACCAAACGGATCAGCCGGTAGAATCCGCAAGCTGGATGGTGCCCACTTCAGCCCCCCACCTCTGCCAAAGCTTTGGGGGTGCCCAGCTCTGCCCCTCCTGGCTTCGTACCCCCTTCCCCACCCCCTACTATCTGCGTCTTGCTCTCCACTCTGATCCCATGAACAAGGCTTGGCCGACTGACATCCCCAGGATCTGATTCCTCTCGTGACACCCTGGTCAGGGCATCGACAGTGTGAGTCCTCCTGCGCTTCTCACCCTCTCTGGAAGTGGTTCAACCCTGCCTGGGAGGGACCCCGCCTTAGGAACGAGAGGGGAGCACCATCTCCTTGGCCCGTCCAACACCGGGGCTGCCAACGAGGGGGCTGGTTCGTGCCAGTGACACAGTGACATTCCTGTCCCGCTAGGAACCGGGCTGAGAACCCACCAAACAGCCACCAGCCGAGAACAACTACTGTTGCCCCAAGCTGGGTCGGAGTCTGTGACCGAGGGTGACCAAGAGGTGAAAGGCACCAAGCCCCTGTTTCCTGACCCAGCCAGCATCAGGAGGTTGTGATGCCCTTCCCAGATGGCTAAGTTTGTGTGTGTGTGATCCTGGCATGGAAGAGTTTAACCCCCCTGCCTGAACCACCACCACCGCCACCACTCTTAGGTTGGTCCCAGGGGAGCAGTCGACTCCCTGCACGTTGAGGGGGTGGGACTCACCTTATCCAAGTCGTCCATGTCTGGAGAGAAGCCTGTGGGCATGGAGACGTCCAGGATGGTCATGGTGGAGTCCACCCCTCCCAGGAACCTGGAGGACGCAGAGAGGATTTGGCTAGGAAAACACCCGCCAGGCAACGAAGCGGATCCCTCTATGGAGGGCACTGGCACTGACCAGTGGACGCTGGCTGGACGAAGCCACCGGGGAGGCTGCTAGCCCAGCAGGCTGTCTCCACGGCCCTTCCTGGCTGCCGCGGGAGAGGGGAGGCGTGGGTCCCGAGTAGCACAAATTTGGGTGTCGATGGCTGCTAGACAGACCTCTGTGGGGAGCGGAAAGCAGATCCTGGAGGGGCTGTGGAGGGTGTCGTATCCCTTTAGGGGGCAATCTAGAGCTTGTACCCAAAACAGCCGGGGTACAGTCAAGGAGATCGGCCGGCCTGGCGGTGGGCTCCATAGCCAGGAAAAGAAAGCTGAATGGGGCGGGGGGAGAGGGTGGGCCTGGAAATCACGCTGGCTGCTGCAGGCCCCAGGGCCCAGATCCTCCAAGGTATTTAGGTGCCTAACTCCCATTGGTTATCATTGCTACAGGGACACTAACCACTAGAGCAGGGGTCTCAAACGTCATTGCGTCGCGACCCCCTTCGGACAAGAAAAGTGACTACACGACCCCAGGAGGGGGGACTGAAGCCTGAGTCTGCCCAAGCCCCACACCCAGCATGGGGGGCCAAAGCCTGAGCCCCACCGCTTCAGCCCCAGGTCCCAGCAAGTCTAATGCCAGCCCTGGCGACCCCATTAAAGCGGGGCCGCGACCTACCGCTTGAGAACCGCTGCACTAAACGGAGACGTGGACGCACGCCTCAAGCCAGGATCTGACACGCTCTCCGCCATTCTAGGGTGGGGGGAGACGGCAGGGGGGCCCGGTGCAGCTCCCACCTGGTCTGACTCACCGCATGCAGATCTGGATGAACACAGAGTCCAGGGCTCCTTCTGGCTTCTTGGCTGCAAAGACCCATCAGCACAGCAGGGGGGGTCACATTCCTGTCTCATCAATGTGTCGTCCCCCAACCCCCCCCCGAGCATTTAAAAATGGTTCCGGAAAGGAAATGCACCAGGATCGTCCCAAATTTATTCCGAGGGGAGGACTCCCAGCTCCTCAGGGATTCCCCCACCCCACTTACAGACACAGTCACACAAGATGGGTACCAAACTATCCCAGCCTGTTCTACACTGGTCCTTATCCTGCTCCCATCACCGCAGTGTCTGGGCGCCTTCCAGTCGCTCATTTAAGCGATTGGATTCTCATCTGTCCTGTGTGGTTCCTTGTCTCTCTTTCAGTGCCTCTTTGTCCTTGTATCTCCTCTGGGAAGTGCTTGGGGCCAGACAGTTAAAGGTACGTTGGTGTCTAACTCTCATTGATTTCAATAGGAGCTAGGAGCCTAAATACCTTTAAAGATCTGTCCCTTTGAGAGCCACTGATGAAAAGCACTAGATAAGAGACAGGACTTCTCCTCTCTCTCCAAAGTATTTCTCCGGGCCCCATTGCCCTAGTATCTGAGCACCTCACAGTCTGTCCTCGTTGTGGGGGAGGGAAGTCCCATTTCCCCCCATTTCCCGATAGGGAAACTGAGGCACAGAGAGACTAAATGACTGGCCCAAGGTGTGACAGGAATCTGTGGCAGAGCAGAATTGAACCGCGGGTTCTTGACTGTTCACCTTCCTCTGTATGCAGCTCTATCCCATCCCTTCAGTTCCTCCCTTCTTGTAAACAACCCTAATCTTTTCGATCTCTGATAGCGGTTTCCAGGGAAGTGTCAGTTGTGACTAGTTTGTTTGCCAAGTGTGGCTGCTTCCTTCACGGGAAGAAAAAGGATCTAGTGGTTACTGGCATGCCAATCAGGAGCCCTAGGGTCCAGTAGTCCCAGCTGTGGGAGAGGGGTGAGGTCTAATGGTTAGAGCAGGGGGGCTAGAAATCAAAACTCCTAGGTTCTAGCCTTGCCTCTGGGAGGGGAATGGGGTTTAACGATCTAGGTGGGGAATGGGAACCAGGGTTCTATACCCCACCGTGCTGCTGAGTGACCCGTGCCTTAGTTTCCCCATCTCTGAAGTGGCTAATGCGTCCCTCACCGCACTGGGGCGTAGTTAGGTTCTGAGATCAAAGCCTGTAGAGGAAGCAACTTTTTTTTCAGTGGGGAAATTCATCCACACCCCAACCTGCTTCCCCAGCCCCTTGCGGCTCCTGGCTAATCATGAGCCAAGGGGACCATTTCTGGGAGAACCCCGTGCTCAAACCTTGTCTGTGCACCCCTGCTCCAAGCAAGCCCCAAGCAAGCAGCTGGAACCCGGTTCTGAAACAGCCTCAGGCTGTGGGATTGAACTGATGACCGATAATGCCACTGTTATACAATTGCAACAAGTCTTGTCAAAGCGTGTCATGGAAAAGTGATGATTTGCTAAGTAGGATTGTCCTGTTTATATGCATGTATCAGCTGTGTACCTAAAGTGATGACTATTGCCCAGGGACTTGTATCTTACACCTGTGCTGTATTCCCGGGTAACACCCATCAGATAAGATTTACATCAAGGCTAGACAGCTGTGGGGTGATGGCCCATTAAGGACACTTCACTCTAACAATGGGCCACAGACAATGGCTGCCCTGTGAATTATCAAACTTGCCAAGGAGGGGTGATATGCCCATGTGACCTGGACTCCATCTCAGGCCAGTAACTTTGCCCAAACAGAGACCGTACGTCTCCGGGCACATGGTAGAGGAGATAAAAGACCCCTGAGATGGCTTCATTTTGCCACTTTCCTGCCCTGATTCTCTGGCCTGTGGATTTACAATTAGAAGGAGCATTTTGAACTATGGACGGAGGACCTTCCAGTCTTTTGGAAGTTCCCAGAGAGACTTTACAAGCCAGCCGTCTATTCCATCATTGCTACAGGACTTTGCAATTATTTGTATGTACACCTCTACCTCGATATAACGCTGTCCTCGGGAGCCAACAAATCTTTGTGTCATAGGTGAAACCGCGTTATATTGAACTTGCTTTGATCCACCAGAGTGTGCGCCCCGCCCCCTGCGTTATATCCAAATTTGTGTTATATCCGGTCGCGTTATATCAGGGTAGAGGTGTATATAATCTATTAACCATTATTATCTCTTCTTTTCTTTTCTTATTAACCCTTTAGTTTTAGTTACTACAGGATTGGCATCAAGATGATTATTGGGTAAAATCCGAGTTGTAGATTGACCCGGCTAAGTGGCTGATTCTCTTGGGATGGGAAGGCCCCTACAATTGGATTAAATTGGTTTTCCGTAACCGCTCATCATAAAGTCTAGTGCCTGGGTGGTGAGCCAGAAGTTTTACTTGTCTTACTGGCTTGCTATAATCTCGTGACAGAATAACCACCGGTGGGGGGTGAGTCTGCTCTGTTCTTCACCAGTTTGTCCTGAATTTGGCGTTCTCAGCTGTGCCCCATTGAGGCCTGGTGACAGAGCTCTGTTCCTCAGCCAGCTCAGAAAAGGGGTAAGCTGCATGGAGGTTAACCCCTTTCTCACCGGGGGCTTGCGGCCTGGCACCCCTCAAACCAGCCCCCCTCCCCCGATCAGGAATCCCAGCTCTTTACCATCAGGTGCCCTTTGTACAGAGACGCTAAAGTCAAACTTCTTGCAGGCTGCCGCCCCCTCCGTCAGGGGCGTGTAATAAACCGTCATCACCTGGGAAAGAAAGGGGCAATGAGCGGAGGGATATTGACCAGGCTGCTCCGGCCCAGGGGGTCTATGGGGAGGGGTCTCAGGGAAAGCCAGGCTGTCGCAGGATTCCCAGGGCAGATAGAAATGACCAGACCTGAGAGAAGCTCGGGATGGGGGAGAGAGGGATGGCACGAGGGACGTGGCCTCCCCAAATCATGTCATTGCCCGGCAGCCCTGCTCAGATCCATCCAGCAGGGGGCAGTGCTGAGATGGGGGGTTGCTGCCCCCTCAGAACCAGGAGGACCCCTGCCAACTGGGGAAATGGGCTTTCTTCCAGGAGCCCCCTAGGCCGATGGGAGGGTTCTCAGCGGCCCCTACGTACCGACAGGGTCCCTTTGCCGTGTCCCTTGGCCGAGATGGTGAAGCCATCGGTCAGCTTGGTCTGTGGGAGAGGGTAGGTTAGCGTCCACGTTGTCCGAGACACAAGTGGTTTGTTCCCGGGCAAGGCTGGGTTTCCCCACTTTCTGTAGGGGGAAGGCACTGCCCCCTGCCCATGGCACCTCCTCACCCTAGGGCCATCCCCCTCCCCGCCTCTTCACACATGGCCGATTTCCCACCCTCCCCATGGCCTCTCTCCAGGGTGACCAGGCCATCCCCGCCCACGCAGGCGAGCCCCCTGCCATTCCACCGACCCCCCATGCCTGCGTCTGCTGCCATTCACCCTTGTGCCACCCTCACCCTGGCGGGGCACTCAGCCCTGTCCCCCCTCTCCACGGCCCTGGGACTTACTCGCTCCGTCCGGGCCACCATGGCATTGTCCCTGTTGATCCTCCAGAGCAGTGGCCTGCTCCGACCCGGCAGGTTAATGGAAACATCCAGGGCCATGTCCTTGGTTTCCGACACATCCATCTGGTACTGGGCCAGAGCCTGGAAGACCATGATCGTGGCCTGTCGCGAGGAAGGGGCGCGGGGGTTAATACACAGGGACTCAGAGGAACGCCCAGCAAACCCGGCAGCAAGACCCCTGCAGCCGGGGCGGATGGGGCGCAGGGAGGCTAGAAATTCAGTGGCAGCCCCAGGGAGGCCAGTGGAAACTGCAGCTTTGGGGAGATGGGCCCCGAGGAGGTGGATGGGGGTGTGGGCTCGACTCATCAGCTGGTGATTTGCGCTAAACGAGGCTCATCAATGAAAGAGAGAAAATCTTACGCCACGGCCACAAAGGGGAATTGTGCTACTCCGCGGAGCGGTGACTAAGAGCAGGGAGGGGAGTTTTCCTCTGTGTACGGCATTGGTGAGACTGAAACGCTGGGCCGGGGGCGCTGGAATGGGGGGGGGCCCATGGCCCCATAACTTTTTACCGGGCAAGCGACAACAGGGAGGGGGCAGAGAGGAGTGAATGGGGGGCGGGGTCTTGGGGGGAAGAGGCAGCACAGGGGTGGGGCCTTAGGGGAAGGGGCAGCACAGGGGCGGGGCATCGGGGGAAGGGGCGGCACGGGGGGGAGGCTGCGCCTAGTTCTGGTGTGTGCAACAAAGGACGTGGCAATATTGGAGTGGGTAGAAAAGAGCCACGAACATGATTCGAGGGGCTGGAGAAAATGCCTTTAGTGAGACACAGAAGGAGCTGAATCAGTTTCTCAAAGAGATCAAGAGGTGACTTGCTGACACCCTTCGTGGGGTGGGGGTGGGGGAACCCCGGGTTCTAAAGGGTGCTTTGATCTAGTGCAGGAACGCAGAACAAGAACAAACAATAAGGCCAGACAGGACCATTAGACCATCTAGTCTGACCTGCTGGATTTCACAGGCCAGGGAATGTCACCCAGTTATCCCGGCATTGAGCCCTATCACTCTGCTAGGCTACAGAAGTCCTTCCTGGAAGATACTTTAGTCATTCTCTGCACTCTGCGACGTGCTCCGTAGACTGCCTGCTTTAGTCATTCTCGCCACTGAGCACAGCGGGCTGTCATCAGTAGGGACCAGAGTGAACACATACTTCTGATGAGCCACAGCAAAAAAGGAGCAAATAATACTCCACCACCAGCATTAGCTCCGGAGGGTTCGAACACTGCAGTGGGCTAGCCAGGGGCTAACAGCTTTCTCCCACAGCCAAGTCAGACTGTCTGCAGACTCAGGCAGGTAGCGCTGCCTGGGTGACCCTTGGCTGGCAGCTTCCATAAAAGGCTAGAAGCGGAGATTCCGTGGCACGATTCTGTGACCATGGGGCAGAGTCTGGGGCTTCATGGGATCCGCTGGGCCCTGCTTGCGCATTGTGGGGTGAGACCTGACCCAAGAGGCAGGTGTTTCAGACACAGACCAGCTCAATCTCACCAGACCGACCAACGTGTTCACTGAGCCGCTGGCAAGATTTTAACAAGAGGCTCCCACAGCAGCTGCCCCCTCAGTCTGTGATTAACCCAGGGCAGCCGGGCTGCGCTTCCCCCTTGGAACAAAGAACCCTCTGTCTGCCATGCAGAACAAAGGGCTGAGAGCAAACGGCCTTGGCAAGCGGCTGTGGGAGGGGCTTTCCTAGGAACTGGGAGGGGCACAGCTAGCGCTGGAGGCTGGCAAGGAATGGGGGTGTGAGTCGAAGGCTTTGGAAAGGGGATAATCCTGGGGCGGGGGCATAACCCCTCCTTGGGGAGGAGGCAAGGCTCTGGAGGGGGCAATGTTGGGGGGCATATTCCCTTCGGGGGGGTAAAGGCTCTGGAAGGGGGTAACATATCTCCTCATGGGGACTGGGGGTGGGGAGGAATACCAAAGGAGATGTATTCTCTCCTAGAGGCAGTGGTGGCAACGGGTCTGAGGGTGGTAATCCGTGGGGGGGCAGGAGGAGGGGGTGTATCCTACTTCTGGGAGCTGGAAGGGGGGGGGAAGGCCCAACCCCCAGCAGCAGAGCAATGACCCACACCTCACGTCAATCTGGCCATGGGGTTTCAGCAAGGAGCTCCCCAGAGGGGAGGGGAATGCTTTACAAAGGGGGGAAATCACTGTGCTTTTCAGAGGGGGAAACTGAGGCACGGAGCAGGAAAGGGGCGTGTCCGAGGTTGTGGAGTAACACAATGGAAAAGCTGGGAAGGATCCCAGGCCCCCTGCTCTAACACTGTAGCCCATTCCCCTCCCAGAGCTGGGAAGGGAACCCAGGAATCCTGCCTCCAAGTCCTATGCCCTATCCGCGGGGCCAGGCCACCCCAGTACATAAGCCTCCCTAGGATGTGGCATAGTCTCCCCTGGGACAAATACAAGCCCCATGCCAGGAGATGTCCCCAGAGATGGGATGATGCCCTGGACCTAGGCAATATGCTCCTCACCTGCCATTTCTCACGTCACACGTGGGCCGCCTCCGGCCTGGGTCGGGGCTCTGCAGTCGTGATATTTACCTGGGTCGAGCCGTAGCCTCCTCCGTAGTACCGCTGCTCCGTCAGCCACCGGACAATGGGCCCCGTCAGCTCCAACCTCTGCTGCTTCAGCAAGGCCAGCAGGGCATAAGAGGTGGATTCGATGGAGTAGAGCCGGGACTGGGGGTCGGCCCAGTGTGTTCCCCCTGCGGAGCAGCGAGGGACCCGCCCCGTCACCTCCACAGCCGGCAGCTAGCGCGGAATAGCCCGGTGTGGCTGGGAGCAGGGAGGGGTATCGGGTGGGCCCGTTGTCCTGATTTTGGGGGCAGGGAGGCAGGATACCAGGTTGGATGGGCCCATTGGTGTGATCTGATGGTGTATCGGGGAGAGACACAAGGCAAGGTGGGGCTATTGGTCTGATCTGAGGTGCACAGGCGCTGACAGCCCTGGAGCACCCCTGGAAAAAAAAGTGGGTGCTTAGCACCCACGAGCCACAGCTGTTCGGCGGCACCCCCGATCAGCTGATCGGAAGCGTTCCCGAACAGCTGATCGGGGGTGCTGCCAAACAGCTGTTTGGTGGCTGGGAGGGGGCAGAGAGCAGCATGCAGCGGGCGGGCGGGCGCCTTGGGGAGGGGGCGGAAAGAGGCAGAGTGAGGGTGGGGCCTCGGGGGAAGGGGAGGGTGGGGGCAGGGCCTGGGGCAGAGCGGGGGGTGAAGCACCCGGGGGAAAAGAAAAACTCAGCACCTATGCTGAGGTAGCAGGAGATACCAGGCCCATGGCTCTGACCCAATGCAGCGCTGGGGGAGATCTCAGCCCAGCTGGGCCCGTGGGTCTGATCCGCACAGCGAAGGCGAGGGGGGATACGAGGCTAGGCAGCCCAATGGCTTGCTCTGGCTCAGCGTCTCTCCTGCTGCCCGGCTGAGATGCAGACGTGGGTTCTGGAGCCAGAGACTCGCTCACCCGTGGAAAGCGCCATGAGCCTCTCTCCTGCTCCGGCGTGGCCCAGCAGCGCCAGCGCATAGGACGTGATGGCCACGGAGTAGGGTTTCTTCAGGTCTTTCAGGCGCCTTGCCAAGTAATCTCCAGCCTTCGTGATGCTTCTATCCAAGCTCTGGAAGACACCGAGACCCCGGAGCCCACATTAGAGCCCAGAGGGGAGACAGTGTCAACTGGGGAAACTGAGGCACGGGGAGGGGAAGTCATATTTTCCAAGGTTAAATGGTGAATCTGCAGCAGAACTAGAATAGAACCCAGGGGTCCTGACTCCCAACCCCCCTGCTCCAACTACTAGACCCCACGAATCTTGACTCCCAGCCCCTTGTCCTGACTACTAGACCCCCACTCTCCTCCCAGATCATCCTGGGATAGAACCCAGGAGTCCTGTTGCCCCGTCTCTTCTCACCCCAGAGTTGGGAATAGACCCCAGGAGTCCTGACACCCAGTCCCCTGGTCGCTAGCCCCCAGTCCTACATTCTTGTCACTAGATGAAAAAATGCCACGTGCTAGACTCGGTGGCCTCGCGGGCTGCATGACTCACCTCCACATACCGCTGACAGGCGTCTCTGGCCTCCACCATAGCGATGACAACGAAGGCCGTCAGAGAAGCATCCGGCTCTGAACCTTGGTACCCTCCCTAGGGAGAGGAGGGAGAGGAAAGGCTGGGTTTCCGGAAGGCTCCGCATCCTATGCCCTGTGGGCCCCGTTCTCAGGCGCTGCCCGAACTCGGAACCCAGCTCCCGAGCTCCCAAGCTGCTGGAGCAAAGTGACACCAGCCCCAGATCCAGCCCCCCAGGGCGAGCAGCTCACCACCATCTCCCCGTGGATCACGGGGGCATCCTCCTGGAACGCCCCGTCAGGCTTCTGCTTGTGCAGAATCAGCCACTTCACAGCCCCGCACAGCACCTCGGGGTCGATAGCGATCAGTTCGTAGGCCAGGGCAAAGACCTTCACCACGTAGGCCGTCAGCCTGCCAGGGAGGAAAGGCAGGGGTGAGCGGGGGAGGAGCAGCCAGCCGCCCCGACCCCGTATTAATGTGGGTCTCTCTTTAAACGAAGGGTACATTTGTAACGGGTTAATATGCCCCGGAGACGAGTCGCAGCCATATCGATTGCTATCAGCCGGGTATAAGAGCTGGAGACTCGAACAATCTCTTAACCAGTTCTTGCAACAGCTCTTAACCATTTGTTAATCTAAAGAGTGACCATAAGCTGTCTTATGGTTGAACCTAGAGGCCCCCAACTGAGATCACATCCTACCCCTACCTCACTGTCATGCTGGGGACTGCCCGGGATCCCAACCAAGACTGGGCCCCCCAGCCACGTTGTAATGGGCACACTGCACAGACCCCGACCGAGATGGGGGGCTTCGTTGTTTCAGGTGGTGCCCAGACACCGACTGAGATCAGGGCCCCGTTGTGCCGGGCGCTGCGCAGACCCACAGCCAGCGGCAGTCCCTGCTCCAAAGGGCTCACAATCAAACCAGACAAAAGGAACGGCCTTTAACCCCATTTTACTGATGGGGAACCTGAGGGCCAGAGCGACAAAGGGACTTGCCCACGGTCCCACACGGAGATGTCAGCGGAAGAGGCAGAATTGAACCCAGGTGTTCTGGGTCCCACTCCAGTCCCCCCCGTGACAAGGCCAGCAACAGGAGACTTTAGCAGAGAGTCTCTGGAGTCAGATGTGTGTTAGGACAACAACTCAGCCACAGTTCCCCCCAGGTGTCTGCCCCCCGCGCTTTACCAGGTGCTCGCTGGTCTGTTTGTGAAGGCTGCGTAGGAGTTATCTGCTTTCCGGTAAGCCAGCTGCTGGGTGTACCCTGAAATCGAGAGATCAGAGATGGGGCCTGAGCTGCAGAAGTTAAGATCTGGATTCCCAGTTTGAGGTGCTCAGCCCAGCTGTAACACGCTCTGCTCCTGCAGCTGGGCATGGAACCCAGGCGTCCTGAGGCCCACCCCCGCACTGCTCTAGCCCACTAGTCCCCATTTCGACTCCCAGTCCCCACTGATACCACTAGACCCCTCTGTAGCTCTTTCATCTCATGATCTCCCGGGGCTCCTTGCTAGCCAAGGAAAGTACAGATTGCCACAGCATCTCCACCCCCCAGGGACGAGGACCTAGCCCCACGTACCCACATTCCCATCCCCTTTGGGTTAGACGCTGCATCTCAGTCTCCCTGACACTGAGCGATACTGCCACAAGGCGACGGCTGCTGGTGCAACGCATGTCGTAAGCAGCACAGGCCAGGATGAGTGTGTTACCTCGGTGCTTCCCAGACACTGCCAAGACTCCCCTCGTGAAGGGGTGATCCCAGCTGGTTCCCAGCCTCCTGGTGGAGGGGGCAGATTGTGGGCATGGCCAGAGCATGCTGCACTACGGTTAGTCCCCGATTCCCATACCAGAGTAAATCAGAGCAGCCCCAAGGCTGCTGTTGCTCACTCCAGGGGCCAGGAAAGGCCCTGCACAATCCTAGAACAGGGAGAGCACCAAGGGGGTTTAAAGCCCTGCCCCACGCACGGGAACTGGGAATCAGGCCCCTGCGTCTAATCCACCAGGTTCCTCAAGGGACTGGGACCCGGCTCCCTTACAGACCCCAGGCTCCCAGCCAGCTCCGCTCTACTCAGACAATTCGGCCAGGGCGGCTCAGTGTCCGGGGGCAGGGCAGGGCAGCAAGAGCCCCGGCGCTATTGCTTGGTGCCCGGCCCAACTCCTCCCCCCCCCCGACCCAGAGAGAGATTCACCCCGAGTGATGAACTTGACGGCCTCCGCCCTGCGATCCACCCCGAGCCTCTCCCATTGCCGGCTGCTGTCCAGGTAGTGGGTGGCGATGACAGCGGGGGTCATGCCGATCATGTTCTGTTCCCCGCAGCCCGCCGGGACCTGGATCAGGTGTTTCAAGTTGGCGCCGTCGATGGAGTTCTCCACCGTGTCACCCACAATGTCCCCTGGGCAGGCCGGTGGGAGAGGGTGAGAGCTGGGCAGAGCTTGTTATACCGGGCCCTCCCCACCCCCTGCTACCCAGTCCTCACCCGCCCAGGCCAACCTCTTCCCTCCTTTGTCCTGGTGGGCATCAAGCCCCACACCCACCCCTCAAAGCCAGCCCCCTTCTCAGCTGCTTCCCCCCCAATGCCCTCAGTCCCGCCCCCTCCTCCCATTACCCCCCAACACCAAGTCCAGGCCCCTCCCCACCTTGTTGGGCGCTGCACCCTCCAACCAGGGGTGCCAGAACAGGGGGCACCATGGCCACATCACTTTTTACTGTCCGTAAGGGCGAGCGATGGGGAGGGGAAAGAGAGGAGCGAGCGGGCGGCGGGGTCTTGGGGGGGAAGAGGGGGCGGGGCCTCGGAGGAAGGGGCAGTGTGAGAGGTGGGGGCATAGTTTGGATGCCAGTGGCCCCCTAACTTTTAGGAGCATCTTAGGGTTGCCAACTTTCTAATCTCTCAAAACCGAACACCCTAGCCCCGCCCCTTCCCCTAGGCCCCGCCCCCACTCACTACATTCCCCCTCCCTCGGTGGCTCGCTCTCCCCCACCCTCACTCACTTTCACTGGGCTGGGGCAGGGAGTTGGGGTGCAGGATGGGGTGAGGGCTCCAGCTAGGGGTGTGGGCTCTGGGGATGAGGGGTTTGGGGTGCAGGAGGGGACTCCAGGCTGGGGGGTGGGGCCAAGGGATTCAGAATTTAGGAGGGGGCTGTGGGTTGAGGCAGGGGGTTGGGGTGCGGGACGGGGTACGGGCTCTGGGCTGGGGATGTGGTCTCTGGTATGAGGCTGGGATGAGGGGTATGGGATTCAGGAGGGGGCTCCAGGTTTGGGGGGCTTAGGGCTGGGGCAGGGGGTTGAGACTTGGGGTTGGGGCGTGGGCTTACCTCGGGTGACCCCCAGTCAGCGGTGCAGTGGGGCTAAAGCAGGCTCCCTGTCTGTCCTGGCCCCACGCTGCGCGTTCCCCGGAAGCAGCCAGCCGGTCTGGTATCTAGACGGGGGGGCCAGGAGGCTCCGCGCGCTGCTCTCACCCGCAGGCACCGACCCCCAGCTCCCATTGGCCGTGGTTCCCAGCCAATGGGAGTGTGGAGCCGTTGCTCAGGGTGGGCGCAGCGTGCAGAGCCCCATGGCCCCCCCGCCTAGGAGCCGGACCTGCTGGCTGTTTCCAGGGCACAGTGTGGTACCAGGACAGGTAGGGACTAGCCTGCCTTAGCCCCGCAACACGGCCAACCGGACTTTTAATGGCCCGGTCGGCAGTGCTGACCGGAGCCGCCAGGGACCCTTTTCAACCAGGTGTTCTAGTCGAAAACCGGATACCTGGTCACCCTAGAGCGTCTGCCGCTCCTGCCGCCTATCGCTCCTGGACTAATGAGACTGCCCGCCCTTGTAAAGCGCCTGGAGAGCTACTGATGAAAGCTAGGGAGTGTTCTCTCCCTAGCCACACAGTGGGGGGATTCGAGGGCTGATCAGAAACAGCTTAAGTGCCCACAGCCGGGCGAAAAAGCCCTTGATCCTGGTGCTAACGGGTTAAAACGAGGTGGATGGGGACCTCTTGCTGCCATCTTCCCTACCCCACTACCAGCTCTCTCTTGCACCCATCTCTGCCTACCCCCCTCCACCCCAGTCCTTACCCTTCACGCTGACGAAGGTCACTGGCTCCGTGTTGGGGACCACATTACTCATGTCCACGGGCCCGATTGTCTCCAGCTGCTCCCCAGAGGCTGCAAGAAACACACAGATCACAGAAGGAAGCACCCCCGGAACGTATCAGTGTTGGCGTGGTGAGCAATTGAGACCAGAGCGTCTAGAGCGGCTCTTCCACCCAGAGCCCTGCAGTGTCCAAAGAAGGCTCCCAATTTAGGGCACTTTAGGAACAGAGGTTTATCTTCCCGTGTGCAATTTTGGGGCCTCCCGCATTGCCATGAAACATACAAGCTGCTTGGGGTGGGGGCCGGGGGGCGTTTGATTATGGGGGGAATCTTCAGAAACATCCCACCTCCTTAAACTGCTCTCATTTCATTTGTATTTTGCCCCGAACACCCCTCACGCTAGCTGGGCTGGATCCCCAGAGGCACACTTGAGCTAAAGGATTAGCTCCATTAGCTGGCTGCAGTGGTAGGCTGTTATCAGTTGCCGCTCAGCCTCTAAAGGCAGCCATTTCCCACTCAGCACAGCACGGTGCCTTGTGACTCTGGGGGGGAGGTGGAACCAGCCCCATAAAGCCACCAGCTCCTCCCAACACGTTTGATAAGCGACCAACTCTCCGGGGAGGGGGGCGGCGGATTTCGAAGCAGAGCCTCGGGCCCACAGGGGGCGACGCCCCAACAGGTCCTACCTGAGCCGCGGGCAGTCGGATCCAACAGGACGCTCTTGATGTTCTTAAAGATTTTCATGCCCTCAGGCTGCAGGAGAGAAAAGCCAGACAGGAGCCAAATGGCTCATTGAGGAGCGGGGGCACACTGGGCGAGGTCTCTGCCTAACCCACCCCCTGATCCTCCGTATACCAAGCCCCAGCGCTGGGAACATTTGAGCACCAGCCACTAACGACCAACGGCAGAGAACTGACCCTGCAGGCTGGTGGGCATCTCCCAGCCACCCTCCCACACTGGCATCAGCTAGTAGGACCCCCAAGTCGATCCCCTACTGAGCTCCAGCACCCCAGGGGCACAATACCCCCCTCCTCCCCCTAGCACCAGGGACGATTCCAAGGGACAAGCGCCCCCAGCTGAGCCAGACGCTTTGTTCATTACAGCGCAACTGCCCTTTGCACCATCCCCTACTGAGTTACCCCCACTTCTTCCCTGGAGGTCTCAGCTAACTTCTGAACAAGCCTACCCATGCTTAGCTTAAAATCAGCAGCACGAGCCAGTCAGCTGATGCCGCGACCTGTAGCCAGCCGTCTCTGACACTTACCACCACCCTGAGCTTCTTCTTCACGCCGTCTGCGATGGGGAGCCCATGGACGGCCGCTCTCACCTCCATCTCCACCTCCCCCACCTCCAGGGGGATGATCACGTAGGAGACGGCTCGAGAGGCTCCGGCTTGGATCACCAGCTCCTGCTGGAACCGGCTGTCGCGCCTGCTGGAGCTGCAGATCTTCTCGTTGTACATCAGCTCTACCCGGACCTGCGAACCACAAGCCAAGCAGCCTCGGTAACAGCCACACAGGGGGAAACCATCCTGTGGGTTCGGCTGGCACCGCTCCAGGAACCACCTAAGCCCTCAAAGTAAGGCTAAGTGCCGCCCTAGGCCTTGTGAGACCCAGAATCCAAAACCCCGGATCCAAATACCTGCACATTCTAGGGAAGTTCTGATCCAGATCCAAACTGCGTGTCTGGCCCCGGTCTCCATTATGGGTCAGAACCAGAAGCCTGGATCCAAATACTCCGCAAGCTATGGGAAAGTTCTGATCCAGATCCAAACTGCGTGTCTGGCTCCGGTCTCCACTGTGGATCAGAACCAGGACACTCCAGAAGTGGGGGTAGGTAGAGGAGAGTTCTGATCCACACTGCAAACTTGGTGGCTGGGGTCTCACCTCTAAGTGTCTTACCCTCCAGGCCCCCACTGTGTTCTTCACCCCAGTCTACCCCTCCACCCTCTGAAGCACCTGGCATTGGCCACTGCTGGAAGACGGGACACTGGGCTAGATGGACCTGTGGTCTGACCCCTGTGACCGTTCTTATGTTCACCTCAGTATGTCACTGGTAACCTCAGTCCAGGCAGTGATATTCTCCGCAACAAATCTCGTTTTCATCCATAGCCGATTAACCATTCACCCTCCTCATGTAAAAACCTTGGCTCACTTCACAAGTGTATGTTAATTAACCCCCCCCCATCCCGGAAGTGAGTAAATATAATTAGCCCCCTTTTATAGACAGAGAAACTGAGTCACAGACAGATGAAGCAAGCTGTTCACGATGAGAACCCAGCTGCCCTAATTCCCAGCACCAACCACTAGATCACGCTCCAGCCCACCTTTAGCAACAGAACCCAGAAGTCTTGGGCTCCTCTTTGCTAATGGTTACACTGCTCTCACTTCTTCAAGATAAGAATAGATCCCAGGAATCCTGACTCCCACCCTCCCCTGCTCTAACCACTAGACACCACTCTCCTCCCAGAGCTGGGACCAGAACCCAGGAGTCCTAACTCCCAGCGCCCTGCTCTAACCACTGGACACCACTCCCCTCCCAGAGCTGGGACCGGAACCCAGGAGTCCTAACTCCCAGTGCCCTGCTCTAACCACTGGACACCACTCTCCTCCCAGAGCTGGGACCAGAACCCAGGAATCCTAACGCCCAGCGCCCTGCTCTAACCATTGGACACCACTCCCCTCCCAAAGCTGGGACCAGAACCCAGGAGTAATAATTCCCACCCTCCCCTGCTCTAACCACTAGACACCACTCCCGTTACCAACAGGCATCTTCCACCCATCCGCCAGGGCAGGGCTGAGCAATACTCGCCTGGAGAGCCCGGGGGGCGTAGTTGTACAGCACAGCCCGGATGGCCACCTGCTCGTTCCGCACCACGGAGTAGGGCAGCCGGAGATCAATGAAGAACTGCTTCATCACCGTTATTTCATAAGGGTCGGCCACGCAGATCCCTGCAATGGGAAGGGAGTCCAGTCAAAGCCCACCCCTCCTCGGCAGCGGGCACCTTCCACAGCCTCCTCTGCAGGTATCACCCGCAGCGAGGGTCCGGGAGCTCTGCGTATATGAGGATCACACCACCGAAGTGCAGCCACCTCTGGGGTGGAATCGGGCTGTCCTCCCCCGCTGGGGGCGTGCTCACTCTGGGTGTGTATGATGTTGCCATCTAGTGGGCCAAAGAGGAGATGCTACTGGTTCGAGCCCTGCAACCCGACCCAAACCCAGCTACAGGTATCAGGTCCACGTTGGGTTAGGTGGGAAAACATCCAGACCCTCCCAGGGTGGGCTCGGGTCGGCTCCCCCTCTCCTGTCCGTGGCGACACGAGCCACCACCCCCTCCCTGTGCTGCGGAGTGAGCGCCCTGAGGAGTCACAGGGCCGCTGACACACACACAGTGCAGCAGGGCGTGGCGGCCGGCAGGAGCAGCGTTCCGGGCTGCTGTCGCTCAGAGCTGCTGCCACACCAACCCCCTGGGCAGGAGGCAACGGTGCTGAGTCGGGCTTGGGTTGGAAAACCGCTCGACCCGCTCGGGCTTGGCTCCAGTTCAGGTCTGGGTTGGGCCTACAATTTAGGCCTGACCTGCCCGCAGCATCTTCTACCAAGCAAGGGAATTTCTGTTTGCTCCAGGGGCAGCATTCTGTCTTTGCAGTAGCAGGTTCTAGCCCCGGCTCCCCAGGCGTCTGGCCTCATAGCAAAGGGAATCAGGGTGTTATAAATCACAAGATGCTCCACAGGATTAACTGTGTTTCAGAGAGAGGGAAACTGAGGCACAGAACGAGGGAGTGATGACGTGCAGGAGTCGGACGGCATGTCAATGTCCGAGCTGGGAATAAAAGCCAGGAGTCCTGAGGCCCAGTCTGCTGTAACCACTAGCCCACACTCCCCTCCCAGAGCTGGGGATCGGGCCCAGCTGTCTTGGATCCCAACCTGCTCTAGCCACTAGCCACTACTTCCTCCCAAAGGCAGGAGACCTGACTCCCAGTCCCGTGCTTTAACCACATGCCCGTCCTTCCCCGCTTGGCCACGTCACCAGTCCAAGGTGAACACACGGCTCCCACTCTTACCCCTTGTGCCGGAGAGGCTCACGGCCAGCACCTCCCAGGTGGTGATGGAGTCCTCCAGGTACACCGGCACCGTTCTGGAAGCCAGCCTGGAAGAGATGGGAGCGGAATTGATCAGGTTGGGGGACCCTTCTGGCTGCTGAGAGAAGAACCCCCCTGTGGAACAGACCTGGGTCCGAGTGCGAGTGGAGGCAGGGCATGGGGAGGGGCCAGACTGGGAGAGGAAAGGGGCGGGGCCAGACTGGGAGAGGAAAGGGGCGGGGCCAGAGAACACCAGTGCTCTGGGTATCTGGTGCCCCTGCAAAGCCCCGGAGGGGGCCACGTGGAATACGGGAAGCCCAGCCTGCGCCAGGATGAATCTGCCCCTCAGTGTTTCTCCTTCGCCCTCGAGTGGGGTGACCTGTACCCGTCCAGATCGGCCTCCTGCGGCAGCAGCTCCATTTGCCAGAGCCAGCTCTCAGCAAACTGGCTCCTGGAGACGATGTCCTCGTCCGCCAGGTACTCCCCGTCCTCTGCGACTTCATCCATAGGCTCCCGGCTCCTCCCGGGGGCCATCCGATGAACGGATGCTGCTGAGGGGGAGCGAAACAGGGGGTCAGCCCTGCCCTGAGCCAGGGCGAGCCCAGTGATGGGTGGGAATGCCTGTGTTTCCCTGGGAGCTACAGGGCCCGCATGCCTGGTGGGTTACAACCAGGCTAATATAATAGGCCCGACCGGGGGTTTGAACCCTGGACCAACGGAGCTAAAAATGTGAGCTTTGACCCCTGGTGCTAATATTCTGTTACAGCAAGTCCCTTAGGCTGCTGTTTGAGACCGTTAGCTGGTGGATACGGCAGCTTCAACCTTCTTGCAAGGACCTGCCCCTGGAGCCCAGCTCTCCTAGTGCAGGTGATACTAATCACTGGTGCAACCCATTTCCCCTAGTGCAGACGGAGTCTTACCTAACAGGAACTTTCTGTGGACCTTGGGGAGCCTCTCGAAGATGTGCTTGCAGCAGTCGAGAAAGGCTTGGACGCACTCGCCGCCCTCCAGGACGTACTTGGCTCGTCGGTCGCAGGAGTAGCCCATGGGGTTCTCTTGCATGCCGTCCTGACAGCACTTCCGCAAGCGCTGGCTTGGATACTGCCTCGCTGCAGGAAAGCAGGGCCCCCTCAGCGCCCGGCACGGGCATGAGAGAGGGAGAGGGCACGTGCGAGAGCAGCAGCGTGAAGGGGGCACGCGCAGAGGGCGTGCGAGAGGGCGTGCAAGCAGAGGGCATGCGAGAGGGCGTGCAAGCAGAGGGCGTGCGAGAGGGCGTGCAAGAGTGCGTGCCTGCACGAGGCCGTGCAAGAGTGCGTGCAAGCACGAGGCCGTGCAGAGGGGCACCTACCTTTGGCAGCTTTTCTCTCCGAGATCAGGGGCGAGCGCCGAAGCCGAGTGGGCTGGGAGCAGCGGGACTCTGGCAAGAGAGAGTAACACACGTCAGTGTCGTGGGGGTGTGGCAGCATCTCCGTGGGGAGATGGCATTAGTCAGACTAAACACTAGGGCTCAGGGGAGAAACGCTGTGGCCCTTTCCTGGTCTTGGTTTCACAGTTGTCCCTGAAAAGGATCCCACCTCTGGTAGCACAGTGCTGGAGCACTGGGGTCAGTACTGATTAAGAGGGAAGAGCGCCTCCTACTGATTCTCCACCCTGCTCCCTGCAACACAGCACCCCCAAGCACCACACTGTGGTACTGGGGTCAGCGCTGACTAGCATGGGAAAGCGCCCCCTGCTTAGCCCCTGTCCTGCTCCATGCAAACCAGCACCCCCTAGACCAGGGGTTCTCAACCTTTTTCTTTCTGAGCCCCTCCCCCTGCCCCCCCAGCGTGCTAGAAAAACTCCACGGCCCACCTGTGTCACAATAATTGATTATCTGCATATAAAAGCCAGGGCCGGCGTTAGGGGGTAGCAAGCAGGGAAGTTGCCCAGGGCCCCACGCCACAGGGGCCCCCACAAAGCTACATTGCTCAGGCTTCGGCGTCAGCCCCAGGTGGCGGGATTTAGGGCCCCGGGCTTCAGTCCCATGCAGTGAGGCTTTGGCTTTCTGTCCTGGACCCCAGCAAATCTAACACTGGCCCTACTTGGCAGCCCCCCTGAAACCTGCTCGTGGCCCCCCCCAGGGGGCCCCTGGTTGAGAACCGCTGCCCTAGAAGACCAGGATGGGTTGTACTGCAGGGGAGGGGGGCTTGATAAAGGGAGGGACTTCCAGGGCTGTGTTCGCCCTGTTCCCATGTGGTATGAGCAGCGGGCTCGATCCTGTGCTGCCCTGCACTGGAGAGCCCTGTGGCACCACCGGGTCACCTGCCCGCTGGGGCGTCTCAATGCCAACGTTGGTCTGAAGCAGCAGCCCAGCGTCCGCAAACACCCCCACGTGGTCCTTGCCGCTGCCGGGAGTGCAGCCAATGTCGCTCTTCTCCACTGCGTCCCAGATCTGGAGAGACAAGAGGGGACACGATGCCATTCCCTGCTCTGCCCCAGACACCCTGGGTGACCTTGGGTAAGTCACTTAGCCTCTCTGGGCCTCAGTTTCCCCATCCGTACCATGGGGATAACAGCACAGGATTGTGAGATGCTTGGGTCCTACAGTAATGGTGGCCCTGTAAGTACCTAGGGTGGATTCATAGAGGTTCAGATCAGAAGGGACGTTCGATCAGCTAGTCAGACCTTGAGCCCAAGAAGCAGACTGGCAGCAGTAGGATTCAACCTCTCCCAAAGAAACCAGCACTTTAATGCAGCACCTGGGCCCACTGGGGCCATGCTATCACACGAGCACGCTTGTAGGTCGAGAACACATGGTGGAGCAGCTCCAAGTCCAGACAGCAGGGGGCAGCAATGCTCACGCGCACGCACAAAGCCAGCTCACGACCTTCTTTTAGGCCTCTCCCCCATCTGTTCAATTTGACCCTCCCGTGGATGAAACTGGGAAGGCGTCCTCCCTCAAACCCATCGTGGGTGTAGTGGGGAATCCAGCCTCACAGGTCACGCCTGCCCTAATCTCCTCCTGCCGTCGACACCCTCTCCCCGACGGGCATCAGTGTCAGAGCTGGGAGTGGAACCCAGGAGTCCTGCCTCCCAGCCCTGTCCCCAGCCTTGCCCCATTCTAACTACTAGGCACCACTCCTCACCCAGAGCCAGGAACAGAACCCAGGAGTCCTGACTCCCAGCTCCTCTGCTCTAACCACTAGACCCCACTTCCCTCTATCACCAGAGGTATAGAGACCTCAGCTTCTCATATAACCCAACCCCACTGCAGGTAGGACTCTGTCCTCCTCCGGGGGTGGCTGTAACATACATAGAGGCTACTGCAAGATTACCTTTTTTTCACTCAGGCAGCAGGGTGGCTCCTGCTTCAAGACACAGAGGACCCCGGTTCGGTCCCCACACCTGACCACCCCCTGCCGTTACGCTCACCTTGGCTTGGGAGAACTTATATTTCCTGTTTAACACATAAACAGCTTTATCCACAGCCACCAGCCCGACCCTGGCTCCGGGATCTCCCTTCACTCGGAGATTCATCTGCCCACCTGGCACCTGGACATCATTGTCTTGCTCCGTCGCGCCTGTTACCTTCAGCTTTCATGGAGATGAGAGGAAAGAATGGATCAGCCACGTGGGGGTGACTGCTGAATGAGGAGACCCCCCCCATGACCATGGGGCTCCCAGGGGTATGGAATCCCCATGCTGCCCCTTGGGATTTGAACCCCTCTCCTTGGGCTGTAGAAACACCGGCGTCGCCCACTGGAGCTAAAGAAGCGCTCCCCTAGCAGCTAGAAGTAGAGGAGACTTGAGCCAATCCCTTTCTCAGGCAGCGCCGAACAGGAATTTTTCAATGAAACAGTTTTTCATCAAAAACCAACCCTGATCTCTCAAAGGCAAACCATCTCTTGGGCCAGGGGCGGGTCCTTTCTGCGGGGAAAGATTCTCAGCTGGCGTGGAAGTTCTGCTCAAAATGAGACAGTGAGAGAGACCCCAAAACAGCGACTAAAGTTCAAATCACTGCTCTGTCCAAGTTGGAGGAGGGGCTTGAAGTGGGTCTCCAATATACCAGGCGGGTGCCCTAACCATTGGGCTAGACAGTCAGCATCTTTTGCTCTCCTCCAGTGAAGATTTAGTTATCTCAGAGCTGAGACCAGCCCATTGGGATATGGAAACCCCAGGTTCCCATGCCCCCCACAGCCCAGGCGAGCGCCCTGGATGCCAGCATGGGGTGGTCTCGCTCTGATCTTTTTTGTGAAAGACTTTGCAAGGTCTCTGTTTTGTGCCTGAGCAGAACGGGAACCTTTTTGACAGTTCTGCTCCTATCATCAGGGAGAGCTTTGCCTGAGGGCCTGATTCTCCTTTTGCGTCCATAGGGTGTAAATCAGGAGTAACTCCACTGAAGTGAATGGACCCAATTCTTCTCCCACTGGTGTAAATCAGTAATAACCCAATGGGCCAGATCCTCAGCTAGTGTAAATGGATGTCACTCTGAAGTGCGCTTAGATGATTTATGTCAGCTGAAGATCCCACCTAATGGCCTCACTTGTCCTCCCACTGGGGTAAATCAGGAGTCACTCCGCTGAAGTCAGTGGAGTTATACCCTGGTGTAAGCATGAGGCGAGACTGTCCCTATCTATCTTAGGTTTAATCAGCGAGTAAGGACTGAGTCAGATCTACCCTGGGAGTAATTTTCCCACTGGGAACCTGCTCTCCTCTCAGCCAGAATCCATCAGGTTATTTAAATATATTGACGTAAGTGCCAGGGAGAAGATCAACCCACCGTTCCCATACAGGAGTCCTGGACGTCCAACCAGACCGAGTCTGCCACGATCTCCTTCTGCCCTACGTGGTAGTAAGCCACGATGCGGAATGAAGGGATGAGGTCTGGAGTGATGGGCAGGAACATGGTCACCAGGGTTTGTCCCGCCTGCCTGGCCTGTCTTCCAGCCCGGATGATCTTCCCTTTGTTCAGGATCTGATGGGGAAGCAGAAGGCATTCGCTGTCACTGGATGAGTCCCAGTGATAACAGCACAAAATCACATAGAGCCAGGAAGGAAACCCAGGAGTCCTAGACCCCATTCTCCTGCCACTGCTGGCGATAGAACCCAGGCGTCCTGACTCCCAGCCCCTTGCTCTATTAGATTCCACTCCCCTCCCAGTGCTGGGACCCCAGGAGTCCCGACTCCCAGCCCCCTGTCACCGTCTCCTCCCCTGCTGCGCACACAGCGAGGCTGCCTCTTACCAGGTAGGTGAAATAGTGGATCTGCCGCTGAACGTCAGCGTTACTGTTCCGCAAACTGAAGCTCACAGGCAGGGCGTTCCCCGGCTGGAGCTGAGTGGCCGGCACCGAGATGTGCAGGTAGTTCCTCGAGCCCCCTTGCGACCCGTAGGCGACCGCGGCCCAGACCGCCGAGCTCTGATGCTCCTGCCGGAGGTTGGCAACCACAGTTTCCACCTGGGGGACGATAGGGGGGACGGTTAACGGACTTTCTTCATCAGAGACAGCTAAGGATCAGGTCTAAAAGGGGCCAGATCCTGACACCGCTGGAGTCAAGGGCAAAATTCCCACTGACTTACATGGGCCCAGCCCTAGATAGTTGGGGCCTTGCCGGAATTAAGCCATCTTTGTGCCCCCTGCATCTTGGGCCCAGACCCCAGCCTTCAGTTTAATAATAATTAATGGAGATATCCCATCTCCTAGAACTGGAAGGGACCTTGAAAGGTCATCAAGTCCAGCCCCCTGCCTTCACTAGCAGGACCAAGTACTGATTTTGCCCTAGATCCCCAAGTGGCCCCCTCAAGGATTGAACTCACAACCCCAGGTTTAACAGGCCAATGCTCAAACCACTGAGTTATCCCTCCCCCATCATCAGATTAGAGCTGCCCTGACCTACCCTCTGCTCCCAACCCAGCCCCTCTGGGCCACGAGGAGCAGAGTCTAGCCAGAGTGCAGCAGCTGGGGCATCTCGCTTCTCCAGTGTGCCCCTGGCCCTGGGGTCTAGCGGGGAGAAGGCAGGGCTATGTCAGCCAGGAAGGCCCATTGCTCTGCGGGTGGGTCTTAGGTAGGATGAGCAATAGAGAATCAGACCCAGTTGCCTCCTGCCTTTGACATTGTCCGGGGCCTGGGACCTGTAGGGTCCTAGATCAGACCTGTCCCCGATCTGGTCCAGTTCCTATATCAACAGAACGTGTAGGGAACCAGCACCAGGACCCAAGGAGCATCCTGCCCCGAGTGACCCGACATGCACCTTCACCGAGAGCTGAGATGCGTCTGCTGGGGTGTTGATCGCCAGCTGCACTGTCCCGTCAGCCTGTGTCAAACCACCGGCGCCTGTCCCGCTGCGCACGGGGACCTGGGGGGCGGGGGAACCATCCGCGTTCACCACGGAGACCTGGGCATCGGAAGACAGGAGAGAGGGTGGATGTGAACTTAGTGATGGTTGAAGGTGCCCTGTAGGTCTCCTGGGAGCCTTCTCTACATACTCCCAGCCCAGGCATGTAACCTGCAGGTCAGCGTCCTCCCCCGTGTCTGATCTGGTCAGTTACAAAGCCTGGTTGTACCCATGACAGCAACACTGCCCAAATAACCCTGACGTCCTCCACTTAAGGGGAGCTCAGTCAACCCTGGGCCTCTATGCTGCGCTATGCCCAGCGAGGCCAGCCTGTGCCGGTAGTGGTTGCAATGCAGACACCTGTCTGTCTATTTTTGCCTGCTCCAATGACCACTTCCAGGTAAGATTTCTCGTGAACTACTAAAGGCAGGCTCTCACGCTGAACACCATTAGAAAGCGAATCATCCCTGCTCTCCAATGGCACGCAGATCTGTTAGCTAGCCGTATCAGGCTGTGAGATAACACTATAAAGGTTCTATGCCGGCAACCCCGCTGGCTGGACATACCACCAGGTTAAAGGGCAGCCCGGGTTTGAAGTACGTAGCAGATCGGGAGAAGAGGATTTTGTAGGGAGAGGTCACAATGCGGATCCCGGATTTCTCAGCCTCCACCATGTCACTCCCTTGGGGATTAAAAAAAAGAAGAAGTTTGGTCTTGAGGTGATGGCTGGACTGGGACTCAGGGGATCTGGGTTGAGTGCCTGCCTTTGTCACCGACTCTGGTGTGTGACCTTGAGCAAGTTATTCATCACTCTGTGTCTCAGCTCATCATACATCAAATGGGGATAGTGATTGTTCCTCTGTCTGTTTAGACTGTGAGCTATCCAGGGCGGGAACTGTGTGTCTGTGCAGCGCCCGGCACAGGGAGCCCTGATCTCAGCTGGGGCAGAGACTGTCTCTCCCTGTGTGTCTGTGCAGCGCCCCGCACAAGGGGCCCTGATCTCAGCTGGGGCAGAGACCGTCTCTCCCTGTGTGTCTGTGCAGCGCCCCGCACAAGGGGCGCTGATCTCAGCTGGGGCAGAGACCGTCTCTCCCTGTGTGTCTGTGCAGTGCCCAGCCCAGGGGGCCCTGATCTCAGCTGGGGGTCTGCTGTAATACAGAGAACAGGAACTCCGAGGTTTGAAACACAACAACGATGAAGATGAGTCCATGTTTTGCTGCTTTTAGGATACAAAGCAAAACCCACCCCTTTGCTTCCTCTATCCCCGGTTACAGAGGCACTGGAAAGATCAGAAGGCCACAGCCGTGTGCCAAGCCTGCTGGGGTTAGCTATGCATCACTTAAGCTCTGCTCCGGTCTGAAAACCCAGCAACTAGCTAAGGGAACCACTCCCTTACCTGTGTCCGTCAGCACTGTCACAGTCACATAGATTGAGTGGCCGAGAAGCTCGCTGGGGTTGGGGAACCTGCTACGCAACATTTCTTTGGTTAGCTTAGCACAGCCTTTGCCACCCTTGATCTGAAATTGAAACAAGTTATTTTCTTGTCAATCACCTGGCCTCTTTCTTTCTTTCTTTCTTTCTTTCTTTCTTTCTTTCTTTCTTTCTTTCTTTCTTTCTTTCTTTCTTTCTTTCTTTCTTTCTTTCTTTCTTTCTATTTTATCGTCTCCATCTAGCAATGGGCCTGTACCATTGTTAGGATATTTTTGTTCTTAATATACTTAAAAAAACTCCTTATTGTTCTTAGCTCTGCCAGCCATGGATTTTTCCCAGCTGTCTTTAGCTTCCCTTATCAATTTTCTATACTTCATAACTTCTAATTTATATTGCTTGCTACCCATTTCCGCTTTATCCCCATTGTTATATGTTGCCAGAGACAAGATATTTGGTGTATTTGGATATGGATCCAAACTCTATCCTTGGCTCCCCTTCTCATCCCAGACTCTGAAAGCACAGCAGGTATCCCAAAAAGCACCCCACTCCACTACAGCCCCATCAGTGTATCATAGGCAGGAAGCTACGTACTCACCGGGACTTTGTTGAGTGAGTTCACGATGCTCCTTTTCTCATTATCCACCATCACTCCAAAGAGCGCATAGGCTTGGCCTTGAACTGGCTTCCCATACAGGAACCTGCATGGAAAACAGACCATGGCAGGGAGAGAAAATACTCAGCATTACTCCTATTTAATGGATAGAGGAAACTGAGGCACGGAGGGGCTGGTGAGCCTGGCCCAGGTCACAAAGCCTGAACCATTTGAGCTAAAGAAGTAAATCCACTCACTGGTAGCGGTAGTCGGCTGTTATCCACTTATGTGGAGCAGCCCCTAGGGAGAGACACAGCACATAACCAATGGACTCCAGCACTGAGCCCATTAACAGGAGAAATAAGTGGATTACGAAGGTGACAGCAGGTATCTAGAGACACCGATGAATGCAGATTAGAACAGGTCAGGCTGTGAGCCAACCATTAGCCCAGGTGATTATACTTCATGCGTGAGCCCCAGAAGCCTGCCCCACAGCACTGAACCACAGCAGAAGCACGAGAGAGAAAGAGGGGGACCCACTTGGCTGTAATGTCGATACTAAGCTCATTCTGGTCAACGAGGAAGAACTTCTGGGAAGGCTCCAGCGTCACTTCGAAACTAGGCAGCACTGCAAAAGATCAGAGACATTGCAACAGTCACCCGAGGGCCCGGGGCCATCAGGCTGGAGGTCACAACCCCCAGGGGAAGGGGGTCCTAGGAGACGAAAGGGAACCGGTGTCCAAGATACACAGTGGGAGCGGGAGAGACTCTCCCAGGAAGCAGCTGATGGCCATAAGCCATGGCGAGATGGATCAACAAAGGCAATCGGAAGGTTGGGACTGATTCGGACACCCCAGGTGCTGGGTCTCTCGGGATGCTCTCCCTGGTCCTTGGGAAGCAGAACCTCACTGCTAAGAGGTGCTTCCCCTAGGACTGTGGTCCTCTGCTGCTACGTCAGCCTTTCTCCCAGCGGGCTCTTCTCCTTCAGTCAATGAGAGACAAGCCCGACCGGGGGGCGGATTTTACCTCTAGTTGCCGCAGCTCTAGCTGGAAAGCATCTATGGCTCCTGGCATGTCCCTGTCCTCTCTCTCATTCCTGAAGCGGTGGTTGATGGGGCTCAAGAACCACCTAGAAGGTGGGAAGGACTGAGGCCCTACACAGCTTGCAGCTCACCCCCAAACTCAGACAATCTTCGGGCTCCTATCCCTGCTCACCCTGTAGTATCGGACCACAACATACCCCCTCTGCTCAGTGCCCTAAGAGGCTCCACTGTCACACGGACCCTCATCGAAAGGGGCCTCCCCAAAGCTCTTCCCACTATGCCCGGGAGGTGGGAGTGGAAGGGATAGAAATTCCTCCTGGATCCCAAAACCAGCCAGCCGTTCAGCTGTGATAAGGAAACACCCTCCTGTTAGGGGCAGGGCAGGTACCATATTCCTTGACTTCAAACTCCGCGGCGAAGGCCTCCTGAGGGGCATGCTCGTACTTGGAGACAATCTTCCACACTCCGCTGCTGCAAGACACAAGCCCAGATCATGCGGTGGGGAGGAGGATCTATCTAGCTCAGTCAGGCTGGTGCGGTATGCTATTGGAGCTAAAGCACTGGGCTAGGACTCAGGAGATTGGCATTCTGGTTCTAGTTCTGGGAGGGGAATGGGGTCTAGTGGTTAGGGCTGGGAGTCAGGACTCCTTCGTTATGTCTTCAGCTCTGGCAGGGGAGTGGGGTCGAGTGGGTTAGAGCAGGCGGGCACCAGGATGCCTGGGTTCTATCCTAGCTCAGGGAGGGGAGTGGGGTCTAGTGGTTAGAGAAGTGGGGGCTGGAAGTCAGTACTGCTGGGTTCTAGTCCCAGCTCTAGGAGGGGAGTGGGGTTCCGTGTGTTAGAGCGGGGTGGGGCTGGGAGCCAGGGCTGCTGGGTTCTAGTCCTAGGTCTGGGAGGGGAGTGGGGTCCAATGCATTAGAGCAGCAGGAGCTCTGGGTCCCACACCCAGCCCTGCCGCAGACACCACGTGAGACCTTGGACAAGTTCCCGAGGGGCAGATTTTCCAGCAGAGCTCAAGCTTAGCTCTCAGTTAGGCACAACTTGTCCTGGGCTCTTTTGATACAAATCTGGCCATACTGGGAGCAGATGAGTACTAAGTGCTTGAAAAACTTCAACCTTAAATCTCTCTGGGCCTCAGTTTTCCCATCTGCAAAATGGGAATACTAATATTTTGACACCTCCCTGGGGTGTTGTGAGAATACCACAATGCAGTCAGGTATCCTAGGGATGGGGGAAGCTGACAAGTAAATAGATAGAGACATCCTTTCCTTAACTGGACCCTGCGACATTAAAAAACGAAAAAACCCTTGGGAGACAGAAGTAAAAAATGGGCGATTATTGTATAGAAAATTTGGTGGCGCAGTGTAACAAAAACACATTGGAACGTTGATGTGCGTAAGCCACGCCCACTTAGGGTCTAAGCCACGCCCACTCTGTGTGGTACTCTGTCCCCCTCTAGTGGTGGTGAAGGCCCATACAGAGATTGAGGTGCCTGCTACAGCCTTGGCTAAGAAAACTGATCTGTGTAGATCAGGAAGTAGAGGCTCACATATGCAGATCCTATTATAACCACCTTCCCCAGGTTGTTACAGCTTACTTCACGATATCAGGGATCTTGTAGCTCCTGGAGATGATGCCGCCTTGGTCCATCGAGGACACCATATTCTTCTCTACAATAATCCCATCTGGATTCTGAAACCAAGCACCGGAAAGAATCAGTCTGAAACCACCGTGCAAGGTGCTGTACATTATTTATTAGGTGTATTACTGTAGTGCCTAGGAGCCCCAGTCACGGACCAGGCCAACTCACCAGCTAGCTACATCCAGGAAGCTCCCTCCAGCCCAGGTATTTCAGTCCCTTTTCCCAGGGACACGTTTACATTTCATCCACAGTTCAATGCCAACCAGAACAGGTACCTGTCCCCTCCCACTGCCTCTACAGCAGCTACCCCCAGCCTGGTTTTTCACCTCGCTGGGATGCAGCGAGCCCAGTTCTGGGTCCCTTCTCTGATCCAGGGTCTCCTGACACAGCCCAGAGTCTTCTCTCTCAACTGAGTTACTTGCTGGCTTCTATTGGACCAGAAGACGGTCAAGCTATCACCTGATGCAGGGTCTCAGGGTATCAGCTGAGAGACAGCTGGTTAGTCACAGGCAGGACTGGGTCTAACTCCTCTTAAAGGGCCAGCCACTCCCCGTGACAAGCGGTTAGCACAATCTCCTGGCCTCTAGGCTTGCTGGTCCATGAAAGGAAGTGAAGCAGAGAGATCTGCAGAGGAGGAAAGCTGGGTAAACAGAAAGCATCTTACCATGAGCTCCACAGATACCACCTTCAAGATGGGGTCCAACATGTGACCCACAGTGAAAAGCCGGTACCTCACTACAGAAAGAGAAAGATGGGGCAGTCAATCGGCACGGGCGGGGGCAATTGGGGCAATAGTGGGACCTAGCCCAGGAACTAGCGACTACATCTATTAGATGTTAAGGCTAGAAGGGACCACTGTGATCGCCCAGTCCAGAGTTTCGCCACACGACCCTCACCCTATTACATTTACCGCTGCTCAGTGCTAACACTGAGGTGTAACTGGGTGTATTTCGAGAGGTGGACAGAGAACACCTGACCTTGACGGGGAAGGGGGCGCGGGGAATGGAGGAGCCAGATTTCCTCAGTTCCAAATTGTTAGAGCATTTTCAGCACCAGCAGCTGCTGGCTGGGCGCCCAGCTGTGAAGGCAGAGCAGACGTAAGGGTGGCCTGGTATGATCTTGTCCCGCTTACTTCTGTGCTGCTGCTGACGGCATCGCTGCCTTCAGAGGTGAGCAGCCAGAGAGCAATGGCTGCAATAATCCCCTCCCCCTCCAGCTGACTCTTTCCCCCCCCCCCAACAGTGTCCTCTATTTGGGAACTTGAAATATGGTAACCCTCTCTGAAGACATCAAGAGATGGAGAATCTACCACTTCCAATAGTTAATCACCCGCACTGTTAAAAAACGTGTGGGCCTTATTCTGAAAAAAGAATCTTAAAAGGCTTTGATTTGGCGCTACAATTCTAAGGGCCAATTTCTGTCTTTGTTTATGTTATTTGCTGTTACGGCAGTCCTCTCTAAATGCGAGATGTCTGTATATATGAATATAGTTAGTTCACAGATCAGATGACACTCCCGAATATGTAGCTTAGTTCCTCTGGCTTCTTGTTGTGCATTCTTCACCCACCCCACCCCACCGAATTCAGTCCCTCTGAAAATCAGGCACTTGTGGAGGGAGTGGTGGGGAGTAGGAACCCCATAAACGGAGGTGCTCATAATTCGCAGCCACTTCTGAAAATGTTGACCCATGTGTGTAGATGTTGACATAAAGATAGAAGAAAAGCCCCAGCCAAGAACTGACCCGTAGACCCAGGCGTGTAGATGGTCTTATCCGTCTGGATGAAGATGTAGCCGCTGTGGAATGAAAGCAGAACCACCTTCTCTAAGGTGAACAGGCTGCTCTTGGCTTCGATGTAGACATATTCCTTCTTCTGGGCGTCCTTTGGCAGTAGCTGAGCAGGAACCTGGAGCATCGTTATATCATGGGAGAAGATCTTTCATTATGACCCTAACTCTCAGCTACTGAGATTTTAAAGCCATTGGTAGAACTGGGAAGTCACTGCTGTACTCACTGACTTATACCAGTGCCCTTACAGATACTCCATCTCTCTGCACCTGGGTTGCCTTTGGCTTGGGCTACCTTGAGCAGTCTCCACCATGAGCCAATCTGTCCTTCCCCTCACCTAAGTCACTTCGGTGCTTTGGAAAATGTTCCCCCCGGTTTTAAGGGGGAAAGGCTTGGTACGCCATGACCTGTCCCTCAAACCATCCAGTTCTCTTCTGATTTACCATCTTATAAGACAGAGGTCAGGGTCCCTCCCCACCTAGATAAGCATAGCCTCCCACAGCCCCACCTTAATTTTGGCAGAGTTCATCATGCCGTTCCCAGGGTTCAGGCTGACCGTGGTTGAAACCAAGGCACCCTTCTTTTGTGGGAAGTCGTACACGGTGATCCTCGCCTCGATCGGGCTATGGTGGCCATGAGCTTCCACAGTCACCATCTCTTCGCTCTCCACACGCAGGACGCTTGGGGTGATCAACGTGCATCTGGTAAGGGAAGGGATGAGATGGTAGAGCAAAGTCAGCCAAACTCCATCTCTCTGCACCTGGGTTGCCTTTGGCTTGGGCTACCTTAAGCACTGATCTTTGCCGCTATCGGAAGGTAAGCAGCTGGGGCCTGGTGGTCAGATGTTGGATAGGAGACCTCCAAGAAGCTACCAGGTTTCTATAGGAAATGAGTGGTTCTCAACCTATTTATCATTGTGGGCCACAGGTTGAGAAGCACAGTGCCCCCCACAAACCCCTATGCTCAGTCTCCTTCGCCCAGAGACCCCGCCACAGAGTGGGGCCAGGAGTGGAGAGCTGGGCATGGGGCAGGGATCCCCACCCCAGACCCTGCTGCGTGGGGACCCTTGACCCCCACCGTGGGGGGCAGCCAAGACCCTGAACCCAGACCCCACCAGGTGGGTAAACTGAGGCACTGAATGCTCATGTGACTCACCCACAACAGGGCAGTGATAGAATTAAGCGTGTTAAAACCCAGGAGTCCTGATTCCTGGTTGTTGTGCTCTAAACTCTGGAAAATATTCCCAAGCTGTTCTGAGAATCAGGCTAGGAGCTAGGACTCCTGGGTTCTCTGCTCTAAATGCTGGACAATATTCCCTCGCTGTTATGAGAAGAGAACCCAAGAGTCCTGACCTCTAGTTCCCTGTTTCAACCAATAGACTTCCCATGTACCTTACCACACTCAGGAGCAGAACCCAGGAGACCTTTGTCTCCTGCCTTGATTTTGCAAATAAATCAGACAATTTGCACCTCTTGCGTTTTTACAATTTTTCTCTTGGCCTGTATGTTTTGCTTTTCTTGCTCATTCTTTGTGTCTGTATTTTTATATCTAGCCTGTTTCTCAGAGCTGTTTTAGTTACGTTCACAGGCAAGAAAGGGGCTGCAATGTATCTTCTTTCTTTTTTTCCAAACGGGAGAAGCCAGCGTCACATTGCAGCAATCTGCAAATTCAGATTATGTATTAGGTATATTACAGTGGCACATAGGAGCTGCCCCCCTTCATTGTGCTAGGCGCTGTACGGTCAAAAAACAAAAAGTCCCTGCCCCAAAGATCTTACAGTCTGATTATTTATTGCGTGTATCACAGGAGCACCTAGAGGCCCTGATCAAAAATGGGGGGTACCTGTAGGTGCTGTGCACCCGTATAACAAAGAGACAGTCCCTGTCCCAGGGAGCAACGTAAGCCTGGGGGAGGGACGGGTCAGAGTTAGAAAGTTAAGCAATGAATGTTTGCAAAATGAAGGCCTGAGTATTAGGGCTGTTTACCTCGGCTTCAGCTTTGGCTTTGAATTTCCTGTCAATTTCAGGGGTAAGTTACGGGCAGCTAGTGCTGCATCCCCCAGACACTAAACTCTGGTCACCTTCTTTCCACCTTGCAAACATTCAGTGCTTAGAACTGTCCCATTGCAACAGCCCTGTTGTGGGGCAGCCTCCTTCCACGCCCTCCCCCATGGCCTCAAGCCAGTCCAGCAGGCAGCCCCCTGCCTCAGTTTCCCCCTTTCGAGGGGCTTGGGCAATAACACACAAGCCCTTTCACAGCCCGTCTCAGGTTTGGGTTTATTAAATTAACAAGTATTTCTAAATAAAGTTTGCCAGTCCTTCCTCAAGTGCATCCATGCGCCCCTCTTTATCAGGTCACCCCCAGACAGCTGCCTCCATTGGAGTCTACTCACACCCTGCAGTCTCTGTGCTAGTCTCTGTAGCCAGTGATGTTAGTTTAGTTTCCATTTATTGTGTGATTAATCAGTATGTTATTCATAGATTCATAGATTCATAGATTCTAGGACTGGAAGGGACCTCGAGAGGTCATCGAGTCCAGTCCCCTGCCCGCATGGCAGGACCAAATACTGTCTAGACCATCCCTGATAGACATTTATCTAACCTACTCTTAAATATCTCCAGAGATGGAGATTCCACAACCTCCCTGGGCAATTTATTCCAGTGTTTAACCACCCTGACAGTTAGTTATAGTACATATATTCATTGTATTTTCACCACAGTTGATTTGTAGGACTATAAAAGCATAAGATTGATCAGTATTTAGAGGAACTATGTAGTAGACATGAGTAAGACAAGCTGAAACGCAAGAACCTGTAGAGTGAGGCCCGCAAGACTTTAGCGTAGCTATTTTAGGCCTTGGAGACAAGAAATGATGGTGAAAGTCCATGACCGAGAAATAACCCAAAAACTTATGGGAAAGAGGAACCAACTGGTAATATTGGGAAAGTATAAGGTCTTAAAATTAAATAATAAATGCTGTAACAACAGATATTGTCTCTAACACATGCCTTAACCACAAGATAAAGGTGGTACGCCAATGTTAATGAGAACCTACACAGCCTATAGAATTTGGGGTCTCTTGTGTTTCCAGAAGACACAGGCCAATAAGAAAGAGTGGGTTGGGGATGCCCAGAGTGGAAAATTGAGCTGCCTATGGGAAACTCCCGCAGGAACCACTCCCGTATCGATCCATCCATGAGCCGGCCAACAGACCCTAACAGCATCTAGGAGGATGTGAGTATGTCGATAGGTATAACTAGTACATGGGACTTATCTCTAGGAATTGTATATGCTGTGACATTTATAACTTTGTTGATAACTTTAATAAAACTACTAAAAGACAGACGCTCTTGTAATTATCGGTGTTATTTGCCTGTGGTTTCACGTGTTCCTATGAACTCTAGATCCAGAACAAACAGAGATAACTCTGTTGAACTTGAGACTGAAGCCGACAGAGCTGATCCCACTGAAGTAGGATTAACATTAAATAGGAGAAAAGGTTCCTTCTCCCTAGAAATTCCCCTCTCTCCACATTTCTGCTGCTCTAAGCTCTTTGCAGGGAAATCAGGTAAGCCACCTTAGTAATTAGGGTTGACTGGCCCCAGGTCTCTAGCCCTTCACAGGCCAGCCACCCACAAGCCCCATCCCACATGCAGAGTCAAAACTGACAGCATGCAGCCAGTGTTGCCAACTCTCATGATTTGACTGCACGGCTCGGAAGATTTGGTGTTTGCCTTGAAGCTCCAGCTTCCCAGAGTCCTGTGAATGTGTGAGGATCTCGGCTTTTGTTGACATCAAATGGAAGTTTCTAGCATTGCTGATCGGGGATGAAAGCTTGAAAACGTGGCCTGAGCATGACCCTAAGAGGCTCAGAAACCCAAAGATAAATAAAAAGAACCTCCAGTTTGTTGTTTTTATAAAAAATCTTATGAGTGTCCAACCAATCCCGTGATTTTGGGGGCCTGACTTGTCTTTTGAAGGCTTTTCAGCAGTGGCTAGTCATTTGGGGCCCTTGAGTTTTCAGCACCTTTATAAGGGGTCTTGGGTTATAGATCATCTGCTCCTCTGAAAATCAGGCCTCGAAAGCACCTCAAGTTGGGAGCCTAAAAACTGCAGCGTCCCAACTCCTTATTGTGAATCTTGGCCAGGGTCTCTTCAGGGAAAATCCCCATTCCCACACATACACTGTGCTCTCCACTGATCATTGCTTCAGAATCCCCGGGTTACTTACAGCGGCTGGCCGTGAGACAGGGCTGATAAGCTGAATGCAAACACAGCCAGCAGGTAGACAGCAGATCCTCCCATGGCACCAGAAGAAACCACTTCTCCCAGAAACATCTGCTTTTCGTTCGGATGCCTCTTCTGTTGTGAGCTAACCCCCGGGCAGTGGTTAATATATAATTGCAGAAGCTCCCAGACCCCCAGCACTAACTTGATCTCAGGACAGGGGAGGTGGGGTGGGTTAGCGTCCCCGCTGCTCAGTCGGGAAGCAGAAGAGGCTACTTTAAGAGGATGATTTTAGTGAATTTCATGCTGGGGGAAGGTACTAGACCAATGGATTGATGGTCTCTATTTATATCCAGGGGTACAGGACGTCCCTGGGCAATGTGCCTCCACCCCTAATCTAGGCCCTCTATTGGCAGGATGGGCAATTTCAGCTCTCTGGTCCATTCCACTGCCTACTTGTGCCTGTGGTTTTGTAACATGGGCGTGTTTTATCTAGGTATTGCACAGAGAAGTCCCCCTCCTTCCACCCAACATTTCAGGACGCAGCGCCACTCAGGTTTGGCTCGCCCGCCCCTCCGTAGGTGGCATCAGAGGGCCAGGGAAGCCAAACCTGAGCGGGACTGCAAACCCGTGCACCAGGTCGCAGTGCCTCAAACTGGGGGCCCAAGGCAAACAGCCCCTTTCGTCCCTCCCCTCTGGGCGACCCAGAGTGCAGGAAATGTTCACTCCAACCAGGGCAGGGGGTTGGGGTGTGTGAAAGTGGGACAGTCCCATGAACCCCAGGGCTGTTGGGAGGTTTGGAACACCCGCCCCCCCCCATTCCGGAATGACTTTCAGACATTTGGAGGGGAAATAAACCTTTTTAATGACATTCAGCCAAACGACAACTCCCTCAACAACCTGCACGTCCTGCCCGTTCCCTGGCAATGCAGTGAGGGGGGGGGGAGGGAGCAGAGTCAGGGCTTAGAGAGGCTGGGACAGAGGCAGGGTGGGACAATTGTGCTCTGTACAATCCACAGAGATCGTACTTGCCAAGAGAAACCTGTCTGTGCCATAAGGTCTTGTTTACCTTCTACATCAAGGAAGCACCAGGAAGGGGAAGAAAGATGATCTTGTGGTTAAGACACAAAACTAAGGCGTCAGGACTCCTGGGTTCTATTTCCAGCTCCGGGGGGGGAGAGTGGGATTGAGTGGGTAGAACTGGCCTGTGGTCTATTCTAGCTGAGGGAGGGGAGGGTTATCTAATGGTTAGAGAAGGGAACTGAGGGTCAGGACTTCTGGGTTCTACTCCTAGCTTAGAGAGGGGCCTGTGATCTATGGGTTAAAGAAGAGGATGAGTAGTCAGGGCTCTGGGTTCTACTCCTCGCTACGGGAGTATGGTTGACTGGTTAGAGAAGAAGGGGGCGGGGCAGGACACCTGGTTCTGTTCCTGTCATGAGCTTGCTGTGTGATATTAGCCAAGATGCTCAGAACCAAAATAGCAAAAGCAGCCTTTAATTCTGAATGCCTCCGTTTTTGGGGGTGCCCAGTGTGAGCTATGAAGGCCTGAGTTTCACAGGGGCTCAGAGTCCGCAGAGCCCATTGTCTGCGCGGCCCAGGACACAGCGATCCTACCGGGGAACCTGAGAAACAGCCAACCCTGGGGAAAGGAAGTTGGCCTGGGAAGCCTGGTATCTGGTTATTAGTTTGCTAATAAAGCCAACTTCCAGGAAGAGAGTGCAATTGGCCGTGAGTAATGTGTTTGGACAGGCTGGGGGTGCCACCTGGTCACAGGTTCCCAGAATCCTCCTCACCAAAGCGATGAACCTCAGATTTGGAGAAATCTCTGAATATGTTTGAGAGTTAAAATTCCTCTATTTCCCATCAATCCTGGGTAAACAGTGAAGAAATCAAAGATTGTGCAGGGTTGACAGGAACTGGCAACGCAGATCTGACGTGGATTCAGGAATGGGAGGGTATTGGGGGAGAGTGGGGGAAGTGCCTTGTACCTTTCAGTGTAGCAACAGGTTGGAATTTCCTTGTAATCTCTGTGGACGTGAGGTGCGGGGCATGCCGGCCTCTTAAGAAACCTCAGGAAAAGAAAACACAGCAGTTGCCTGGCAAAGAGCAACAAAACAAAGGCTCTTCTATATGTTAAAAGGGCTGGGTGTCAGGATTCCTGGGTTCTGTTCCAGCTCTGGCAGGGGAGTTGGGTCTAGTGGTTAGAGCTGTGTGTATACTGGGACTCAGGACGGCTGGGTTCTAGCCCCACCACAGGGAAGAAAATGGGGTCTAGTGATTAAAATAGGGAAATGAAGAGTCAGGACTCCTGGGTTCTAACCCCGGCTCTTGATTTGGAGTGGTTCCTCATTTACTTTTCACCTACGTAGCTCGGAAGACACTTTGCATGTTCAGTGCCCTTTACAAACACGGTCACTGCCCTGGGAGGAAGACAGGGGAATAAGCAGACTTCTAAGTTCCTACCAATTGGTATTAAGCCACTAGCCACATGAAGGCCGGATCAGGGGAACTCCTGGCTGTCAATTCCCTTCTCAGTCCACTGCAATCTCACAAATAAGGATGCAACACACTTGTATAGCGGGCAGGGCCGGCTGCAGGTTTTCTGCCGCCCCAAGCGGAAAAAAAGAAAAAAACAACAGCAGCACGATCGCGCTGCTCCACTCTTCGGCGGAGGGTCCTTCGTTCAGAGAGGGACCGAGGGACCCGCCGCCGAAGGCCCGTCCGTGCCGCCCCAAGAGCGGCCGGAGTGCCGCCCCTTGGTATTGGCCGCCCCGAGCACCTGCTTCCTTAGCTGGTGCCTGGAGCCGGCCCTGATAGCGGGTGTGGTCCTGTCGCTCTCTAGTGGCTGACCCCCAGGACTACTACAATCGCTTGCTCATGACGCATTGCTAAGGTGAGACCAAGTAGCAGGAGATGTTGTGTTTGGTTCACAGGTCCCATGTTGGAATCTCACCAGGTGGAAGGCGCTCCCTACTCTTACAGGACTGGATCCAAAGCATGGAGGCTAAATACAGTATGGGGAGAAGCTTGCAATATTACTTCCCTAAAGCACTATCAAGACGCACAAGAATGTGTGTTTCCCAGATGACGCAGCTAAAACAGCGGGTGAGCTGTAAAGTGTCCAGATGCTAGCAAACTGGCATGCGAATAATCCCATCTGCAAATAATGGGGCTGTGATGAACTGGGACTGTTCTTAATGTGGTCTTTGAATGCTGAGTGGGGAGTGTTGGCTGGGAAGGCAGGGGAGGTTGCCTAGGACGGTTTGCATTGGGGGATGGGAGACTGGCCTTGAGGGAAGATCCCTGAGCATGTAACATGAGAACCCAGGAAGGGGTTAGAGGCCAGGTGACACCTTTGCTCGGGAAACTGAACAAAGGCTGTGGGAGGGGTCGCTGAAGGGAGAGTTTCGGGAGCTGGCTGGTGGAATGGCTGGGAGGCAGTCAGGGCTCTGACCTCCAAAGGGAGCTGTGGTGCCCTGGGACCCCAAGATGGACCTAACTGGGGGGGGATCTTGTTGTCTGTGCCTGCAAGACCTGTCTTGGACTGTATTCCTGTCGTCTAAATAAACCTTCTGCTTTCCTGGCTGGCTGAGAGCCATGGTAAATTGCAGGAAGCCGGGGATGCCAGGCCTTGTGTCCCCTCACACTCCGTGACAGGGGCATGCAATTAAACACAATGATATGGCATGCCAATAAACCAATATGCAACCCCCCCCCCCCCAAAAAAAAACCTGGTAGGCAAATTAGCAGCATGCAGCAAAGCTAATGGGGTTTTTCCAGCTTTACTCTGAGCGCAGTAATAGCTTCTAGCCCCTGATACGAAGGCACTGCCTTTTACTGAAATCCCCATAGGTTTCCCCTTCTCATGTTCCCCCTTGTTTGCAAATTGCAACAGGGACCTGTTGCCCAATAAATCCTTCCTCGCTCGAGTATTGAACCCAGTTCTTTATCCAGCCGAAATCACAGTCCACCATGTGTTTGTTCAATAACATGCGCAGGTTGTCTGTGGGTTGGAGGGTCAGGGCCATGTTCATCTGAATCGATCTAATATTAAATTATTCAATGTGAAAGGTGGAATTCAGCAGCGTGGAGTCCCCGGATATTTCACGCAGCAGCTACAAGGTGGCTCGCTAATCCTGCAAATCGCCCATATCGGGCACGCTGCATTTCTTTTACGTTCTTTCTGTAGCAACTTGTGGCAAATAGTATAAAGTGCAGATCTTAAAGTGCAGTTCCTGGGGGCCGCCTCAGGCTAAACTTACTGTTATGACGTTTATTTCTCTTTTCCACGTCGCACTGTTTGGCTTTTGTGTTTTCACGTTTCATTTTTCATCATCGCTCCGATCTCACGGAGAGCTTCGTTTTCATGTGTTGAAGAGCAGCGCACTTGAGTGCAGGCTTTGTGAAATGGGGCCCAGAAAGAGTTTTTGGGAAATGCCTGGGCTCCTCCTCTTACCTAACCCCCTGACTTCCAACTACGTTTTTCAGGAGTTCCTTTCCTGACCTTTCAGAAGTATGCGCTGAAGTGAACCAAATACTTTATTTCATAAATTGAAATACACCCCTTGAAATCTGCTTGCTGTTCTGGTCACCCCATCTCAAAAAAGGTATATTAGAAATGGAATAGGTACAGAGAAGGGCAACAAAAATGATTAAGGGATTAAGCTTCCATATGAGAAGAGATTAAAAAGTCTGGGGCTCTTCACCTTGGAAAAGAGCTGACTAAGGAGGGATATGACAGAGGTGTGTAGAATCAGGACTGGTTCGGAGAAAGTGACTAAGGAAGTGTTATTTACCCCGTCACATAACAAAAGAACCTGGGGTCACCCGATGAAATTAATAGGCAGCAGGTTTTAAACAACCACAAGGAAGTACTTCACACATCAGGCAGTTAATCTGTGGAACTCATTGCCAGGGGATGTTGTGAAGGCCAAAACTATAATGGAGTTCGAAAAAAGAACTAGATAAGTTCATGGAGGATAGATCCATCAATGGCTATCAGCCAAGATGGTCAGGGATGCAACACCATGCTCTGGGGGGTCCTTAAGCCTCTGACTGCCAGACACTGGGACTGGATGACAGGGGATGGATCACTTGATAATTGCCCTGTTTTATTCATTCCCTTTGAAACACCTGGCGTTGGCCACTGTCGGAAGACAGGATACTGGGCTAGGACCATTGGTCTGACCCAGTATGGCCGTTCTTATGTTCTTACATTGATAATCCTCTTTCCACTGCTGGGAAGTCATCGTTAGGACAGAAAGGGCAAGATTAACCCTTTCATTGCAGGGCCACTCATCACCCACCAGTCCTAGAATAGTCAGAGAATTACAGTATAGTACAGCCTGGCAGAGTGGTCACGGTCCAGCCGTTCTCTGTCTTCCTTATTCAGATTGTAAACAGTCTCTCATCATGAATCCGTGCAGCACCTGGCACAACGGGGCCCTGATCTCAGCTGGGGCAGGGGCTGTCCCTCACTAAGTTACTATGCAGTGCCTGGCACAACAGGGCATTAATCTCAGCTGGGGTCTCTAGGCACTGCAGTGATACAAATAATAACAAATATGCATTAATGAGAGCACAAAATCTACTTGCCCATTGATAGTGGGACAACTAATGACATTTTACCTGCCTGCTAAAATAAATTTGCAAGGCTGGTGTGTGGATTATGGATTATTATTGTATACTCACCCCCAAATCGAGACGGATACCTTTGTGGAAGGTATATGCTTAAGTGGGTCACCAGTTATTGGGCTCAATACAGGGGGAACTGAGTGAAATACAATAGCCTGTGCGTTGCAGGAGGTCAGACTCCATGATCAGATGGTTTCGTGAAAATCTGTGCGTTTTGGACCAGATCTTGCCTCGGCCAGTGTAAATCGGTGTCGTTTCACTGACAGGAGTGGGGGTAAACGGCTTGACATCAGCTGAGCATCTGTTCCATTCAATACTCACTACTCATTCAATACAGTAACTCCACTGAGACCAGCCTGTGATCTGACCCTGAGTGTATAAAGTAACCCCTTGGGGCAGGGACTGCATCTTGCTGTGTGTAGGTACAGCGCCTAGGACAGTGGGCCCCCGATCTCAGCTGGCGTTATCCTAATACCAGGCCACAAACACGACTTGCTCCCTGTCACCCTGATGGAAAAATTAAAATTTTGCTTGTAAAACAAAGGGCGAGGCTGATTATTACAGCAAGTCTTAGGCCTTGGGCTCACACACGGATTTGGGGCCAGCGCTTCGGCTGGTGCAAACCAGCATTGCTCTAACGAAGTCAATGGAAGTTGGGTCGTTTACGCCAGCTGAAGATGTGGCTCTCAGGTTTTAAATGGAGCTAATGATGGCAGCATCTGCCCAGCTCTGTATTTATTATTCATATTGCATTAGCACCTCGAGGGCCCAGCATGCTAGGTGCTGGTCATACATAGCAAGGGGCAGTGGCTCTGTCCCAGAGAGTCATCATCCAGAGGCAATGCTAGAGGTCACACTGCAGGTCCGGGGCAGAGCCTGGAAGAGAATTCAGATCTCCTGGGTTCCAGGCGACTGCCTTAGCCATGACACCACGTTGCTTTTACTTTCACCGCTCCCATTCTATTGAGCCCTCCTTGGTCCCGCTAGCCATATGGCATTGTCACCGCTCAGACTTGTGACACCCGTTGTTAGGTAAGCCCAGTCGGCTGTTTATCCATAAGTAAATATGTTGCAATTGGATGTCTTTGGATATTGTCCAGACTGAAGCCCTGTCCAAATACCACTGTCATGAAAAGAAACCTGTTACTGGAAGGCAGCTGATAACCTGCCTTCCCCCATTAACCCTTCCCTGGTTTGCAGTGGTTTGCTTTTACCCAGAGGAAGGAAAAAACAGACTCTGAGATGAGTGATCTCAGTGGGGCTAGGCGGGTTCATACCAGTGGAGGATCTGGCCCAGAGATCTGAAGGTCTGGTTCATCAAGGAGGTTAACCTCTAAAATGCCAGGTACTGGATTACAGGGTAATTGCAGGTGAAGAGCGATAGGTTAACTATACCTGTGCAAATTGCTGTTTCGAACTTCAAAGCCACCGAAGGGATTTTTATACTCATCTGCCATTAAAATGTGTCTGAATCTCCTACATGGCTTTGAAGATGCCAACCATGATGTATTGTTTAGGGGCACAGGAACTGCCACACTGGATCAGATCATAGGGTCATGGCCAACCATGGCCATTACCAGACATTTCAGAGCCAGGTGCAAGAAACTCTACTATGGACAATTATAGCCTGCGTGGGGAGGGGACATTTCCTCTTAACACCCATTGCCTTATGCCCTGAAGCAGGACTATCATGTGGCAATAGGTTCCGCAGGCTAATTCCATATTATTATTTCCTTTGATCAGTTTTATGTTACCTGGCAGTAGCACCCAAAGGCCTTCTTTGTGCTAGGTGCTGTGCAAACATACAGAGCAGGTGTAGATGATGGGTGGTCGAACATGCTGGTCCCACCATTGCTACCAGCAGCGTAGATTCCCTAATAGAGTGCAGCGGAGTCCTGGCCTAAGAGACAGTTTCTGCTCCAAAGGTTTTACAACCCAAGTGAGTGGGATAGACAGAGAGATCCAGCCTTCCGGGGCTCCCTTCACGACTGGGACCACTTTCCCTACTGAAACATCCCAGGACTTGCCCAAGGTAAAACAGAGTCAAAAGGCAGATCCAGGAACAGAACCCAGGAGTCCTGATTCTCAGCCTGCCTCCTCGTTGTAACCCAGTAGATCCCACCCAAGCATCCTGACTCCCAGCCCACCCCTGCTTTAACCCACTTGATCCTATTCCTCATTCACAACTGGGAGCAGAACCCAGGAGTCCTGACTTCCAGCCCCCCTCTCCATGCTAGGCCTGAACTGTGGTATTGATCAGTGCCCCACCATTCTGATCTGTGGCCAGCACCTTGGCGTGGAGTAAACACAACCGCAGCCTCAGGTCCCTAATTCCAACTCCCCCACTTGGAAAGACAAATAAACTCTTGTGTCAAGGGAGTGAAGAAAACATCTTTTGTTCTGAACTTTTCAGGTTTCCTGGACTCCTCCCCCTCACTGACTAACCCGCCCAGCTGTTTGCACGAGGGCTCAGCTTACAGGCAACTCTGAGGATAAATAGCCCCGGAGGAGCTACTTCTCCTGACCCTCCTGTCCTCACCATGGGGGGCTCTGCTCTCTGCCTGGTGGCCGTGTTTGCTTTCTACTTCCCGGCTGTTTCTCACAGCCAACTGTAAGTACCCCGCGCTTCTGCCACGGTGATGAGGATATTAACCTGGGTTCGTTACATGGCTGCCAATGGAAACCAAGCTCAATTTCCCTCTCTTCTCTGCTACTGTGTGTGGAGTGGGAACAGGCTGCAGAAATTCTCTTCCTCACCTGGTCCAACCCTCTTCTCCCTCGCTCAGTTCCGAGGCTAATTTTGGGGTTTGGAGGATGGAATTTTTTTTAAAGAATAAACTGGATTTTGAGCCTCACTTGGTCTAAATGAACCAGGTATAGACTGGGAGTAACTCTATAGAAAACAATGGGGTTGTACCCCCCTGAAATGCACTGAAATCAGTGGGGTTGTCTTTCCCTTGACTTCAGTGGGCTTTGGATCAGCCCCTAAAGGAGACCAGAATCAGGTTCTACAGGGCCACATCTTGAACTCCTTGCTCAGTGTCTATGTCCGCAAGACCCCCCAGGGGGGCTAAATTCTATTTTCAGTGTATACTGGTTCAAACCTGGAGTAACTCCACTGACTTCAAAGGGTAGTTAGTTAAACTGGAATAATTCCATTAGCTAAGGGGATTGCTGATGGTGCATGAGGCAGACCAGAACCCAGTTCATTTCCAAGGGGCTGGTGGGCGTCCGAAGCACAGTGGTCCACAGCTTGGGCACTGCACTGGGAGTCAGGACTCCTGGGTTTTATTTCCAGCTGTTGGAGGGAATGTGCCTGGGGGGGGCCAGAAGATGGGAATGGGAGTCAGAACTCCTTGGTTCTACCTGACGCTCTCACAAGGGGGATATCCGGGAGACATCTGGGTTCTAGGAGGGGAATGATGTCTAGTGGTTAGAGCCGGGTGGTGTGACTAGGAGTCAAAACTGCTGGGCTCTAGTCCCAGCTGAATCACTGACTGGCTGTGTGACCTTAAGGAAGTCCCTCCCCTTTTCTGTGCCGGCCTCTCCCTCATCTGTGAAAGGGGGATCATGACACTTACCTACCTCTGTAAAGTGCTGCGAGATCTATGTCTGGCGACTGCTTTGAGTGTGACCCCGGGGCTAAGCTTCTATTGTCCCTCTGACTGATTGGCTGCCTGGCATGGTTACCGCCTCCCGGCCTGTTCATGTCTGTGCTGGGGTGGCCAGATGAACAGCCAAGAGCCAGACCAATTGCCCATGTGCTTGGCTCTAAAGCTGGGAAGGGATCTTGGTGCCAGGGGGTGGCAGTGATAAAAGGGAGGAGGCAGGAACAGGTAGTTTGATTTGATTTGGTGCTGCCCCCTATGGCCAGGCCAAACGATGGACGTGACACTGAGCGGGTGACAGAGGGAAACTCCGAGGGATTCCCCCCTTCAGAACTGGGGGGAGGGGGCTGCTTAAAGGTTCATCCCACCTCAGGGGCCTGCTGAGCCAGTGAGAAGCCAGAAGCTGCATGAGAGATGCATTGATGTGTCAGGATGACCCAACTCACCTACAGAGCCTGGGTCGGGTCACCACCCTCCCCATGGTGCTGGAGGGGCTGCCGTCCGGATGCCAGACTTCAGGGTGATAGACAGACATTCAGATGTGGGTCTGGTTTTTGCAGCTTGACCCCACTGGGAATGCACCACGGTGGGCTGCAGGCCAGACGCGCAGACCTCGGTGCAGCTTTCCCCAAAGGGTTCCAGAGATTTATGAAACCTGTTTCTGAGCCTGGGCCAACTTTCAGGAAAGGAGCGGGGAGGATTCTCCCAGGAGGGAGAGAGGAGATTTGGTAGCCACTGTGCAGTGCTCACTCCAGGTCTCACCCCTGACCTGCATCTCTAGGAGTTTTCAGAGGAACATCAGGGGCTACATGGTCCATTTTGCCAGCGCTCTGGTGGATGGCTGGTACCAAGCACACGCCCTGCTTAGATGCTCCTGGTATTGCCTGCGGAGCAGATGAGCAGTAAACATGGCCCATGCTCGAAGACTCCCCAGCGCAGCTAATGCTCCTCTCTAGGCAGGGTCAGGCCGTGCAAAGGGCAGCACATTCCAGAGGGCTCCGTAACAGGGTCACACACGCTGGCTGCAGACCGTACGATCGGAGTTGATGGAATGCAGGACACGGTATCGTCCTCTCCAAGGGGCACTGGGGTCAGCACTAGCTCAGATGGGAGAGCTCCTTCTACTGAGCCACACACCCTGCTCCCTGCAGCACAGCGCCCCCTAGCGCCACACTGGGGTATTGGGGCCAGCACGGACTGCCAGGGGACAGCACCCCCCACTGAGCCAGTCACCCTGCTCCCTGCAGCACAGCGCCCCCTAGCACCGCACTGGGGTATTGGGGTCAGCACTGACTGCCAGGGGAGAGCGCTCCCTGCTGTGCCCCCCACCGTGCCAGATTAAAGAATTTTGGGGCCTTGTATGCACTATGGAAATGGTGGGGGAGTGTGTGGCCGGGGTGTTGGGTCCTACCCCTAGGGAGTGGGAGGACCTAAGAGGGTATAGGGAGAGTGAGCTCACAGCACAGTTACCCCATATGGTGGTTCTTGTCCCATGGGGCTGGCCTGGCTCCTTGCTCCGGCCCATTGGCTGTCACCATAGTGCACCGGCAGGGGTGGGGCCTCTGTTTCCATTCTGGTCTGGCGCCATTGGCTCACCTGCCCCAAGCTGGACTTTGATGGGCCAAAACAAATAATCTGGCAGGCTTTGTTCACCCCCACCCCTTCGGGTGGACAGGCACCCCCGGAGATGGGGGCCCAGTGCAAGAGCACTGAGTACATGTGGGTTAAACTGGGCCTGCCCCCCCAGCACAGCACTAGCATCAAACTGGGGCATGCAGATCTGCACAGAGTTGGAAGAGAGCGCCCCCTACTGGGCCAGCCACCACCTAACTGGTTGCAATGCAGCACCCCCAGCACCATGCCAGGGCATTGGGGTCAGCACTGACTTAAAGGGAAGAGCATTAGGCCGGGGGACACATCCACTCACAGCAATTTTCAGTAGGGACAGGGAGTGCAAAAGCCCTGAACTTTTCACCTATGTGTGTGTGTGTGTGTGATCTTTATCTGGTATGAAAAACTCAGGTCCAATCATCTGTCACCCTTCTTACCGGAGTGACACGCAGAGAACTTGGCTGACCTTTAGCAAAACTTTTTATTTCCCTCCAGGCCTTCCTTGTGAATTCACAACACTGTGGGTGATGTAATCAGTCAAGCGTTTCGCCGGGAAGACGGCAACCCTGCTTTAATTCCATTGCCTGAGGGGGGATTTTCCAGACAGCTTAGATGATTTAGGGGCAAAGTCAACTGGACTTGGAAGGGCTTGTCTCCATGAAGAGTTAGTTCACAGCAAACTGAGGTGGAAATCTACCCCCCACTGCACACTAACTGTCTGTGAGGACACTGTTAATGTGCACTAACAGTTCCTTAGTGCACTTTGTCTTCGTGCACCTTGGGCCCCAGCGGCCGAGGCCTTGCTGCAATTTTTAGGCACCAGCTCGATCAGAGCTAGCACCTGTGTGCCCTGGTCTACATTTAACATTTAGGTCAACCTAGCTACATTGCCCAGGGGTTTAAGCAGTACTGTAGTTAAGCCAACTTAACTGCCGGTGCAGATGCGGCTAGGTTGATGGAGGAATGGATGGTGCATTATCTACACTGATAGAATAAGCTCATAGTGTAGACAAGCCCTATGTCTACCCAAATTGGGAGTCACGCCTCCCAGCGGCTGTGTAGACAAACCCCTAGAGGCAGGAACTCTCTCTTACTCTGTGTTTGTACCGTGCCTCAGTCGCTGCTGGGATTTCAAGGTGCTGCTGTAAAGCAAATAATAAATTGCAAACAGCAGTAACAAGCTTAGTATAAAACCTCCTTGGGGATGTGGGAATCGCAGCCAGTGGGGTTTTAAATACTGACTGAATTAATCACATCGACCTTTTTGCCATTGACAGCTACTCCCTGATCACGCCCAACGTCCTGCGGGTGGAGAGTGAAGAGAAGGTCGTGGTGGAAGCCCATGGCCTCAATGCTCCAGTTGCGGTTACAGTCATCGTGCAGGACTTCCCGCTTAAGAAAAACATCTTATACCAGGTCCAAACCGACCTCAACCCTGCGAATGGGATGATGGGCACAGCCGTAATAAAGGTGGGTAAAACTCCCCATCAGCTGTTTCGTGGCATGCAGGGGGCTCTGGGGCGGAGGGAGAAGAGTGAGGGCATGGCACGGTCAGGGGAGGGGGCGGGAAGGAGTGGGGTGGAGGCAGGGCCTGTGGCAGAGCCAGGGGTTGAGCAGTGAGCCCCCACACCGGCACATTGGAAAGTTGGCACCTGTAGCTCCAGCCCCAGAGTCGGTGCCTATACAAGAAGCCGCATATTAACTTCTGAAGAGCCTTATGTGGCTCCGGAGCCACAGGTTGGCCACCCCTGCCCTAGTGCTCCAAATTAGGAGGTAGAAGAAAATGCTGAGAGGAAGGATGATCCAGTGGTTAGGGTGCTAGCCTGGGACTCAGAGGACCTGGGTTTGATTTCCATAAGAACATAAGAACGGCCGTACCGGGTCAGTCCAAAGGTCCATCCAGCCCAATATCCTGTCTACCGACAGTGGCCAATGCCAGATGCCCCAGAGGGAGTGGACCTAACAGGTAACGATCAAGTGATCTCTCTCCTGCCATCCATCTCCACCCTCTGACAGACAGAGGCTAGAGACACCATTCCTTACCTATCCTGGCTAATAGCCATTAATGGACTTAACCACCATGAATTTACCCAGTTCTCTTTTAGACTCTGTTATAGTCCTGGCCTTCACAACCTCCTCAGGTAAGGAGTTCCACAAGTTGACTGTGCGCCGCGTGAAGAAGAACTTCCTTGTATTTGTTTTAAACCTGCTGCCTATTAGATTCATTTGGTGACTCCTAGTTCTTGTATTATGGGAATAAGTAAATAACTTTTCCTTATCCACTTTCTCCACATCACTCATGATTTTATATACCTCTATCATATCCCCCCTTAGTCTCCTCTTTTCCAAGCTGAAGAGTCCTAGCCTCTTTAATCTTTCCTCATATGGGACCCGTTCCAAACCCCTAATCATTTTAGTTGCCCTTTTCTGAACCTTTTCTAGTGCCAGTATATCTTTTTTTAGATGAGAAGACCACATCTGTACTCAGTATTCGAGATGAGGGCGTACCATCGATTTATATAAGGGCAATAATATATTCTCAGTCTTATTCTCTATCCCCTTTTTAATGATCCCTAACATCCTGTTTGCTTTTTTGACCGCCTCTGCACACTGCATGGACATCTTCAGAGAACTATCCATGATGACTCCAAGATCTTTTTCCTGACTTGTTGTAGCTAAATTAGCCCCCATCACATTGTATGTATAGTTGGGGTTATTTTTTCCAATGTGCATTACTTTACATTTATCCACATTACATTTCATTTGCCATTTTGTTGCCCAATCACTTAGTTTTGTGAGATCTTTTTGAAGTTCTTCACAGTCTGCTTTGGTCTTAACTATCTTGAGCAGTTTAGTATCATCTGCAAACTTTGCCACCTCACTGTTTACCCCTTTCTCCAGATCATTTATAAATAAATTGAATAGGATTGGTCCGAGAACTGACCTTTGGGGAACACCACTAGTTACCCTTCTCCATTCTAAGAATTTACCATTAATTCCTACCCTTTGTTCCCGGTCTTTTAACCAGTTCTCAATCCATGAAAGGACCTTCCCTTTTATCCCTTGACAACTTAATTTACCTAAGAGCCTTTGGTGAGGGACCTTGTCAAAGGCTTTCTAGAAATCTAAGTACACTATGTCCACTGGATCCCCCTTGTCCACAAGTTTGTTGACCCCTTCAAAGAACTCTAATAGATTAGTAAGATACGATTTCCCTTTATAGAAACCATGTTTACTATTTCTCAACAGTTTATGTTTTTCTATGTGTCTGACAATTTTATTCTTAACTATTGTTTCGACTAAAACAATAGTCCAGCTGTGTCACAGACTCTCTCTGAGTCCTTGGGTAAGTCACTTAGTTGCTCTGTGTCTCAGTTTTCCCATCTGTGAAATATAGATAATAGCACTTCTTTATTTTGTGCAGGGGAGGGAAAGGGGCATGCTGTGAGGGTAAATGCATTAAAGTTGAGGCACTTGGGTAATAATATACTGACATGTTAATAGGGGCCATATAATAACTTAAATAGATAAACTGAATCACAGTGAGATCTAACATAGTTTATCAGGGTTAGAAGGGACCTCAGGAGGTCATCTAGTCCAACCCCTGCTCAAAGCAGGATCAATCCCCAGACAGATTTTTGCCCCAGATCCCTAAATGGTCACCTCAAGGATTAAGCTCACAACCCTGGGTTTAGCAGGCCAATGCTCAAACCACTGAGCTATCTCTCCCAGATATTAGTTCTGTTGCTTAATGCACGACTGGGAGATACTCAGGTATTGCGGTGGTGGGGGCGGTACAAGAATTTGTACTGAACAAAACATGCCAATGACATGATTTTGTTCATTTTTTGGCATTTTCCATTGCAAATAATAAAAAAAAAAGACGACAATGAAATGGTTAAAGTCACAAGAGTTTTGGTGAATACTTTGGTCTTAATTCCTGTTAACACGTCAAAGCCAATTATTTGTGTCTCAGCTGACTTGGGAGCGTCTTCATTCAATGCACCGAGGTTCTGTGGTCAGGTACATAACCATATGCACTATGGCTCGTGTGTGCACTGCCTGGGAAACTTGCTCAGAGCTTGCCAAGTCCTGTCCCTAGTCTGCACTGGGCACAGCAGCATTTCTGGTTGGGGTTCCCTGGTGGAGCAGGATTCTCGTTGTGAGTTGATCCAAAGTCCTGGCCGGGAACAGAGAGTTGAGGGGACAGAGGGAAGGTCTCCAAGATGTTACAGTTTTAGGGGAGCACAGTAGGAATAGTCGGGAGCACATCAGTGCAGTAGAACTGACTTCAGCAGGGCACCCATGGGATGCCCTTTGGTTAACAAACATTCCATATAAGAGGAGGTGACCGGACAATGGGTACTGGGCCGTCCAAATGGTCTGGCCTGACTCACTGGTGGTGACCTATGCTGACTGTGCCATCCTGGGAATCCCCCTACACCTGGGGTATTCCCCAATGAGGAGACCCACCATCTTCTCCCAGCTGTGTAAGCTGCTGGAGGAACTGCATGTAGAACGGGTTAGTAAAAGACCAGGGTTTCTTATGGATTCTTTCCATGTATAACTTAAGCATCATTAAAACTTTTGCGTAGAACATCCCTTGTGGTGGTGAGTAAAAGCAGGAAGAACTCGTCCATGCTCTTCTTCTCATGCAGGTTCCCACCAAAGACATAAAGAAAGATTCCAGACAAAACCAGTATGTTGTAGTCAAGGCTACGTTCCCTCAGCAAACCCTGGAGAAAGTGGTTCTGGTCCATTTCCACAGTGGATACATCTTTATCCAGACGGATAAAACCATCTATACACCCGGGTCTACAGGTACTGCCTTCCCCTGGTCTCTTCTAATGGGAAGGGGTGGGAGCTGCTGATGTCATGTCCTATCTACAGCAGGACTGCGGGTCCATCCTGTGCATATTGCTTTGGTTGTTGTCTGGTTGAAGATGGAAGACAGTTGGAGCAGAGACTCTGCCACCACCAATTTGCAATATTTCATCCTTCACCATTGTCCTAGCTGGAATGTCCCATTGAGTGTTAGATACCGAAAGACTGGGTGGGCCATGGGATTGCGAATGGGCGATGGAACTTTTCAAATCACAGTGACTGGTTCTGCTCCATCTTGTACCGAGATACATGTCCCCATCTGACGGCCGTCCCAAAGCCTGTGTGAAATAGGGGCTGCTAATCCCAGCCCATTCAGAGCAAGAAAGGTCCCTGCAATGACAAAGCCCGCCCACCTGGTATGTAGCGACAGGGGAGAAATGCAAGACAACACCCTAAAGAAAAAAGCCATGGAGATCTCAGGCTGTAGAAAGAGGCTATCGTGAAACAACCCTGATGGGGCTGATGGCTCAGATCCTCCGTGGAGTTAGGCACCGAACTCCCATTGGTTTCAATCAGACTTAGACACCTAAGTAGCTTGGAGGATCTGGGCCAAGGCGTCTATCAGTTAACAACGTCCCTCTCTTCTCTCTTTATTTTCTCAGTCCTCTACCGGATCTTCACCGTGGGTCACAAACTGGAACCGGTGTCTAAGACAGTGATCGTGGAGTTTGAGGTGAGGTCGCTGTTCTGAGTGAGCCCGTGGGGGGATAGGTGGGTTTAGCCACTTGTCTGGGTAACGCGCTGCAATTTATTGTGACTGAGGAGGCTGCATAGAACCCCTGCGTGTAGCAGCAACATGGTACGGCCGGGAGAAAAGCAAATGATTGTCTGAGGTCTCTCCTTGCAAACCTCTGGCGTCCAAATTTTCCTCCAGTCATGAGGGAGGTTACAAAGTTTTCAGGGGCAGCAGCCAGGCAGCTCTCAGGGGAGGTCCCGCAGTTCTGCAATGGTGTTAACGCTTGAGGAAAGTTGCGTGGAGTTCTTCAGGAAGAGCCAGGCAGGTGGTTGTCTGGGGAGGCTGAAGACAAGGAGGCACTGCCAGGAGCCCTTTGAAGGACGTGTAAACTGGTGGCAGGAACAGGGCTTATAGCTCCAGGCGTTAGTCCTCTTAAGGTCCTTTCCACTGGGCTTTTTGGTTCATAAAATAAAGTAAATCAGCTGCAATCCCCTGGGCAATAATCCCCTGGGGTTTCCTCACCTCAGCCAGCTGGGAGGGGAGAGAACACATCTGTCCCTTCAGTTCCTCTTTGACTCAGTTTCCCCTTTCTTTGACACTCTGCCTTGAGCAGCAGCATAACCAGCTGGGGCCTTGCGATGGGGAGCAGCTGTGTCTGGCAGAGCGACGCAGCCCTTGGGGCAGCTCCAAGGTTTGCAGATAGCTCAGGGTTAAGCCTGGCGTCTGCAAGAGTCTGCCGTGGAGGCTCTTAAGTCTTCCGAGCTGCTTCCTTGAGTTCTTTGGTGGCCTCGCTGAGCCAGGTCAGGAGAGATTTGTCGGTTTTTCCAGTGTCTCTGGCTAGTTAAGAAATTCCAACCAATCAGTGGAGTCCAGATTGTTACGTGCTATTGCTGGAAGTGTGGAGAACCCTCCACTGGCCCAGGAATGTAAACGTGGCAGATGATGTCATTAAGAGCAATTAACAGCATTTTTCTCCCTAAACTCTCAATTTGTTTCCTTTCCAGACCCCTGAGTCCATTATTGTCAAGCAGATTCCCATCTCCGCCCCCTTGAAATCAGGCATCTTCTCCCTGAGCCACCCCTTGCCGGACATTATCAGGTAGATTGCCTGATGTTACTATGCCTGGACAGAGCAGAGCTTTGCAGGAGTTGGGCAGGGAAGCAAAACAGATGATGTGGAGCTAGTTACTGTTTGTGGCCCATCAGCTAGATCATCTCCTACAGGCATTTCCAAGTGACGTGGAGAAAACAAACTCTCCTGCCACATACCCAGTCTTGGCATAATTTGATTTGTATTTGTTATAGTTTGGACGGATAATCATATGGCCAATTACACAGGGTATAAAGGATAAAGCCTTAAATCAAACTGTAGTAAGTTCTCAAGCCGCATTTTTCTTGCTTTGCCTATCTGTAAATTTCGATATTAGCGATGGAAATGTGTTTTTGTTGGTATGTGTGTGCACGGTGAAATCAATGACACATATCGATAAAAAACTAATCTTTCCAAGTCTACACAGACACCAGAATGAAGCTGCAGTGACTTCCTTGCCATTACTCCTGATTTATTCCAGAGTATGTGAAGGCAGGATTAGGCCCTGTTTTTCAAAAATGCTGAGCACCCTACCTCCCATTCAGTTGGATTTATGAATGCTCAACTACTCTGAAAATTATGTCAGTGAGCTGGTGAGCGAGGGGCTGATTTTGGTATGGATTGGAGTTTCCTTAAGTTTGAGGGTGTTTGGATTGAGGGTTTTGGTCCACGCAGAATGTAGAAACAAGCCACAAAGTTTAGATCCAAACTTCCCAAACCTTGCTGGCCAAAGGTTGAGGTTTTGTTCCAAGTCCCTACCTCTAGTTCTGGTTCATGAGAACATCAAGGTGCAGCAAAAAATGACTTGTCTGAGGTTCCCTGTGGTTCCCTCAAGATGGCTTGAGTTCCATGTATGACTCAGATTTAGCTTCAGGACCCGATAAAATTACTGGAGAAACAAGTGAGCTAGGTGGGCCTTGCGAAATGTGCGTGTTAAGTGCATTCAGTGTTCCTTCTTATTTCCTTCCTGCAGCCTGGGAACCTGGAAGATCACGGCCAAGTACGAAGACTCCCCTCAGCAGACCTTCAGTGCGCAATTTGATGTTAAGGAGTACGGTAAGAATCCAGCACCCACCGGGCCCAGGCTAAGGGAGTGGGTCTGTCTCTACTCTCCTGACACCATCTTGGAGCAGACTGTCCATTCGGCTTGGTTTTGCTGGCAACCCACCCTCTCCTACAAGCTCAATGTTCTCCTCTTCCCCTCTCGTTTCTCCAGTGTTGCCGAGTTTCGAAGTCATATTGGAACCGTCTGAGAAGTTTTTATACATCGATAGCAATGAAGACTTCAGGGTTTCTATCACTGCGAGGTGAGTCTGTGAGCAGGTGGAAGGGATCAGCTGAGTGGGGTATCAACCACCGGTTTTAGTGCAGAAAGAAACCTAAATTTTGCCTCACTTTGGGAATGTTCTCCACTAATTATTTTTTTTTTCATGAAGAGCGACCTTTTTCCATGGAAAATTCTTTTTTTTTTTTCATCCAGAAACCAATGTCCAAAAATGGAAAAAAAATTGTCCGAAAACCTTGTGATTCAGAAATGCTGGCGCGGTGCCACACGGGAGTTGCCATTCGGGTGTTTCATTCTTCCATTCTTCTCCAGGGGCTGGGCTTGCTAGCTGGACTTAAACTCCCATAATGCACCATAGCCATGATGGTCCCCTTCTCCTTAACATGGTGGATCATGGGAGATATAGACTGACCAAGGAGCTGGGCCTATAGAGGAGAATGGTGGCATGAGGCCATAATATTCAGCAATAGGTTTTCTTCTGGCTTCTCTTATCCATCCTTATCTCCTCCAGATACCTATATGGGAAAAAACTTGATGGCAATGCCTTTGTCCTCTTTGGGGTGAAGATGGATGATGAGAAGAGGAGTATCCCGCAGTCTCTCAAGAGAATCTCGGTAATTCCTGTTCCCGGCTGTGGGGGGGAGGGATTCACGCCTCCTGGGGAACTGCGTGGGTGGGGTCATGAAACTCTCTCTCCCTTTCTAGATAGATGATGGAGATGGGGAAGCAACGCTGACCAGAGAGATGCTGCGGGCTCGGTTTGCCAACCTGAACGAACTGGTTGGCCACTCGCTCTACGTCTCTGTCACCGTTTTGACAGAATCTGGTGAGCATCAGCAATAAGTGCAAAGCCAAGTGCTTTATTCCCGGGGTGTTCCAAACCGGTGCCGAGTGTAGTTCAAGGTGTTGATTTAGATGCATAAAGCCCTATCTGCTTAGGGTTCTGCAGATCTTAAAGGCTGCAGGCCAGATTCTGATCTCATTCGCTCTGGGGTAAACCTGGTGTGAGGGTTGCTCCCCCACCCCGGGGTGCCACCTGATGTATTGGGGTATCACTGAGCCTGCCTGTTCCACCAGCCTGGGCTCCCTTACACTGTTCTGCTGAGCCAGGCCCTCTCAAGTCTCCTCTAGCACAGACACAGGTAGGGACACGCCCAGCTGCAGAAAGACAGACACTGAAATCAGCACTGCACGGAAAGGCTTCAGCTAAGGAATTTCCCAGCACTCAAGTGCACTCCCCCTCTGGAGTGTAAACCCCAAATTGTACTGTCTTGCACTGCACAGAGAACTGTACAGCGTAAGCTCCTGAAATTCACCCCCTCCCTCAATGTGGAGGATGATATGCACAGCTTTTTGCTCCCCAGTTATGAATTCCACTAACTGGTTTTAGAGAAAACAAAAACAAGTTTATTAACTACAAGAGATAGATATTAAGTGATTATAAGGCATAGCAAACAGATCAAAGCAGATTACCCAGCAAACAAAACAAAAACACAACATAAGCTGAGATACTAAAGAAACTGGTTACAAGCCATTATTTCTCACCCTAAAGGTTGTTTAGGCAGATTGCAGAGTTTCTTGAAGGCAAGCTGCTCTTGCTAGCAGCTTCAAACTCCCGGTATTTCTTTCACAGACCAGACACACTCTAGCCTGAGTTCAGTCCTGTCTTCCCCAGATCAGTCTTAGGTGTGTTTACAGCAGTCACCTGGGGTGAAGATTCAGCGAAGAACCGACCCTGATTATCTCACTTCCCTGCCTTAAATAGGTTTCACATATAGCGGGAATCCTTTGTCTTCCAGTATCAGAGGGGTAGCCATGTTAGTCTGGATCGGTAAAAAGCAACAAAGTCCTGTGGCACCTTATAGACTAACAGATGTATTCACCCACGAAAGCTTATGCTCCAATACATCTGCCTATAAGGTGCCACAGGAGTCTTTGTTGCTTGTCTTCCAGTGCGATTCCCATCCCTGGCCAGTGGAAAAGTACTAATTTTATTATGGAGTCTAGTATCAGGTGACTTAATCACATGACCCTGCAGCCATAACTCCAAGTCCATTTGCAGCATCCCAGGGAGATGGGAGATTACCCTCTTCAAAGTCCTATTGTTCTCCCTACTAGTCTAATAGTCTATTGACTTGTATCCAGCTAGCCAGCCAGACTGTTTGCATTTTGTGGGCATTCTCCAGGAGCAAACACTTTTGTAGTACAGATGTATAGTCAATATTTCTAACTTAAGATACAATGATACAGGCATACAAATGGGATACTCATATTCAGTAAATCATAACCTTTCCAATGATATTTCACAAGACCCATCTTGCATAAAACACATCTTAGTTATGCTATAATCATATAACAATATTTCTGTGAAGAATATGGGGTGTAGTGTCACACCTGGAGTAATTCCCGATTTACACCAGCGAAAGTAGCTTGAAACAGTTGGCCCTTTGTTTTTTGTGCATTGAACCTTTCCATTTCTAAGAGCTCTGGGTCAGCTCTTAGGGATGGTCTAGGCATACTTACTCCTGCCTCAGTGTGGGGGATGGACTAGATGACTCCTTGAGGTCCCTTCCAGCTCTACATAGCTATGATTTCTAAACTTTTCCTGCAGAGGGAGCAGCCATTCTGTTCCGAGCAGCTGTATCTTGTTAATGATGAAACTAGTAACTGAAAGCCTGTGCCGTTGCACGGGTGTGGCAATTGGGCCAAGTAATCCAAACAACCAATGACATTACTGCATGCAAATTAGTAGTAGAGTCAAGGTGGTGATTGGTTGGTTGAGTTGTGTCTGATATCACAATGGTCTAGAACTCTTGGCATGGCACATGCCTTACTGGAGTTGTACACCAGCCTGGTAAAGGCAGAATGCCTCGGGACTTAAAAATTGGCCTGTAACAGACTTCAAATCCTGGTGACGATTGAACCTGGTGATATTGTAAGTAAAAAGAGCCCTTCTCTTGTTTGTATAGCTGCTTCCATCACTTCACACAGAAGCAACAGACGTTCTAGGCTTCAGAGTGGTACATGGACAGAGTGACAGTCCTGGAATCTTATAATATAGATACACACACACACACTTTGCTCTCTCTCTCTCCCAGAGACTTTGTTTTTGTTCTTTCTTGTTGCATCTTTAAAAGCTAAAATAAGTAGTTTTAGCATGAAAGGGGCTGATTCTGTTTTCACTGCTACAGTGCCGCTGACTACAGGGGAGTTATTCCTGATTTATACTGGCATGAGAACAGAATCAGGGTCAACATCCTGCAGTAATGCCAACCCCTAACATGGAAAATCACAAGTTATTCCCCCCGCTGCCAAAATCATGGGATCATATTAAAAATCATGAGGTTTTTTTTTTAAATAGTAAACTTTGCGTGTTTTTCTTTCCCTTCTGACTGTGGAGGGGTTAGATCACACTTGGGACATGTTTTCAAGCTTTTCTCTGCAACCAGGAGGGTTAGAAACTTATTTCTTCTTTTAAACAACAGCTGAGATTCTCATGCCATATGGTGATTCTAGCAGCTGGGGCTTGAAGACAAGGAATTAAAACAGGAGACTCATGATAAACTCGTAAGAATCAGCAGCACTGAATCAACATCTGACCATGGCCTATTCCTTGTGTTTTACTTTGGACCTTAAGGACAAAATCTGTATTCCCTAGCTCAGTTTTAATTGACCCATGGCTTCTCTCTGCAGGCAGTGACATGGTGGAAGCGGAGAGAACTGGAATTAACATTGTGACATCTCCCTATCAGATCCACTTCACAAAAACACCCAAGTACTTCAAGCCGGGGATGCCCTTTGAACTCATGGTAATATCTCTTCTTCTGAATCATGCCCACTGTTGCCTGAGGTGTATAAAGAGGAGAGAACTATGGGTACTAGGGTGATGAGGGTGGTATAAGAACTTAGATCAGAAACAAAGGGCCACATTCCGATCTCAGTTACACCAACCTAATTCCAGTGTGACTCCACTAAATGCAATGGAATCACTGTAGATTTGCACCAGACTAACAAGAGCAGAGTCTGGCCCGAAAGCTGACAGCAAATACAAGGTGTGGAATGGCACCTAGCTACAGGCTTGGCCCAAAATGTCCCCTGGGGTCACTCGTGTACCACGGGATGATATTCCCTGGACTGTGTTAGTTGCTGGGGCTTCAGGCTTTTCTGACTGTAGAGGGGAATTGGGCACAGGTGAGGAGTTCCAAAGAGGGGGGGCATTTGCAGAACTAGGGGGCAGAGGGACCATTGTGGATAGGAGGATGTGGGGGAATTTCAAAAGTGGCACTGACAGAATGATTCTTCTCCCAGCGAGTTAGGCTGCATTAGAGGGGGAGAAATATTATGCTCCTAAAATTTTGAACCAATCAGCCTCAGTCCTCTTGTCCGCAGAGAATATGGTTTGGGGTCCCACGCTCCTCCGGGGCTGAAGAGTTTGTGAAGGGAATTTGGTATTTTTCTGACAGCAGGCGCGTAAGACTCTAAATTAGCAGAGAACTGAAGCAATTATCTTTGGCTACAGACCAAAGGTGCATAAACGAGTAATCGATGACCACAGTAGTGAGCAGGTTAAGTCCATTTCTTATCTGGATACTTGCTTTAGGTACAGTGGTGAATGGGATAAACATAAAAAGGAGTCAAAGGGCTGTACCGTAAGATCCATGCAAGTAGCTGTCTGTTTTTCTTGTGTGCATGGGGGTAATTGAATTGCACCGGCTCTCTGAATGCTTAGGGCTAACGTGGGTGCTCAAATTTTATACCATGTGGAAATTTGGGGCTGGAAAGTTCTTAGGTCCGAGGTGCTGACTTTCTGATTTCCCGGCGATGCTCGACCCCTGCTCCGTCCCAGGCCCCGCCCCCACTCCACTCCTTCCCCCAAGGCCCCACCCCACCTCTTCCCGCCCCCGCTCTACCCTGCCTGCTCCTCCCACTGCCCCCCCAGCACCTCCTGCCCACTGCTGAACTGATCCTCGGTGGGCAGGAGGCGCTGGGAGGGAGGCACTAGGAGGGAGGGGGAGGAACTGATCGGTGAGGCCTGCTGGTGGGTACTGAACACCCACTATTTTTTTCCCCGTGGGTGCTCCAGTCCCGGAGCACCCACAGAGTCGGCGCCTATGCTTAGGTCGTTAGAGGTAGTGCAAAATACATTCTTGGGGAGAATACTTGATCTTCTTAACTAAAGCTAGCGTGGGTACTGTTGTCAGACGCCACCGGTGTGGTGCTCTGCTCTGTTTAATGTTGATAACAGTCAGCTGTGTGTGTGTGTGTGAGACCCTGAGAGAACCCCCAATGACCACAGACTCCGATAAGGTACGAAGGCCCCCGGCCAGGTTTATTGTCAAACGAAACACAGTAATAGTTTCCAGCAGTCTCTACAGGACATACTACGAATATGTGCCCCCTGACAATGGACTGGCTCAGTCAGTGTCGGGACTCTCCACTACCCCCTAGGCCAGACAAAGACACTGCCCCAGAGATGTATTCTAATACACAGGTACAAACAAGTTACACATCATTCCTGACGTACTGAGGTGCAACTCCTCTATGTAGCAAGGTACAACCCCTCTACGCAGTAAGGTGCCGCCTCTCACCTGGTACATGTTGGTTCGAACAAAACAACTCTATCCATCATGTTACCCTTTTGCCCGTCTTTAGGATGGGTCGGCCTGTTCTTTGTTATCTGTGTGGAATGTGCAAGTATCTGAGTGTTCTGGTACCTTTTAGGTATGTGTCTTTTTGCAACATCCCCCCTTTCCTTGCCAGCTTCTGTGAGCAGGGCCTGCCTCTTGCTCACAGCTTAACTTTGCTTTATGTTAGCAAAGTCTCGACCATTACTTTAGTTCAGGCCTCAGGCCTCATACCAGGCCTCTTATACAAGGGTTTGTTTCAGGGCCTCATCTTACTACAGATACATCGGCTTGAGCTGCGTTCACACCCTATGACTGGGTAACACTGACAACCAGGGTCTGTCGGTGAGCAGGATCGAACCTGAGATCTCCAGAGCTAAATTCATAAGCTGCCACTGCATAAGCTAAAACCCACAGGGCACTTAGCTAAGGCTGTAGTAGACTCATTAATCGCTAAGTGATTGAGATGCCACTAGAGGGGGACAGAGCGCCACAGCCAGCCGGCATGGCGTGCATACAACTGCAGCCTAGACATCCCCTAAGTCAGAGTGTGAAAACTTTAATTAACCTCAGAGTTGAAGATATTTGTAACCAACTGGACCGACAGATGTTAGCGCAACAAATACGTCTCCCTGGTTCCCTTATTTAAAGAGCATCCATAGATTCAAGAAATATTTGGAAGTCTTGACTCACTGGCTTGACTACTCCAAACAACTCTACTCCCATCCACTTCCTGTGTGTTAATTGCCACTTGAGAAGTAAATGGCTATCTCCAATCTTGGCTCAGATGCCTTTTGCCTCATTAGCTCAAAAAGCAGAATATTTGTTGGCAGTGATCCTGTTTTGGTTAGATGGGCAGTTGCCTTATTTGCCTGGGGCCAAAACAAGAAAAGACTAGCGTGACATTCATTTCCTCTCTGACCTACATGAATCAATTTATTATATTAATTTTTGTATATTGTTTTGCTGGGTATATAAAAGTGTACACTGAATTTAGGAGCAGGGTTGAAGTTGTGGTTTTTATATTTTTGTATGCTTGTAGTTTTTAAAATGTGTGTGCATTTTGTGGTGTGATACAGCAGATCACTGAGGCCCCATTCCTCAGAGTTATTTAGATGCCTAATTCCCATTGAAATCCACGGAAGTTAGGCACCTAAATACCTTTGAGGCTATGGACCTGGATGCTGTACATGCCATTTGATTTGAAGTTAGGATGCAGGGAGCGCTGCACCCCTTGTTTGATGCATCCCTTTTTGATCGTGCCTCTCAGGTCTATGTCACAAACCCTGATGGCTCCCCAGCGCCCCGTGTCCCAGTACAGGCTGAAGGATTCCAGTCGGCTGGGTCGACCCAGGGAGATGGAACTGCCAAGCTGATTATAAACATGCCCGGGGATAGGCAGCAGGTTCCCATCACGGTGAGTAACCTTCAAACACTGAGGCTGGGCTAAGTACTATATGCACCCAGAGGGCAATGCCCTGTTGGTGGTGTTCACTCCCCTCTCATGCACTAAGCAGGAGGATAACTGAACTCCGTGCATTCCACCTGTGCCTGGGGTCAGTTTCCTGTATACCATTGGGTTTTGGAGATGCTCCAATCACCATGTAACCAATGCTCCATCATGAGGCAAGATGAGATCCCAGAAAACATTGACATGGGTGTAAGCAGGTCCAGTTTAGTCCCCTTGCCACACTGAAGGTACCCACCATGCAGCAAAGGAGCCTGTAGACAGCGCATGGCTGCTTAGCGTGAAGACCCTGTGAGGTGACACCAGGCTCAAGCTACAAAGCCCGAGAGAACACTGGATCTATCTGTGTCCAGCCGCTTCAGGAGAGAGTCCCTCTTTATATTCATCTCACCCCTCCTGCAAGGGGCAAGGCAGTCTCCTCTGTTCAGGGACATGTTCTCTGACAGTCCAGAAATCTGGAGTCCCAGCAGGACTGTGCTGAAGCGACGGGCCAGTTAAAAGTGACATTTGGCGTTTCTCTGAGGTGTCATGCCTAGAATGGCTGTTAGCAGCAGAATCCACCAACAATGGCGTCTCAGGGAAGCTTCCTTTGCTATTGCTCGTGGTGTGACCCAGCGTGAGGGGCTATAGACCCTAAGCTCACTCCCAGATTCAACTAAGATTTTATCTCCACCTCCCCTGCAGGTAAAAACTGCCCATCCCAACCTCCCAGCAAACCGCCAGGCCTCTAAGTCCATGGTGGCTGAAGCCTATCAGTCCCAAGGAGGGTCTCAAAACTATCTCCATCTGGCGGTGACGGCTTCTGACCTCAAACCTGGAGACAACTTACCTGTGAATTTTCATCTGAAGAGCAACAATCCAGCTGTTCTGAACCAGATCAAGTATTTCACCTACATAGTAAGTGCTGCGTCCCTGGGTACTGGGATCTCCTGGAACTTAGGCATCATCTGAGTTTCCACCTGTCCTTTAATAGTCCCACTGCATGTAAGGAGAACCTGTAGCAGAGAATTCTTCCCAGTCAGGCAGTATATTCATTGTGTGTCTGTGTAGCAGTGTGTGGCAGGGCCCCCTTGGCTTCTGCCTCTGCTAGGTTCATAAAGTCACTCTGAGACCCTGGGTTTAGTAACCACTGGTGCACTTTATTCTCAAGCTTGTTCCCACCACTGTTTCACCACGTACAGGTAACCCTCACTGTCTGCAGGCAGGAGGGAGGGGGAGCTACCTCCCTGCTTTCATTCCCTGCCTTTTTCCTTTTCTCCTGCTCTCCCCTGGCTTCCTTCCCCTGAGACTTTTATGCATCCACAGTCTAATTAGTAGCAGCTGTCTCCACCTCTCCAATTAGGGCCAGGTTACCTCCAGTCTGCTCTAATTTGTTCCCCTAATGAGGAGTGGGCATGACAGAGGGCTGAAGCTGCAACCCTTTGCCCAGCACCCTGTCGCAGTGTGAATGAAATAAAGTCAGTCATGGGGACGACCCCTTATCCACTTCTGGTTACTGACTCCAGGCCCTGTGATAATCAATAGAGCCCACTTCCTCCAGGAGCTGGAGACAGAACCCAGGAGTCCTAACAACCATCCCTCTGCACTCGCTGCTAAACCATACTTCCTCTTCGATGTGCGGATGGAACCAGGAGTCCTGACTCCTCCCCGTGCACTCACTAGAGCATATTTCCTCTGAGAGCTGGGGATGGAACCCAGGAGTCCCAGGTCTCAGTTCCCTGTTCTGAACACTAGACTGCACTGCGACTTTTTCAACGCAGAGTAGAAGGTCAACGCTGTTATTTTTAGAGCTGGACAAATCAAATAATAAAGTTGCCATATAGCGCGGATATGAAGTATATTTGGTGAGTGGGGTGGGGGAAAGGAGGGGTGGTCTCTGTTGGTGAAACATAAACAGTACTCAGATTTGGGAATCAGATTTGGTGAATATTAGCACCACTGCATCTAGAGCCTATTCCTGCAACACATGGATTTTAGCTTATTTTCCTCTCTCCGCTCAGATGTAAATGCTCATATGAAAAGTTGCAAGTGACCGTCTCTTACTTGTAGAACACAGGTGGATGGAATCTGAATCACCCATTGTGCTAACCTTTGTGGCCTTTAACAATCCACATCTCATGTTTCCCTGTTAGATCCTGAATAAAGGGAAGATCATTCGTGTAGGGAGACAGGACAGGCAGGTGGGACAAAATCTGGTGACCATGTCCCTGCCCATCACTCCAGACCTCGTCCCTTCATTCCGCATCGTGGCTTACTACCAAGTAGGAAATTCGGAGATTGTAGCAGACTCGGTCTGGCTGGACATCCAGGACACTTGCATGGGAACGGTAGGTGGATATTCAAGTTGGCCTTCTACATGTTAATTCCTATGATGGTGTCATTACGAGGGAGTTTTTCCTAGCCTGAAAGTGCCGACTGACTCTCAAAAGGGACTCTAAAAATGGCACTGTAGGGCTTCTTATTGACTGTTTCCCAGCAAATTCTGAATCAGATTTGGTCAGTTTACACATACAAAGATGTTCACAAGCCCCCACAAGCCAATGCTGTCAACCCACTCTGGGGTACGGGAGTCAAGCTGTGGTTCCTTCTAGCTCAGCAATAAAGACGCTGTGGATTGTGGATTGAAGTGGATGGAGCTCTACTGACTGGCGCCAGCTGAGTATCTGGCTTTGTAGCTGCACCATAATTAGCCATTTTGCTGATAATGTGGAAAGTCAGAATTGATTCCAGCTCCCTCTCCCAGGGCTGGGCTGGCTCTTAGGGGCTAACAGCAGGAAGATGCTTATTTTTGGCCCATGAATTCAGCAGATGTGACTCCAAATGCCTATAGGGGACCTGACTGTGATGTAACTACAATGCTGAGCTGCTGTAACTCCAGTTAATTGCTCCTGATTTACACCAGTGTGAGATCAGAATTGGGCCCACGGAGGAGGAGATCCATTACAGATCAAACTTTTTGTAGATTTCCCAGGGCTGCCTGAGGGACAAAGTCACCTTTTCATCATGGCCGGAACAATGGGACCTCATGGACATTGGGTCCGATTCTGCTCTCAGTTTACACCAGCATAAATATGGAGTAACAGCACTGAAGTCAGTGGAGCTACTCCAGATTTACACAGCTGCCCCTGAGATCAGAACCAGGCTTTCAGATGCTCAAGGAACAAGAGGTCTGACGCCCTTTTCTCCTATGTTTTGCAAAGGACAGGTTCTTAGCTGCTCCCTCTGCTTTAAAACAAAACTTCTCCCTTCATTCTCTTTCATACAGCTAGTGGTGAAAGGAGCCAGCAACGAAGACAGGAGAATCCATGAGCCGGGAACTCCAATGAAACTCAAGCTGGAAGGAGACCACAGAGCTTATGTTGGCCTGGTGGCCGTGGACAAAGGGGTCTACGTTCTGAACAAAAAACACAAAATTACACAATCTAAGGTGGGGCATGAAAGATGTTGGTTGTAACTTGTGATGTTTTATAGCGGGAAATGCAGCTCGGCTCTTATCCTTGCTCTACGCCCCAAAGCAAAGTGAGCCGTTTGTTTGCAGACCTGCTGCTTGGGGTGTGAGCTCGACTGTACTTTAACTGAGCTGGGCCGGGCCAGGTCAGTACTTGGCTGGGAGACAGATGGTGCTGGGCTGTAGGGAGCTGTGCGGGTGATGCAGTAGGGGGCGCTCTCCCTTCAGAGGCAGTTCTCACCCCAGTGCCCATGGTGGTGCTGTACATCAGGGAGTGGGGGTGTGCTCAGGAGGGGGTGCTCTCCCTCCCCCAGTCAGAGCTGAACCCAGTGCCCCAATGCGGTGCTAGGGGGCGCTGTGCTGCATTGAGTGGAGTGGGGGCTCAGCAGGGGGTGCTGTCCCCTCCCAGTCAGTGCTGAACCCAATGTCCCAATGCAACATTAGTGGGTGCTGTGCTGCAGGGAAAAGCGTTAGTGACTCAACAGAGGGTGCCTTTCTTCTGAGTCAGCGCTGGTCCCCGGGCCCTATCAAGGTTCTAGGGGATGCAATGCTACTGAAACTGCCATTTCTCAGCTGACTTATCAAACAGAGGTTCTGGTCATTAAATGTCCTGTGACCCTTTCCACAAGGGTCAGGCCCCGGGTGTTCTGGCTGAATTCTAACTTGGGTATTTAATTTCTCTCTGCATAACATCCTCCTCTGTCTGGGTTCAACTGGCTGCATAATTCTTTCTTTCTCCTCCTAAAATCGGTTGTGTTGCTGGTGCAGAATGACTGTTGTGCTCCATCCCAGAGGTGGCTGCATTTCAGTGGGGACTGAGTTGCAATAAATCCTTTACTTACAGTTTTTGCTTTCATTTACACTGCTGCAAACACGGAGCTAGTCAATGGAGTTACTGCAGATTGCACAGATGTACCTGAAACCAGAATCTGGCTCAGAGCCTGTATAATGCTTTGGGATCATGCTGGATGTCACCTATAAATGGGAGGTACCATTGTTAACAATAATCTCTCAACCATTGTGTTTGCACCTCACAGATCTGGGACTCCGTGGAGAAGAGTGACATTGGCTGTACAGCTGGCAGTGGAAAGAACAATCTGGGGGTATTTACGGATGCTGGACTGGCCCTGGAGACGAGCAATAGGATTTCTACAGTCCAGAGAACAGGTATCACTCTATAGAGCTGAACGGTCGCCATGAGCGTTGGAGGAAGGGAGGAAAGAGTCAGCAAAGCAAGGCACAGTAACCTATGGCGTGAGCCCGGGGTAGGGACATCAGTCTAGCAGGGCAAATCCCACTGGAACGGCCTAGGAATGGAAATGTTGGGGTTACCGTCGGGGATGAGAATAAGTTCCTGAATTCCCACTGGCCCCCCACCTATTAAAAAAGGGATTAATTTTAAGAATGGGATGGTTTCGAGGATGGGATTCAAAGAGTTTCTCTTCTAGACCACTGGGTTTCTCCCATTTCCAAAGTATCTTTCTTCCCCCTGGCCTGGAAGGGACGGGCAGGTGGCTGGTGCTTCTCTCTGACTCGCTCTCTGCCCCAGGCTGCAGGCTTTTGGGGGCAGCGCGCTAGGAAGGAGGAAGGAATGAAGCCTCCTTCACTCTCCTCTCTTTCTGGTTGCCCTGGCTGACTGAGCATCTGCCCAACAGCTCTTATGTGGCTGGGACAGGAAGGAGCAATATGTTATGTGCCAAAATGGCTTTTCTGGTTTTCTGATTCCCCCCTAAATCAATGGGGTTCTGCTCATTGAGGCCTAGACCATTCTTGGAAATTTGGGAATTGACCGGATGTGGTGTTCGAAAGTTACCCTGTTACATCCAGACAGAGACATGGCAGCAAGTTGAGTGTAGGGCCTCACTCAGTGGGTGGGGTTTTATTTTCTGTTTCTCACTTCCTTCTGCAGATCCAGAGTGTCCCCGGCCAGCAAAACGCCGGCGTCGCTCCGTTCAGCTCATTGAATATAAGGCAATCAAAAGTAGGTACTAATCAGGGGGTTTGCTGTCCTTGGTCAAAGCAAGCATGCAAAGCAGGAATGTGATTCCCTAGTGTGACCAGTTTCACCCTGCTACAGCCTCCTGCCAGCTGCATTACCTGTAACATGAGATGGGGGAGTCTGGATAGACTTCCATATGAGGAGAGATTGGAACTGGTCAATTTATAGAGGTATAGAAAATAATGAATGGTAAATTGCTCTTTGGGGCACGGACCGTCTCTCTGTTCTGTGTTGGTAAAGCCCCCAGCACTGTGGGATTCTGGGCCATGACTGGGGACCCAAAGTGCTACTACAATTCAAATAACATCAACAGGTACATTGTTACATTACCCATATAAGCACAAGGAGACACTCAACCCAACTGAATGGTTTCTAATTAAGAATTTATAAAGGAACTATTTTCATAATTAACTCATAGTGCTCACCACCACAGGATTGTATTGAGGCCAAGAGCCTAGCAGGATTCAAAAAAGGATGAGCCATTTACATGGAAAAGGAGGATGTTCACCCTTCCATAGGATAGGATTTTTTAAGAAGAGCTATACATCCTCATGCTTCCGGGCATGAGCCAACCTCTGATTGGGGTCAGGAAGAAACTTCTCTGTGGGCAGGTTATTCCACTATGCGGTTTCTTGCACCTTTCTCTGAAGTTGCTGGTACTAGTGACAAGATACTGGGTTAAATTTATGGAGATATCCTACCTCCTAGAACTGGAAGGGACCTTGAAAGGTCATTGAGTCCAGCCCCTTGCTTTCATTAGCAGGACCAAGTACTGATTTTGCCCCAGATCCCTAAGTGGCCCCCTTAAGGGATTGAACTCACAATCCTGGGTTTAGCAGGCCAATGCTCAACCCACTGAGTAGAGTGCCAGTTCCTATGTTCCTTCTTTGGCTTTGTCCATTAGTAAATTAATGAGAGAGAGTGAGGATTTGAAGAAGCGTGGTAGGAATGACCTTCTGGCTTATACATTTCAGCGGCAGATTACCAGGACCGGAAGCAGAAGAAATGCTGTGAAGATGGGATGCACGAGAACCCCATGGGGCACAGCTGCGAGAAGCGGGCTGGGTACATCCTGGATACGGATGAATGCAAGAAGACCTTCCTCGATTGCTGCAATTATATCAAGACCATACGGGACAAGCTGCAACGGGAGCTCCACCTGGAACTTGCAAGAAGCAAGTACCAGGGTTTCAATATCACTCAGAGGAGCAAGACTGGGGGGATTGTTAGAGAAATAAGACCACGCCACATGAACCAACCCTGCTCATGTTCACAGATCCCCCCGGGGGGGAGATGGGCATAAATGCAGTGGCAGCAATCCTGTTAGTGTTGCACCATGTTGATATGGGGACCCAGATGAGTCAGGGTAATAACCTCTTCACAGGGTGCCGCTGAGGTTTAATCTTTGTTTCTAAAGCACAATTCTCTACCACTTGAGCTAAAGGGGTAACTCCCCTAGCTAGAAATAGTAGTAGGCTCTTACCCTTTGCAAAATATCCAGTAGAGGGCGCACATGTAGCACTGAGCCAGTGGCTTATACCAGTGTTATAGGAGCCCAGAAAAGGCTAGCTCTTGGGGGAACAGCAAGGCAGGCATGGAGAGGAGAAGAAGCCTGTGGCTTTCCCTCCAGCCATTCAACCACACTCCAGTTCATGCTTTTCTGGGCTGGCAGCATCAAAACTTGGCAACATAGGTCAAATCAGGGATGCTTTCAGGTCAGTTCTAGAGGAGGCCAACCCCCGAATCCTTTCAGATTTGCCCCATCCCAATCAATGTCACTGCAGAGCCAGACGGTCTGTGATTTGACTTCCCAGGTGACTTGGATGAAGATTTCATGTCCGACGAAGATATCACCTCCAGGAGCCAGTTTCCAGAGAGCTGGTTGTGGCAAGTGGAGCAGCTTACTGAGCGACCAAATGAACTGGGGTAAGAGCCTGTGGCCGTGTCACTCCCATTCATCAAAGGGCCACATTCAGACGTGGCATGGTGTAGCTCCCACTCAAGTCAGTGTCTCTCCACAGCAAGATCCCCAGTGGAGCTGGGTGGAGTATTTGTCATGAATTAGGGCCAGCATTCAGCAGCTGATCCATATTCATAGAGTCACTCCTAGATTTTAAGGCCAGAAGGAGCTGTTAGATCATCTAGTCTCACCTTCTGCATAATAGAGACCAGAGAATTTCATTCAGTTACTCCAGTTTTGAGCCCATATTTAGGTACCTAAAAGAACTGGCCCAACTTCCAGAGGTGCTGGGCAGCGAGCGGTATCCCCTGGCTTCAGCCCTAATGAAAATCCAGGCTGCTGATTTAGGTGCTAGAATAGGATGTAGGTGTCTGGCTGTTTAGCGTTGGCCTTTTATCCTGTTCGGGAACCGTTCCTCATTTGTGTTTGTTGTTCAGGGTGTGTTATTGGGTTGTTGAGTCATGTGATATTGATGGTGCTTTCTAATTGGACGGCTGAACCTTTTTTTTAAAAAAAAGGTAAATGAAGTGATGGGTCAGGCCCCTCTCCAGTGGAATGGAATATAATTCCCCTGCTTGGAATTAGACCGGGACACTAGAATTAATATCCCTACTCTTGAGACTTTTAAAACAGGTTGCGTCCTGTGGCTGGTGCAGAACTTGGACCGCTGAGTTCCTCCCCAGAGATGGCTCTATAGTTCAGTGTTTGGGTGAAGAAGGCTTTACCATGGACTTCAGTCCTAAGATAGAAGGATCTTGACTAGGGGCGGGCAAACTTTTTGGCCTGAGGGCCACATCGGGTTCCTGAAATTGCATGGAGAGCTGGATACGGGAGGCTGTGCCTCCCCAAACAGCTAGACGTGGCCCGGCCCCCGGCCCCTATCCGACTGCCCCTGTTTCTCGCCCCCTGATGACCCCCCCAGGTCTCCTGCCCCATCCAACCTCACCGTTCCCTGTCCCCTGATGGCCCCCCCGGGACCCATCCACCTCTGACTGCCCCCAGACTCCCTGCCCCTGACTGACCCCCGCCACCCCATCCAACCTCCCTCTCCTTTCTAACTGCCCCCCCGGGACCCCTACCCCCATTCAACCCCCCTGTTCCCCACCCTCCGACCACCCCGACCCGTATCCACAACCCTGCCCCCTGACCACCACCCCAAACTCCCCTGCCCTCTATCCAACCCCTCCCTCCCCCGCTCCCTGCCCCCTTACCTTACTGGAGCACCGGTGGCTGCTGGTGCTACAGTCGTGCCGCCTAGAGCACCAGGACAGGCAGCCACACCATCCGACTGGAGCCAGCCACACCACTGTGCATCACAGAGCACCGGGTCAGGCCAGCTCTACAGCTGCGCTGCCCGGCAATAGCTCGCAGCGCCGCCACCCAGAGCATTGCGCCGACGGAGCAGTGAGCTGAGGCTGCAGGTGAGGGGTAACAGCAGGGGAGGGGCCGGGGGCTAGCCTCCCAGGCCAAGAGCTTAGGGGCTAGGCAGGAGGGTCCAGATGTGGCCCGTGGGCTGTACTTTGCCCACCTTTGGTCTAGACCTTTAGCTGGGGAATGTCCATGAGTCCTAGCTCCTTCCTTCTGTAAAAGACTCTGTCTTTCTCTTTCCATGTAGAATTTCTTCCAAGACGGTGCCTATTTTCCTGAAGGATTCCATCACCACCTGGGAAGTCCTGGCTGTGAGCCTTTCAGAGACCAAAGGTGAGGAACACCACAAGCTCTCCAGAGAACAGGCAGAAAAGCTAATAGGGAAAAGATGCCAGGCCACAATGGGCCTTGGAAACATCACAGTGAGATGGAACAATCGAGGCGACAGACACGTTTCAGGACTAAAGTATAAGCCCCCCCGTCTCTGACCCTGGGTCTTTCCCCATTGCAGGGATCTGTGTGGCTGACCCCTATGAGATAACAGTAATGAAAGATTTTTTCATCGACCTCCGGCTGCCCTACTCTGTAGTGAGGAATGAGCAGGTGGAAATCCGGGCTATTCTCTACAACTATCGGGACCAACCAATTAAGGTAAGCTCACCGCCTCATGGGGCTCTACAGTGGACCTGAGGAGACCAATGCTTTGACAGACAGCGAAACCAAAACAAAATGGTGGAAGGCTTGTTCTTCTAGGGCCTGATCCCTTTGGGGCTGGACACCCTTGTCTCCCATTGACCTTGTTGGGTGCTCAGCACCTTGCAGGAGCAGGGCTATGGAATCCACCCAGTTAAGAACATAAGAACGGCCATATGGGTCAGACCAATGGTCCATCTAGCCCAGAATCCTGTGTTCTGACAGTGGCCAATGCCAGGGGCTTCAGAGGGAATGAACTGAACAGGTAACCATCAAGTGATCCATCCCCTGTTGCCTATTCCCAGCTTCTGGCAAGATTGCATGATATAGAGGAAGATAAAAAAATACCTTTCTGTCTGCCATTCTTCTCTGGTTGGGCCCCAAATCTGTGAGTAGGTACCAGGTTCAGAGCTTTCTGCTGACTCACACCAGTAGCCAGACCAGGTGGGTCTCATTACTTCCACTCAGGAACACCACAGGCTGAGGGCCTCTCTGAGGCAGGATAGAACTAGAGGGGGTCCTGAAGGGCCTCTCAGGAAGGAGATCAGGATACAGTCTTGTGCTTTGTAAGTACAGTCCTGTCTGTTATTTATTAAGACTAAAAAGGCAAACTCCAGTCAGAGGGTACATTTTGGATCAATGACCTACAGTGTCATGGTGGGCAGACTGCCTGCTCACGAATCTCTGTTCTCTTCTCAGGTCCGGCTGGAGCTGCTGTACAACCCAGTTTTCTGCAGCGCATCCACTTCCAAGGCTAAATACCGGCAGATCCTTGACATCAAAGCCAAGTCCTCCCTGGCCGTGCCATTAGTGATTGTCCCGCTGCAGCTGGGATCTCATGACATTGAGGTCAAGGCAGCAGTGTGGGGCAGTTTTGTGTCTGATGGCGTGAAGAAGAAACTGAAGGTTGTGGTAGGTATCAGGTGACGGGGGGTGGGGATGATGTTCGCTGGAGGGCAAGAGGCTGGAGGCCAGATTGGCTGGCTTCTGGAATCGGTGCTGTACCTTAAGCTGTTAAATTAACAACCTGCATCTCCGTCCTCATCCCACTTCCTCCCCTCCCCTGTGGCAACTATAGCAGGGCTGGGGCTGGCCTGGTTATCTTAGGCTTGGTCTACACTATCCCCCCAAATCGAACTACGGTACGCAACTTCAGCTACGTGAATAACGTAGCTGAAGTTCGAAGTACCTTAGTTCGATCTTACCTCGGTCCACACGCGGCAGGCAGGCTCCCCCATCGACTCCGCGGTACTCCTCTCGTCTAGCTGGAGTACCGCAGTCGACGGCGAGCACTTCCGGGTTCGACTTATCGCGTCCAGACAAGACGCGATAAGTCGAACCCAGAAGTTCGATTGCCAGCCGCCGAACTAGCGGCTGGGTATAGACGTACCCTTACACTCAATCCTCTGAGCCGTCATATAAAAGACCTAGGTTCAGTTCCTCATGCCCAGGGTCTTACTCCTTGGACCAGCGGGTGCTGGAATCAATGCACCCAGGGAGAACCTCATATCACTTGGCAGAGAGAGCTGAGCAAAGGAGCAGCATTGGTGGGTTGTGAAGGGCGTCCCACTGGCCTGCTCTAGGAGATCATTGCAATGCTGGGTGAGAGGAAGATCCTCCAGGGATGATCAGGGAGTAGAAAAGTCCTTCTAGGAAGTCACAGAGCAATGATGGAATAAATTGACCTTCTCACTTCCTCGCCCTGCCAGATTCATAAGAACGGCCCTACTGGGTCAGACCAAAGGTCCATCTAGCCCAGTATCCTGTCTGCCGACAGTGGCCAATGCCAGGTGCCCCAGAAGGAATGAACAGAACAGGCAATCATCAAGTGATCCATCCCGTCGCCCACTCCCAGCTTCTGGGAAATATTTGTCCCGTTCATCTGTGATGGAATCAGTGGTGTTATGCTAGGGATGAATTTGGCCTAGGGACTTCTCCTTGGATGCATCCTAACCAGGATCCAAAATGAAAAGGGACGCTGCCTGAAGTTGAGGTCAGATTGCAGACTCATTGGGACGGACCCTGATTTCAGTTTCACTTGACTGCTGATTTCCAAAGTGGAGTCACTCCTGATTCACGCTGATCACAAGATCAGCAAGTCGCTCACCTTTTCCTACTGCTCTTCATTGTCTCTGAATGCTACTGTGCTTACTATGCTCTTGTCATTCCTTTCTAGCCGGAAGGGATGAGGATGAGCAAAACAATTAAGTCTGTCGTATTGGATCCATCTGCGAAAGGACCAGGTGAGTAGCCGCACTGCTTTGCGTTTACATGGCACCTTTCATCCTGAAGGTCTCAAAGAATTCCACAATCTATATCTAAGTGAGAGCATCTCTGTTTTTGGAGCCCTTGTATCTAACCCAAACCCTTAATCGAATCTGCAGAAAACTTCCCTGAAAAATTCTACCCTGGCATCTGATCGTGCGTGGTAGATTTCAGAGGGATTGGTTTCGTGTTGGCTGAGATGGAGGTCAAAATCAGGCTCATCACGGAAGACTAGAATCAGCGCTATGCAGAGCAATTCTGCTGCCACTGAAATGCAGCCGCCTCTGGCTGCCCCGTATTCATAGCTTCCTGGTTCCCATCTCAGCTGTCCCCTCCCTCCCTTTGCCCTAGCACGTCAGTGGATAGTGCAGGGCTCTATGAGCATTGTAGAGTGTTATTCAAGAACCAGCAGCAAAGCTCACCCGGCTGGACGGATGGCATTTCACTGTCTCTTCTCCTCGTCCTTCCTTTTCAGGGGGAGTCCAGGAAGAGAAGGTGAAAGCGGCAGATATAGACGACATGGTTCCAGACACAGAATCGGAGACCAAAGTCAGCATCCAAGGCAAGGGCCTCTGATGTGAAAGAGTTTTATGCTTTAGAAACAGAGTGAAGGGAGCAATGAATTCTTCTCTGGTAGCCACACTCGCAGGAGGTGGACCGATTACCCACCTGGTTCTGTTACAACTGTCTACGTGCACTATCGAGCATTAATGGCCAAGATACAGCAAAGTCATTGTCGGCGTGTGGCTAAGCAAGATACTCACAGGAGAGATGTGTGCAAAGAAATAAGGAGCACCCAGGGGGCAGCCTCTGTCTCTGGACAGGAAGGCCTAGTGGTTTGAGCCCTCGCTTAGTATTTAGGAAATGTAAGTTCAAGACCTTCCTTGGCCACAGACGTTCCTGGTGACTTTGGGCAGCACCCTTAGCCTATCTGTCTTTCAGCTCCCCATGTGGATAATAGCCCTTCCTTTAACCCCATTTAGCTTGACCAGCAAGGCCTGGAGTGAAGTAGCCTAGGAGGGCTTGATGAGAAATGCTCAGAGCATTGCGGGGACCTTGTCAGCACACAGGGCCTGGATCAGTTGTCGCTGGGTTAGGATCCAGCCTTCATGGGGTTTGGGTGTGCTCAGCACCGTGCCGGACTGAACTCTCAATCCGCCACTGCCCGCAGAGAGGTCTGTCTGTCTCTCTGTCCCCACCAGCGCCTGCTCTCGGTGCTCGAATTCACGCCGTGTTATTTCCTTGGCCAGGAAACCCTGTGACAATCATTGTCGAAAACTCCATCGACGGGGCCAACCTGAAGCACCTCATTGTGACGCCGTCTGGCTGTGGGGAACAGAATATGATTGGCATGACCCCCCCGGTCATTGCCACCATCTACCTGGACAGCACCGAGCAGTGGGAAAGGATTGGGGTGGAACGCAGGGCAGAAGCCATCAAGTTGATCATGCAAGGTAAGTACTTCTCATGCCAGACAGCAAATCCCTCTTCAGGCTCGCGTTAGGGACACAGGACTGGCCCCGAGGTCCATCTAGTCCAGTAGCCTGTCTCGGAGAGTGGCCAGTACCAAATGCTTCAGAAACCTCCCGTTAAGCACATTGGGCAATAGAGAATCCCGGGATCAGACAGGTAGCCTGGCACTCAGGGGACACCAGTTCAGTTCCCTGCTCTGCCACATACTCCTGGTGGGATGTTGGACAAGTCACTTAATTTCTCTGTGACTCCATTTCCAACCTTTTGCAAATGGGGAGAGTAGCAGTGCCCTGCTGGCAGGGGGGTTGTGAGGGTAGATGGCAGGAGCTCCGCAAACTCCCACCGGCACCTGGAGCGTGGCCCTGCTCCCACTCTGCCCCTCCCCACTCTGCTCCACCCCCACTCTGCCCCTCCCCCTGTGGGCCCACCCATGCTCTGTCCCGTGGCCCCGCCCCACTAGGTTTCTTCCCCAAGTCTTGCCCTTGCTCCATCTCCTCCCGCCCCCAATCTGCTGCTCACTCCTCTCCTCCCCCGTCACTTACCCATAAGGCAGGAAAAAAGTGGGAGGGGCCATGACCCCCGGCTCCCCCTGTTCCGGTGCCCCTGGTAGTTACAGTGAAGAATGTGAGGCACCCTGGTACTATGAGAATCGGGGCCAGATAAGCCCCTAAAATAGAGAGAGAATCTGCCTCCCACTTTAGGTCTCCTACTCCCTTTAGAGGTTGGTTTAAGACCTGAAGCATGAGGTTTAATATCCCTTCACCAGTGTACATCGGCATTAGTCATGATAACTCTGAATAGACCTTCATATGGAGACAAATGCCCAATCCCATTTTCAGTTCTGCTGGGCTTTTGGGCTCCTGTTCATTGCTGGCCTATGGCTGTTGTGCGGGAGATGGGATAGTCATGGGGTGGAGGCCATTCACCCACAGTTCAAATCCGTGTCAGGTTGGCACTTGGTAGCGAGGAACGATAGAGAATCTCATGACCATTGAGAGAACTTGGTAGGTTTCAGCCTAGCTCCTGAAAGAACAGGTGTCCCTTTAACTACACCGCAGGCCCCCTTGTGGGCTGCCTAAATTAGGCACGGAGTCTGAACTACAAACATCCCATCCATTAAGCTTTTACAATATGGGGAAACTGAGGCAGGCAGTGACTTGCCCAAGAGCACATCACGTAGTGAGTGACAGAACTGAGAACTGAACCTAGGAGTCCTAACTCACAGCACCTTGCTCCAAACACTAACCCACCCTCCCCTCCTGGAGCCTGGCATAGAACCCAGGCATCCCACCTCCCAGGTCGCCATACACTGTAATCACTTGGCCCCACTCCCACCCTGGAGGAAGGATTCATGCTGGTGAGGAACGGGGCAGTGCCCATGCCAATCGGCTTCCCCACCAGACAGCTTTCTGCCTTTGCTTCCCTTGAGTTGCTGTGCTGTGTCCCTCCTGCAGAAAAAGGGAGAGCCACACAACTCAGACAGCTGCGGCAGGGGTCACAGCTCTGACTTCATTTGCCTTACGCACGTAAAGCCTCATTAGACACTCACTAGACATTGCACAGCTCCTTCTTACTCTCCCTGTTTCAGGTTACACGCAGCAGATGGTTTACAAAAAACCCGACTTCTCATACGCCGCTTTCAAAGACCGACCAGCAAGCACTTGGTGAGGACAGTGGGTTTTCTGATGCACCCTCTTGATCAGCGTTAGCCTGACCCTACACATGCAATATGTCAGCCAGAGACAGTCAGTCTCCAGCCTAAAACCAGAGGGCAAAGGTCAACACACACAATGGGGAAAAAAGTACCCAATCCAACTCCCACAGATGGCAATGGAAAGACTTGCAAAGATGAGACAGGCACCTGGCAGGATTTACAAATGCACCTAAGCAGTGTAGGGGCTTAATTCCCTTTGAAAGTCAGTGGGAGTTGGGTGCCTAACTCACTTAGGCACTTTGGTAAATCCTGTTAGGTGCCTATTTGCACCGTTAGGTGCCTAAATACCTTGTAAATGTGGCCCCCGGTGATTTCAGTGACAGTTCAGTGTGGGTGAGCAGAGGGCTTGAGGGATAGGGAATGAATAAGGCAAAGATTTAGTCATGGGTATTTTTAGTAAAAGTCATGGACAGGCCACGGGCAATAAACAAAAATTCACGGCCTATGACCTGTCCATGAGTTTTACCAGCAATACCCCATCAGGGTGTCACATTCCTGACTAATTCTTAGCTGCTCCTAGGGTGCTGCTGCTCTGGGGGTCCCCGGGGTGCTGCTGCTGTGGGGGGTCCCTGCAGCGCCATTGCTCTGGGGGATTCCCGGGGGCTGACAGCTGGCTCCTGCTCCGGCGGCAGAGTCTGACTGCATCCGGCCGCCCGCTGTTCCGAGGCCCCTGGGGACTCTCTCCAACGGCCTCCGGGGCTGCTCCTGGGCCGTTGCTCCAGCCGCTGCTCAGACTGCCCCCAGGGTGGCCCTAAGGCCTGCTGCTGCCTTAGTAATGAACTCCAGGTCCTTTCAGTTTTAGGTGGCTAGTCTGTAGCCTGCTCAGACTAACCGTTACCATAGGCGCCAACTTTCCTCACCCCTGGCCCCGCCCCGACTCCACCCTTTCCCTGCCCCGCCCCTGTTCCAACCCCTTCCCCAAAGTCCCCGCCCCAACTTCACCCCCTCCTTGCCCCTATTGGACCTCTTCCCCAAATCCCTGCCCCAGCCGTGCCTCTTCCCTGAGTGCGCTGCGTTCCCCCTCTTCCCCCCATCTCCCAGTGCTTGCTGCATGAAACAACTGTTTCGCAGCGCAACCACTGGGAGCGAGGGGGAAAAAGCGGGTACGTGGTGCGCTCAGGGGAGGAGGCGGAGGTGAGCTGTGGCGGGGGGCGGGGAGCTGCTGGTGGGTACTAAGCACTCACCAATTTTTCCCCGTGGGTGCTCCAGCCCCAGAACACCCGCAGAGTCGGCACCTATGACCGTTCATTGGCTTGTGTGAAGTTGAGTTTGATGACTCTCCAGTCCAGTTCCCAGTGGCCAGCTGTCCACAGCGGGCCCCCAACCCCACCATCCTGGTCATACCACTGCAGGCGGCGAGAGCTCGGCACATCTCAAGTAGAGCCGGCCGTAATAGGGAGCAGTGTCTGGATGCGCTTTCCCAGACAAGCGGTGACATTTTCCCTAGCTCCTGCTCACTCAGGTTACCATAAACTGACCCACATGAACCTCACTCCATTTACTGCGGTGAAATGTCTCAACTGATACCTGTGTGCAGACGGTCCAGCTTTCACACTGAAGGCAATTCCGGGAAGGCAGGAGTGACCGTGATGTGATTGATTCTGCCCTCAGGCTGACGGCCTACGTGGCGAAGGTCTTTGCCATGGCTAAGAAACTGGTGCCCATTGAAAACCAAGTTATCTGTGGGGCAGTGAAATGGCTGATCCTGGAAAAGCAGAAACCAGATGGGGTCTTCCAAGAAGATGCCCCCGTAATCCATGGAGAGATGGTGGTACGTGTTTCCTTTGACTTTTACACACCGATCACTACCCACCTCAATCATCACAGCAACTTCTTGGTTCATAATTCAAAGGGACGTGTTACTGGGCTACATCCCAAAGTCTGTGCTCACGCAGACTGATCTCCTCTCTCTCTCTCCCATCAGTGGAACAACCCAGTGCAATTACCTGGGCAGCAGTGAATGGAGATTCAGGCCCAATGGGCCAGATTGTATCTATTTAGTCCTTAGTGGACTTCATGGAGTCTTTGGCAGTTCTCCCTTGTTGGGGGTAAACATTCTGCTGTGGGTAGATCATTTTTGGTTTTGTTGTTGTTTGGGGTTTAGGAGTGAAAGGGGGGGTCACTGTTGGAGTTAGGAGTGTCAGGGTTGGGATTTAGGGGTACCAGGATTTAGGGTGTCAGTGTTAAGGTTTATTAGGTAAAAGGGGGTGTGGGTGTCGGGCTTTTGCGGGTGTCAGTGTCAGGATTTTGGAGACTCAGTGTTAGGGTTTAGGTAGAAGGGGTGTTGGTGTCAGGATTTAGGGGGCATAAGTGTCAAGTTTTAGGGGTGTCAGGGTGGGGTTTGGGGTCTTGGTGTTCGGGTTTAGGGGCTGAAGGGATGTCAGGGTTTAGCAGAGGTGCTGGAACTAGGGGTGCATGGGGTGCTGCAACAACCCCTGGCTTCAAGTGGTTTCTATTATATACAGAGTTACAGTTTGGTTCAATGGCTCTCAGCACCCCCACTATAAACATTGTTCCAGCACCCCTGGGGTTTAGGGCTGTCAGTTTCTGAGTTTAAGGGGTCTGTGTGTTAGGGGTCTCAGTGTTAGGGTTTAGGGCAGAAGGGGGTGTCCATGTCTGGGTTTAGGGGATGTCCATGTGTGGGTTTATTAGATAGAAGGGGGTCAGGTTTGTTATGTGAGTGTTGTTCTCGGGTTGAGAGGTTGAAAGACGTCTCCAAAGGGGATAGTTTTGCAGCATTTACTAAAGACACTTAGTCTCTGGCCTGGCCTGATGTTCCCTGGGCATTGTCTCCCCACCCAACTCCCCTCGACTGAGAATGCCTTGTCCTCGCCTCTCATGCGTTTCATCCTGGGCTTAGTGAGAATGCAGCTGTCTTGGTGATTCACAGGCCAAAGTTGTCACTGGGGCTTGATCCATTAATGCACGGGAAGCTGCCTGGGAGCTAGTGGCAGGACCTGAGCATTGGCCTGGTGAGCTAAATTCTCTCACGCTGGTTCATTGCACGACAGGTGTTCGTTAGCCAACGGGAGGTTCAGCGATAGGTCTGGCCACGACTGAGAGTCCATTCTTGGGTAGCTTTCTAGGAAGCATGTGTTCTGCTATAATTTCCTATGCTGAGGGCCTGGGATTAATTCTTTCTTTTCATGGTACTCGGGGGACTTTCTTATCCCAAATCTGTCCTTTGCTCCCCTTTAGGGAGGGTACAAGGGTGCAGAGCCTGATGTCTCTTTAACGGCTTTTGTGCTGATTGCCTTGGAAGAGGCCAAGGACATCTGCAAGGATCAAGTCAACGTGAGTATCTCTGCATCGTATGTGCACTTCTATGTTCATACCCAGGTTTTCCCATCTTTCCATCCCCTATGAACCACGCCCCGTGGCATGTGGAATTTGCTGGGGAAGGAGCTAGTAAATCTGCATTGATTCATGCCATATGTAAATAAATAAAAAAAAACCTGTTTCCTCTAAGCTTATAGAAACAAAGCGTATAGGTCCAGAACATTCTAGGAGGTTAGTGAAAAATGAATCCACATACGGAATACCGGAATACTTCAAACTTTCCATTTCCCCCTTTTTCTTTAACAACAAACATAGCACCCCGAGCCCGGCACCCCCCACCCAAGCCGAGCCCTTCAGGTGGTTGCCTGGATTGCCTGCCCCTAAATCTGGCCCTGGTCTGTGGTATCAGACAGAAGCTGCAAGAGAGGAGGATGAGATGATGTGGTCGGCACATACTAAGAGGGGATGAAGAGAAGCATAGGTGCCAATTCCGTGGGTGTTCTGGTGCTCAAGCACCCATGGAAAAAAATAGGGGGTGCTCAGAACCCACCAGCCACACTGGTTCCGCCCCGGCTAGCCGCTGATCAGCTGTTTAGCAGGTCCCTGGGGCTGGCCACTGATCAGCAAGCGGCTGGCGGGAGGCGCTCCGAGGAGGGGACAGAAGAGGGAACGGCGGGCCGGGGGGGGGACTTTGAGGGAGGGGGCGGAGCAGGGACAGGAAGAGGTGGATAAATCATACATGCGAATCGTGCATCAAAGTGGTGAAATGGGCTACAAATGCAGTAAAAAATAAGGTATTCAAAAATTTAACAAATAGGGGGGGGGGACGCCAAAGACGCTCTGGGGCGCCATTTGGGCTAGGGCTGGCCCTGCCACAGACTTTGGTTTCACTCCTGATGACATTCTGCGTGTGGTCCAGAAATGTCCCCTTTCGCTGCCCTCAAATATCTCACTTCCATGTCTTCCTGCCTCCTCCGTCTTTCACCAGCACAAAATTCACTGTGAAATTAAACAAAGCTGGAAGCCACATGAATTCGTAATGTCTTAATGTAACCCACACACCTCCTGGTGTGGTGTCTGTCCCATCTAGTGGCACTAAGACCACTTAGAGAGAGATTAATGAGTCTGCTCTAGAGCTTTGGGCTTTTAGTTCATGCAGTAAAGGCTCATGCATTTAGCTCCCGAGGTCCCAGGTTCGATCCTGCCCACCGACGACCAGGGTCTGTCGGTGTTACATGAACACCACCCAAAACCTCAGCCTAACTCACGAGTTTGATTTTCCTTTTGTTTTCTTTGTCACCTCCTAGAGTTTGGAAGGCAGCATCAGCAAAGCCGCTGACTACTTAGCTGAAAGGTACCAGTCTCTAACCAGACCTTACACTGTGGCTCTTGCGTCCTATGCCTTAGCGATGGTGGGGACACTGAACACCGAGAAGGCGCTCATGAGAGCTTCGACAGGTAAATGAGGGCATCTTATCAAGTACTGGAAAGATGTGTCCAAGTCAGGATGGGGTTCAGGGAAGAAAAGCAAAGGAAGTTGGAGAGGGATTAATTTATGAGGAATGAATAACAGGCATAGATTTGTTCCTTTTGGCCAGATTTGAGATTGATCAGACTGGGTGTAAATCCAGAGTAACTCTCGTGGGTTGAGTGGAGTTACTCCACATTTACACCAGTGTGTCTGAGATCTGGATGTGGCAGAGATATATGGTATTACTTGTCCTCAGGAGGAATCGGAGAGCCCTGTACGTATATCTAAAGGATGTAAACCCCAAAGAGAAAGAGAGAAAAGAGTGGGTCAGGAGGATGTAACTGGATGAAACGGAACAAAGGGGAATTTCAGAGGATATAGAATAATATTGCCCGCAAGGAAAATGGAGTTTGCCGCATTGTTTGGGATAGTTAAAACAGGGCAGGACAAAGCTGTTGTCTAGATATAACAATGTTATGTTGAAAGGTGCCAGGTGGGTCTTTGATCCCCAAAGGGTCACAGACCTTGGCCATGTCTACAATGCAGGGACTAGAGTGGCACAGCTATGGTGCTGTAGCTATGCCGGTATCACCTCCTATTGTAGACGCAGACTGCACCCATGGAAGGGGTTTTCCATCTCTGTAGGGACTCCACCACCATGATCAACGGTAGCTAGGTCAACTGAAGCATTTTCCCATTGACTTAGCAGTGTCTGCACTAGGGGTTAGTTTGGCATAGCTATAGCACTCCGGAAGGGGGTGTGTGTGTAGATTTTTCACATGCCCTGAGTGACACAGCTATGACGACCTAAGTTTTAAGTGTAGACCAGGCCCTTGTTCAAGTTAATGGGTGTGTCAGACACTCTTTCAGACTTAGTGGAGCGAGCAATCAAGACTCTTTCTGTAGTAGACACAGCTAAAAACAATGGAGGGACTGCCCAAGGCACACAGCAGGTCAACAGCTAAGCCATGTGGGCTGAGGGGTTTCCCTGATTGCAAACACAGGGGCTAGTATGTTGGTTTTGCACCCTGTGCATTAGAGGCAGAAATCAGCTGAAAGGCTGGAGAAGTGTTATGAAACAAGCAGAAACTTGAGGCCTAGAACTCACTTCAGAGGCAGACTTGGGGATTTCTGAGCAAGGAAGTTACCTGCTGTTGGTTTCTCTTATGCTCAGGGCAGCGGGACTTTCTGTGCATTTTCGTAAGCAATCAGGTTTACACCAGAGAATATACCTGAGGCCTATCACCAATTCCTCATCCTAATAGAAACAGTCCTCCAAGACCCCAAGTATTGGGTAGCTGCTCAGCTCGAAAGGGGCAACAATCGGTTCGACTTACCGATCGTCCATGTGGAAAGTTGGGGAAGGAGTCAGGCGATGGTACGGTCCAGTCAGATCTGCTCAGAATAAGTGGGTGTTCTTGGGAAGAGTCCTTTAGCTCGCCTTCTTTGTTGCTGCCTAGGGGGAAATCGCTGGGAAGAGCGGAACGCCCGCACCTTCAACATTGAGGGCACCTCGTACGCCTTGCTGGCCTTGCTGAAAATGAAGAAGTATGAGTTGACTGGTCCCATAGTCAGATGGCTGAGAGAGCAGAACTACTACGGCGGGGGATATGGATCTACCCAAGTGAGTATGATCCTTATAATCCCGGGTATCCTTCCGAGACTGTTTTGTGGGAAGGCCTCCCATCAGAAGGGATGGGATTCTGATCACTTGAGTCATTGTAGAAAGCCCTGGAGAACGCCCAGTAGAGAACAATCCTGCATTGCCTGGGAGATGGGCAAAGTGACCTATCAGGTCTTTGCCTTTGTTAACCTAAGGCAGAGACCAGCACAGGAGCATGACTCAATCTTCTCACTAGAGGCTCCATCCTGCCAAGGTGATGGGTGTGAGCACATGCTTCTCTTTAAGACAGCGAGTTGTCCCCAGAGAGTCAATGGGCCTTCTCTTCCCATAGGCAGAAACTCACGCGTATCTGGACTCATTCTAGCATTTGTTTGTTTTTTGGCCATTGGTCTGGAGACAGGGTACCAGGCATGTAGGACAAATGGTCTGAGTCCATACGACAAAGCCATTGTTGAATCATGACTAATCTGAATTGATTTGGGTTTAATCCATCGCTAAGTAGAACTGTAAGGTTATGGTTTTTTGGATTCTTTTTTTTAAATTGTGCTTACAGGAGGCACTGGAGAGGATAAAAGCGCTACTGCTAGTGACAGCTAAATAAAGATGGAGTGTCTTTTCTCTACCTAAATGGATGCTACAAGCTCTGCTGGGAGTGGTCTGTATTTTGGAGTCACAGGCCATGTGTTCTATCCCTAACACTGTGCTGTGTGTGGCACGGATGTGTCTATATATGTAACCTACACACCTCCTGGGTGTGGTGCTCTGTTCCCTCTAGTGGCACTGAGACCACTTAGAGAGAGAGATTATTGCATCTGCTACAGCCTTAGCTAAGGGCCACATGGCTTTTAGCTCAGGCAATAGAGGCTCATGCATTTAGCAAGAGGTCCTGCGTTTGAGTCCCGGACAAGCCCCCACTTGTAATACCGATAGATCCCGGTCGTCGGTAGGCGGGATCGAACCTGGGACCTCTGGAGCTAAATGCATGAGCCTCTCCTGTATGAGCTAAAAGCCACGTGGCCCTTAGCTAAGGCTGTAGCACACTCATTAATCTCTCGCACTAAATGGTCTCGGTGCCACCAGGAGGTGTGTGGGTTACATATACATAGAAGGAGCCACTATCTTGTTGCGCTGTGTCCAGCTGACAATTGGCCCCTGTTAATAGCTAAGGGCAATGGGAAGCTAATTGACCATGTATGATTTATTTATTGACCATGGGTTCTATTCCTGGCTTGGCCACTGGCTTCCTGGGTGACTCTGGGAAAATTACTTCCCTGCCCTGTGCCTCCATTTCCCCATCTGTAAAATGGGGATAAAGATATTGTACTGCTTTGCAAAGTGCTTGGAGATCTACTGATGAAACACACGACAGAGGAGCCAGGTAATATTATCATATAACCCTTTGCGTGCGTGACACCCAGTGGAACCCTGGTGTTTTCTTTCATTATATTTTTGGTTCCTCTTCATTAAAGAGTCTCTTTAGAAGTTGTCAGATGTTCAGCGCAAGAGGACAATAAGGTGTAACCCTCTTGTCTTCCTCCTGGTGTTCTAGGCGACCATCATGGTGTTCCAGGCTCTTGCGCAGTACCAGATAGACGTTCCGCAGCACAAAGACCTGAATTTGGATGTTTCTATTCTCCTGCCGCGCCGTGCTAGTCCGATAAACTACAAAATCGTAAACCAGAATGCTCTGGTGGCCAGAACAGCAGAGGTATCATGCTTCTCTGTGTGATTAGTACAGATCACTGATTATAGAGAAAGGGCATTTGACTAGAACCTCCTATCTAAACCCTTTTGGGAGGGGGAGGGGAATTCATAGTCCCGGCACCAGATCCAAATGAATCCAGACTTTTGACTCAGATTTTTAAGACCAGAAGGGACCATTATGATCATCTCGTCTAACCTTCGGCATGACACAGGCCAGAGAACCTCACCTACTAATTTCTGAATCAAGCCCATAACTTCTAGCTGAGCTGTGAGATGTCTCTTAGGTAGATATCCAGTCTTAACTTAAAGACTTGAAGTGATGGAGAATCCACCACATCCTGTCAGTCCCTAGCTTCTAGGCAGTCAGGCCTGGTGGTTGGAGCTGGCTGTAGAGTCGGGACTGGGCCAAGGGCAATGCTGAAATCAGGGTCTGGGAACAAGCCGTGGGTCAGAATCCACAGACAAGCCAAATCAATTGCAGTCAGAGTCCGGTTGCAGGCCAACAGTCAAAGCCAGGTTGGAGTCAGTCCGCAGGCCTGGGAGGTCAGGAGGAGGATGCAGGCTGGAGTGGGTCTGTAACAGGGCTGGAGCAAGGTCAGAGCAGGGCACAGACGAGGCTGAAGTGGGCTGGAACAAGGCTCGGGCATGGCTGGGGCAGGAACAGGAACTGGATCAAGGGTAGGCCAGAAGCCTGGGGCGTCTGTAACTCTGCAAGGCCGGAGGAAGGTCCCTGGCTGACTAGAGCTGTTGTTCAGAGTAACTCACAGCTCTGATGGGGAGAGTGAAATACTTGTGCCTGGGGGTCTTCTGGCCTGGGCCCTGACCAGGGATAGTCACTGCAGGCTCCGTTGGAGGGGTGAGTCGCCGCAGCTGAGTGAGCAGCCCTGGGCTGGCTGGGGTTTGCCTCACACATCCCGAGGTAAATTGTTCCAGGGTTAGTGACCCGGAGTGTGTGGTTTTGAGCTGAATCCAGAAGTAGGAGGGGACGGGTTGCTATTTAGGCTTGGCTCTGGAGAAGCAATATGTCTGGAGATCAAAGAGTTACTGCCTGGGAGTGACCTTTTTTCTCCTTCATGCTATTGTCTCTGCAGAGTCCACCCAGCCCCTCCGGGTGAGTGACTGTCAATCTCACCAGCTTCATTTTCTTCATTAAATTCATTTGCCCTGTCTTTAAATAATAGTAATAATATAATAATTAATGAAGTACAAAAGAAAATTAAGCTTTGATCAACTTTACAGACCAAATGGAATGAAGACTTCACTGTGAAGGCAGAAGGGACTGGACAAGGGACCTTAACCGTAATGACGATCTATAATGCAAAGCTACGGGAGGATGAGTCTCAGTGTAAGAAGTTTGACCTGAGGGTATCGGTCGAAGAAGCCCGGGGTGGTAAGTAACCGCCTGTCTTTTCTCTTCTGAAGCTTGCTGTCAATCCTCAGATCTGGACAAATTTGGCTCAGTTACAGCAGTTTAAATCCAGAGTAACTCCATGGACAGCAGCGGATTGACACCAATGTGTAAACCAACCACCATCTCTGCAATCACATTCTTAACTTTGGAAAGTATTTTTGTGACGCTTCTTCAAACTCTACAAAATTATACCCATAGGGCAGGCACTAAAAAATATTTCCAGCTACTACATGTTCTAAGTTGCAACGAATGCAGGGTCATTCCAGATGAGGGAGCAGATGCTGCCTTCTCCCATCCCGGCACTTGTTAGCAGCAGAGTTGGAGCATCGGATGTGGATGGGAACACAGGCCAGCTACCCTGTGTATGGTCTCTCTCTAAAGTAGAGATGAGCCCATGCCAGGAAGTCTGGTTACAGACCCAAACTTCCAGTGAACACATTTCCGGACAGCATGGGTGTGAAATCAGCCTGGGACAGAAGTCAGGATTCTCAGCATCTAAAACACAAGCCTCTGTGGCTTGGGCTAAAGGAGTAATTTCCTTTAGCTGTGAATAGCTGATCGCTAGTTGCTAGGGCTGGCCAGTAGAGGGAGATATGACCACACATTAGACCAGTATAGGATAGAGGGATCCAGGGGTTTGGCACTGCTTTTACAGAAACAGGAGCCAGCCATAAATTGTTCTTAACTTTCCCAGCTGTCCAAGTTCACACCCACCGGCTCTGTCTGTTTCAGTTCCTCTTTCTGGTAACTCTAGACTATATTTCGTTTGTGCCACCCAGCTGGGAGAGGCTTTTTAGTTTGTGTGCCAGGGACGGGAAAAGTTTTTTATGGATTGCTGGAGGGGTGGGGAGGTTTATTGAGGGATTTTTAACACCTCCTGTAGGACCTGTTTAAGCCATGTTAGTGCATTTAAAAAACAAGAGGGTTTATTTGGCATGAAATTTACACTGAGATATTAATTTCTTTTCTCTTCTGCAATGTTTCTAGTTAAGAAGCCGGAAGGAGCGATGCGTTCAGTCTATATTAAAATCTGCATCAGGTGAGAACAATGCCCTTTAATGATAGATGATAAATAGATGGGCAGATGCAGTGGTAGATGGACAGATGAAGGGGGTAGTTGGAGAATCCTGGGCTATGAATTTTTCTATGGAATGGCCAAAAAAGTTATGATAAAGCAACAGGAGCTGGTGGAGTGATCACAAAATCAATGTTCAAGTGACGAATTCTGATCAAAAGTGTATTTTCTCTTCGCCTCGTTAGGTTCCTCGGTGTGGTTGATGCCACAATGTCCATCATCGATGTCTCCATGCTCACTGGCTTCTCACCGGACGTGGAGGATCTTAAGAGAGTACGTCAGTGTAATCTGAGAACAGGGAACGTAATAAACAATGCAGTGGCTCGGCTGGGGCTTTCAGATGAGAAAATCCAATGCAGCAGGTGAACAGTCAGGCTCCAGGGTTAAACGTGGAGGGAGACCAGAAGGTTGTAAGGACTGGTAACAGCTTTAGGAAACCGCAACCAGTTCTCTCCAGGTCGGTGATGGAATGTCATCTCTGTCGGGCAGTTTTGGGGGGCCAGTGAACAGTGGGGCCAGAGTTTTAAAAAAGTGACTTCCCTTTAGATCCTCTGACCTACATGGTGCAGAGTTATTTGGGCCTGGAGAACTGTGGATACAGAAAAAGAGGCTGCACAGAAAAGCCAGGCCCCGAAGGAGTCATTGCAGTGAATTGCTGCCCTGGTATAAAATGAGGGTGGATTATTAGGCAAACAAACCCAGGGATGTTTCCAGCATTGGTGTTATCCTCCTGCAGCTGCATAAAATCAGCCAGAATGCCAAACCAGAACTATAGTGTGCCCAGAGTTCCTGCTTGGCTTGTACTGAGCATGCTCAGTAACATCTACGGACACTGCTGCCCTCAGTCTGCCCCCCCCGCCCCCCGCCATCTGCAGGTACAGGTCATCTCTGGCTGCATACACAGTTCTTCATTTGTGCCAGGGCTGAGCCCCGGCACCTCTGGGCCTGGCAGTTCAGAGCCCCGGCACCTCTGGGCCTGGCAGTTCAGAGCCCCGGCACCTCTGGGCCTGGCAGTTCACAGCCCCGGCACCTCTGGGCCTGGCAGTTCAGAGCCCCGGCAACTCTGGGCTTGGCAGTTCACAGCCCCGGCACCTCTGGGCTTGGCAGTTCACAGCCCCGGCACCTCTGGGCCTGGCAGTTCAGAGCCCCGGCACCTCTGGGCCTGGCAGTTCAGAGCCCCGGCACCTCTGGGCTTGGCAGTTCAGAGCCCCGGCACCTCTGGGCCTGGCAGTTCAGAGCCCCGGCACCTCTGGGCCTGGCAGTTCAGAGCCCCGGCACCTCTGGGCCTGGCAGTTCAGAGCCCCGGCACCTCTGGGCCTGGCAGTTCAGAGCCCCGGCACCTCTGGGCCTGGCAGTTCAGAGCCCCGGCACTTCTGGGCCTGGCAGTTCACAGCCCCGGCACCTCTGGGTTTGCTGCTTCAGTTATGAAAGTAAAAAAAAAATTTGCTTGAGCCCCGGCATCTCTTTCATGACAAATGTAATGTATGTACGCTGTGCATACGTACACTGTGGGCACTGAACCTGGGACCTTTATCATGAAAAGCACAATTGTTTCCGCGAGAGTACCAGCTCCCTTAGCTGTGGATAGGGTTGCCAACTTTCTAATCACACAAAACCCAACACCCTTGCCCCACCCCTTCCGTGAGGCCCTGCCCCTGCCTCGCCCCTTCTCCAACATCTGACCCCACGCTCACTCCATGCCCCCGCCCTCGTTGCTCACTCTCCTGCCCCCTCACTCACTTTCACCGGGCTGGGGCAAGGTGGTTGTGGTGCGGGAGGGGGCGATGGCTCTGACTGGGGGTGCGGGCTCCAGAGTGGGGCCCACAAATGAAGTGTTCAGGGTGCGGGAGGAGGTTCTGGGCTGGGGTATGGGGTTGGGGTGCAGGGAACGGGTTAGGGCTCTGGCTGGGGATGCAGGCTCTAGGTTGGGGCTGGGGCCGAGGAGTTTGGGGTGCAGGAGAAGGCTCAGGGCTGGGGCAAGAGGTTGGTGAGCTGGAGGGGATGAGGGGTGTGGGCTCTGGGAGGGAGTTAGGGTGTGGGAGGGGTTTCTGACCTGGGTAGGGGGTTGAGGTGTGGGAGGGGGTTCATGGTGCGGGCTCCAACCAGGCAGCACTTCCCTCAGGCGGCTCCTGGAAGCGGTGACATGTTCCCCCGGCTCCTCAGCGGAGTGGCCATGGGGCTCTGCTCGCTGCCCGCACCTGCGGGCACCGCCCCTGCAGCTCCCATTGGCCGCAGTTCCTGGCCAATGGGAGCTGCGGAGCTGTCGCTCGGGACAGGGTCAGTGCGCGGAGCCCCTGTGTCCGCTCCTGTGCCTAAGGGTCGAACATGCTGGTTGCTTCCGGGAGATGTGCGGAGCAAGACAGGCAGGGAACCTGCCTTTGCCCCGCTGTGCTGCTGACTGGAGCGGCCAGGGTCCCTTTTCGACCAGGTGTTCTGCTCAAAAACCAGCCACCTGGCAACCCTAGCTGTTGAATAAATAGCAGGCTAGTATCCTCCATGCAGATCCTATCATGGGAGACGTGATCACAAGCACGACATCACTGAGTCACGTAGTGAGATGGTGGGGTTTTTTCGCCCAGCTGCAGGACTTTCACAGAGACGCTGCCTTACCCACGATGCCTCTTGCTTTTTCTTATTCTCATTTAGCTTTCCCAAGGGGTCGACAGATACATTTCCAAGTATGAAATCGACAAAGCCCCGTCCGACAGAGGCAACCTCATGATCTACCTGGACAAGGTAAAGACTCGACAAGGGGCTTCTCTGATCCTGTGTTAATTTCATGGGCTCCTGATGATCCAAACTGCTCTCCCAGATACACCCTGGCATCCCCGCAGACGTCAGCAAGTTGACAAACTGCAACCCATGGCCAAATTTGACTCACTGGTCCAGATTCAGGCTTTCCACTAGGAACAACTGAATGGGCCAGATCCTCAGCTGGTGTATATGGATGTAGGTCCATTGACTTCAGTGGGAAATGCAGAATCTGATATAAAGGCTGAATTTTCTTCTCTGTGTCATTCACTTCTTCTTTCCTTTGACTTCTCTAGGTCTTCTTTCCTCCACCTCCCTCACTTTCTCTTTGCCCTCTTCTTTCCCCAACATCTCCCTTTCTTTTATTCTTTTTCATTCTCTCTCTTCCATCCAGCCACCATTCGGCCTAAGCAATCCTGTTATTTCCCCCGCACCCAGGTTTCTCACAGAGAGGATGAATGCCTGCGGTTTAAAGCTCACCAGTTTTTCGAAGTTGGTCTCATTCAGCCGGCATCCGTCACAGTCTACGACTATTACAGCATAGGTAACCGATCGCAGCTCTCCTCACCATTCAAGGCACCATGGCTTCAAATTCTGCTCTGGGTTACATTGGTATCATTACCTCTTGCAGTCTTTTGCCGCAGTACTTAGGTATCATTATCCCCGTGTCACAGAGGGGATGCACTGAGATGTTGAGAGACTTGCTCTCAGGTAAGCCCTAGACAGCTAGTAGCACAGCTGGGAGCAGATTGCCAGTTCAGAGCTCTAAGTACAGCTTCCGCACACACAGTCCCCTCCCACCACTGGAAATAGAACCCAGGCGTCCTGAATCCCCATCTCCTGCTCTACACTAGCTCATGCTCTCTTCTTGACTTTTCCAGATTACTGTACCCCTTTCAGGAGTCGGATTTGCCGTGCGTATCCCAAGTTTCACCTCACTTAGAAATGACTTACTTTCAAAATCAGACATAAAAATACGAAAGTGTCCCAGCCACACTAGTACTGACAAATTGCTGACTTCCTCATTTTTTACCATGTAATTATGAAATAAATCAATTGGAATATAAATATTGTACTTACATTTCAGTGTGAGACGTGAGCCTGTTTTCACTTATGAGCCTGGTCATTTGGTGGCTGGAGAGCGGCCGCTGCCGGCCAGTTCCCAGCTCTCAAGGCAGCGCCGCTGCCAGCAGCAGCGCAGACGTTAGGGTAACGTGCTATGATATTGCCACCCTTACTTGTGCGCTGCTGCTGGCGGGAGCGCTGCCTTCAGAGCTGAGCGGCCAGAGAACAGTGGCTGCTGGCTGAGGCGTTCATGTTGTTGGAGGCGAATGAGGACTTTTCGATCCTGCTCCCATCCCGCCCCACAATATCTACTCCCACTCCCACCCGCTCCTGCATTGTTTGTTGAATTTTTATCTCACTCCTGCTATTATGGCAACGGGCCCTGCGGGATCCCAGTCCCACTGCAGGGCTCTAGATCCTGTGGTAAAACTAGGCAAATATCTAGATAAGTTAACATAACCCTGGGGTACCGCTGGGATATGTGTCCCCCTGGTTGAGAACTACTGGACTAGAACACAGGGGTTTTAGACTCATAGACTTTAAGGCCGGATGGGACCATCCTGATCATCTAGTCTGACTTCCTGGCCACCTCCCACTTCCTCCTGTTCTAATATTACTCCATGCTGGAAGTATATGGTCACGCTCATCGCCTTAACACACCCATGCAAAGGCAGACAAAATAATAAGGGGAACCTCCGACTACAGGCAATAATTATCCTACTTGCCATCTCCCCCCGTTTTACCTCCAGTGGTGAATTTGCTGCTAGTGTGATTAAGAGGGTGTCTCCAACAAGCACCATTCCATCATTTCAAGTTGATGGTTTCCTATAGCTAAGAAAGTCGTTCCCACAGACTGCTGTTCCCTTCCCCAGGGGCACCCAGTGGGACTTCTGCTTGAGTAAGGGCTTCAGGGTTGTCTCCTAGGTGCTGTAAACCGCGGCTGTTGTTCTGCGGGAGGGGGAATGATCCGTGTCTTTGATCTTTCTCTAGATGATCGGTGCACCAAGTTCTACCACCCGTCTAAGCAGAGCGGGCTCTTCAGTAAGATCTGTCACGGGGAAGTCTGCCGCTGTGCAGAAGGTAAGGAGAGTCCTGTCTCTGCTTACACCTCTGGTGGGGGCTCCCCTGTCAGCTTTACCAGCAAACGTGCAGTCCCAGGGCCCCCCAGCATCAGCCCTCTCCATTGCCGATCTGGGCCCTCCTTCCCTGTGGGCTCTGGGTGATTCTCACGTGCGCTACAGGCTCATGGCAGCCACAGGCAGGATGGTCTCTGGGTCTGTCCCCCAGCCTGGAGCTCTGACTCTTGGCCGGCTGTGTCCCTGCTACACACCACCACATACGGGAATGGTGGGACCAGGGTCGAGGTGAGGACACCCCAATATGGGAATATGTGGGGGATGCATCCCCACATGAACTCATGCACGCCTGGGGAGGTGAGGCAAGAGAGGACCCAGAAGAGACTGAAGGGTCTGGGACCGGGCCAGGGAGTGGAACCCAGAGGGGCTGGAATGGGCCTTGGAGGAGGTAGGAACCCCCGGGACCCACCTTCCCAGCCTGAAGCCTGCTCCTCACCCCTGCAGAGTCTCAATATCTTCCTTCACGCCCTCTCCTATCCCTTCTCCCCGGCATTCACAGGATTGCCTCATTTAGATCGCCTCACCCCCTGCAACCTACCCCTCCATCCCTTGTTTCTTCTTTTACCGTGCCCCATAGCACTGGCGCTGACTTTTATTTTTCCTGGTGGGTGCTCCACCCCCACTCCGCCCCTTCCCCCAAGACCCCACCCCCGCTCTGCCACTTCCTGTCCCCACTCTGCCCCCTCCTGCGAGGCCCCTGCCAGCTGCTCTCCGCCGAATGCCTCCCAACAGCTGCCAAACAGCTGATCAGCAGCCCCGTTGAATGGCTGTGGCTGGTGGATGCTGAGACCTCCCTGTTTTTTTTCCATGGATGCTTGAGCCCCAGAGCACCCACGGCGTTGGCGCCTATGTCCCATAACATGATGCGTGGTTGGCTTCATGGCCACTCCCTTGTCGGAGGAGGTGGGCCTGTCACTGTTTGGGTTAGCGCGGCTCACCCAGGATTCAAATAGATGGGCACCTGTGGGTCACTAATAACAGAGCTGAAACTATGGTCTCCCTTGGTGATTCTCTACCCATCTTCCTTCCCCATAGAAAGCTGCTTCATGCAGCAGAAGCTAGAGGGTCCCATCACCCTGAACAAGCGAATGGAGGAAGCCTGCGAACCTGGAGTGGATTATGGTAAATCTGTGATTTGGATCTGCGGAGTCTTTCTCCATGAGGAGGGCGCAGAGACAGGGTTCGGAATTCGATTTGGATTGTAAAGTTTGCCTTTGGGGCTGAATCAGGGGTAAGGTCTGGATCTGCTGGGGCAGAAACCTCATGAGATTTTGGGGCCTTAAACTCCCAGAAATGAACAAGCTCAGATGACTGTTTAAGATTCAGTCTAGCTCTAAGTATGTATCTACCCCCCATTTCCCTAGTATCTGAGCACTTCACAATCTTTAATGTGTTTATCCTCACAACCTCCTGTGAGGCAGGGCAGTGCCATTATCCCCGTTGTACAAAAGGGGAAACTGAGGCATGGAGCGACTAAGTTACTTGCCCAAGGTCACGCAGCAAGTCTGTGGTGGAGCAGGGAAATGAACCCAGGTCTCCAGCTATCGCTCTCACCATGGGACCATCTTTCTCACAGCCAGTTTGGGGAGTCAGTTACACACTGAATTCTCTACAGAAAAGTATTGCAGACCTTCAACTGGTGTTTTGTATGTCTTCCTTTTTTTTAAGTGTATAAAACCAGGCTTGTTAGCAGTGAAGAAGTGGGCGGTTCTGACTACTACACCATGAAAATTTTGGAAATCATTAAAACAGGTAAGAGCCCCCCTTCTGCAATCAGGTGCAATTTCTTTGAATGGCCTTTGGGATAAAGGCCGGCATAAGAGCTATTTCTATTAGCCAGTAGGGTTACCATTCGTCCGGATTTACCCGGACATGTCCTCCTTTTCGCGCTAAAAATAGCGTCCGGGGGGAATTTGTAAAGCACTCACAATGTCCGGGATTTCCCCCTCCCCCGGCAGAGCGAGTGGCTGGGAGGGCTGCAGAAAAATCCCGGGCTGGACTCCTGAGCAGCTGTAGAGGAGCCGGAGCCGCCCTGCATTCTGAGTTGGCCTCTCCTGCAACCCGGTCCGGCAGCACTGTGCAGGGCCAGGGACCGGGTTTTGTTGTGCAGGGCCAGGGACTGGGTTTTGTTGTGCTGGGGAGCTCAGCCACGTGTCCGGCTCGGCTGCACAGAGCCCAACACTCTGTTCTGAGCAGCAGGGTAAGGAGGTCAGGGGGCAGGAAGGTTCTGGAGGTGGCAGTCAAGAAACGGGGGGGGGCTTTTTGGGGGGAGTGGAGAAAGTTTTGGGCAGTCAGGGTACAGGTAGGGGGTAGGGTCCTGGGGGGCAGTTGGGGGGGGTCTTAGGAGGGGGCAGTTAGGGGACAAGGAACAGGGAGGCTTAGGGGTGGGGTTCTGGAGGGCAGTTAGGAGCAGGGGTCCCAGGAAGGGGCAGTCAGGGGACAAGGAGCAGGGGGGTGGGGAGCTGGGAGTTCTGGGGGGGGGCTGTCAGGGGGCAGGAGTGGGGAGAGGGATCGGAGCAGTCAGGGGACAGGGAGCAGAGAGGTTTAGATGGGTTGGGAGTTCTGGGGGGGGGCTGTCAAGGGGGCAGGAGTGGGGAGAGGGATCGGAGCAGTCAGGGGACAGGGAGCAGAGAGGTTTAGATGGGTTGGGAGTTCTGGGGGGGGGGCTGTCAGGGGGCAGGAGTGGGGAGAGGGATCGGAGCAGTCAGGGGACAGGGAGCAGAGAGGTTTAGATGGGTTGGGAGTTCTGGGGGGGGCTGTCAAGGGGGCAGGAGTGGGGAGAGGGATCGGAGCAGTCAGGGGACAGGGAGCAGAGAGGTTTAGATGGGTTGGGAGTTCTGGGGGGGGCTGTCAGGGGGCAGGAGTGCGGAGAGGGATCGGAGCAGTCAGGGGACAGGGAGCAGAGGGGTTTAGATGGGTTGGGAGTTCTGGGGGGGGGCTGTCAGGGGGTGGGGAGTGGTTGGATGGGGCGTGGGAGTCCCAGGGGTCTGTCTGGGGGTGGGGGTGTGGATAAGGGTTGGGGCAGTCAGGAGACAAGAGGCAGGGAGGCTTAGATAGGGAGTGGAGTCCTGGGGGGCAGGGGTCCCAGGAGGGGGCAGTCAGGGGACAAGGAACGGGGGGAGGGTTGGGGGTTCTGGGGGGGCGGGAAGTGGGAGGGGCAGGGGCGGGGCTAGGGCGGGGCTCCTCCCGTCCTCTTTTTTGCTTGCTGAAATATGGTAACCCTATTAGCCAGGGGAAGTGCTAAAGCAAAGCTAATCTAGTCTCATGCTCCAGGGCATTAACCTATCGCCACAAGGGGACAAGAAAGAATTTGCTCAACCCACCGAGGCAGCCATGCCACGAAGAGGCAGACAAAATAACAGGGGGGAACCTCTCCCTGTGGTCAGCCTGGCACAATTGGCCAGTTTCATGAAGGGCTTTTTCAACCTTCCTCTGAAGCAATTGGCATTGGCCATTGTGGGAGTCAAGATCCCAGACTTGGGGCCCTTTGGCCCAAGCTGCTATAGGGGAGGTGGAGTCTCTCTTCCTCAATGCTGAGTTTTATAAATCGATATAAAGGCAAAGTAAGCAGGGATCTAACTGATCTCAAAGCGGCTTCACTCACTGGGAGCTGATATGACTGTTCTAATTATTTGAATTACCTGAGATTAGGGGCCCCTTGTGCTAAGCACTGGACATACCCAGATACAACCCCTGCCTTGACGAGGTTACAATCTAAATGGACACTGGGTGGATTTATTAGCCCCATTTCACGGGTGGGGAATTGAGTCACAGGGAGATCGAGTGACTTGTGCAGGGTCACACCAGGAGTCTGTGGCAGAAACAGGAGCTGAGGCCTGACCTCTTCAGGCCCAGCCCGGTGCCGCAACCACAAGACGGTCCTTCCTGTCTCCAATGACTGCTGGAGCTTCAGTGACTGGTTATCATAGCAGTCACACTGGGGCTGAATTTGTACTGAAGTCTCAAGAGAACACCTAGGAGTCTCCTCTTCTCTGTTCCTTTCATCTTCATCCCTCTCCACCCCGTATTATTTCCTCCTCACTCTACTCTTATGTGTGACGTCTGTTTTCACCTTCCCCCGCGTTCCCAGGGACTGATGAAAATCCACAAGGGAAAACCCGCCAATTCATCAGTCACATAAAATGCAGGGAGTCTCTGAGGCTGGAGCGTAACAAAGACTACTTGATCTGGGGACTCAGCACCGACTTGTGGCCCAGGAAAGCTGAGTAAGTAGCCTCCTGTGGTTACCCTGCGTTAGTCAGTTTCAAGCAGACACGCCCTTAACTAATTACCCATCTATTTTAGGTACCTATCAGGCCCCCATTACTGTACTTTCTGAGAGCCTCACAATATCGAATGTATTTATTCTCACTACGGGAGGCAGGGCAGCGTTATTACCCTCATTTAATGGATGGGTAAACTGAGGCACAGACAGCCTAAGGTCCAGGTCCTCAAAGGTATTGAGGCACCTAACTCCTACGGACTGGCCTTAGGCGACCTCTCCAAAGTAGGAAGTTTCTGGAATTGCAGGGAATTGAATCCAGGTTCGCCTCGTAGTCTAACCCTGGACCACCATTCCTCACAGGGGCTACCCAACTATTTCACCAGCACAAATCACATTGTCAGTGCTATTTCATGGTCCCTGCATCCAGCCACAGTTGTTCTTAAATCACTTAGGTTTAAACTGGGTGGAAATATACATAATTAGGGTAGAAACTGCACCTAAAAATGAGCTTCAGCAACAAAAATGCAGCTCACAGAGGCTAAAAGTTTCATCCTCATGCTGTATCTGGAGCATTGCATGCTGGGATCTGTAGTCTCTGGGCAGGACCTATGAGAGGGGAGGCAACCCACTGTTTCTCTGGAAGTCAGATGTGGCCCTTAAGCATTGGTGGAGTGTGAACTGCCTGTTTGGGGAGGCTAGATCCCAGCCTTGCTTGTTCTCCACAGAATATCAGGGTTGGAAGGGACCTCAGGAGGTCATCTAGTCCAAGCCCCTGCTCAAAGCAGGGCCAATCCCCAAGTAGATTTTTGCCCCAGATCCCTAAATGGCCCCCTCAAGGACTGAATTCAGAACCCTGGGTTTTGCAGGCCAATGCTCAAACCACTGAGCTATCCCTCCCTCCTGCTGGAGCCCCAAGCCCACCACCACGGCTGCCAGCCCCCCTGCCCCAGCCCCGGGCCACTCTGGCCAACCTGAGCGCCCCCAGGCCTGAAGTGTTGGGTGCCGCAGCCCCAGCGTCCCCAGCCCCGGAGAACCAGGTGCTACGGCCCCAGTGCCCCCTGCCCAGGAGCGCAGTGTGCTGCAGCCCCAGCGCCTCAAGCGCCACCAGCCCTGGAGCACCAGGGAGCCCCAGTGCTGGGAGGCCTCATCACCTGGGGCACCCAACCGCCTCAAGTCCCAAGCCACAGGCCAGCCCGTGCTAGCCCCAGCCCCAGCCCCAGCCCCAGCCCCAGCCCCAGCCCCCTTGGAGAAGAGGAGCAGCCTGCATGGGCTGTGGCCGGGAAGAAGCGGCGAGAAGCAGGATGGGGTTCGGGATGGAGAATGAGTGGGGCCACGCCTGGCTGTTTGAGGAGACTCAGCCTCCCTTGGCCAGCCATACCCGCTGCCCATGCCCTTAGGCAAACCCGGCTGCCCCTAAGGAACTGAGCAAACAAGTTGGACAAATGTGGTGCTTCATTGCTCACCCTTCTGCCTGTCCGTCCCAGGCTATCCTACATCATTGGCAAGGACACCTGGATCGAGAAGTGGCCCAACGAGGAAGATTGCCAGGAGCCGGATTTCCAGAGCCTCTGCCAGGAATTCCTTGAGTTCTCTGAAGCCATGACCATGTTTGGCTGCCCAACCTAAACTTGGACCCAGCTTTCCCAGCCGCCCCCGGGGGACAGTTTGAGCTGAGACGGAGCATAACACTCAGGTGGAGACATCTCCACTCAGAGTCCCAATGCTGCTGACACTCGCCACTAGCCCTGTCCTCTTCGGGGGTTTTGCTCTCTTTTCTTCTTATTGTTTCTATATATATATAAAAGGCTGATTTCTTACCCTGGCCTGCTGTGTGACTTTTTACCAATCTTTACATGGTCTGCAATATAGTTTTATAAGTAACCAGCTACTAGGATCATGGGTGCATGAGAAACACCTTAAAATAGATTAGGATGGACAAGAATGAATGGGTGGCTAGATACACATGGATGGATATTTGGGAGCAAATCTTCTGTACCTATGTGTGCCTAGAGTGATCTCACAACCCGTTTTGGCCGGGACAGTCCCTTTTCTCAGCTCTGTCCCGGCTGGCACCATGGAGGTACACAGACACTCTCCACCAAAATCCACAGCACCACCAGATGCCCCGGCCGAACAGAATTCTGAGCAGGCGGAAGTAATCTTAGATCAAGAGGCAGCTCCTGCTACCTGTAACTCCTTCTCGCCAGAGGAGAATGTTATGCCCCCTCCACCCACTGCTGGGGATGAGCTCAGGACCTTCCAGGATCTCTTCAAACAAATTGCTGACATGCTCCAGGTAACCTTAGAGGAAGTCTCTCTTGGACACACTGCACACGTCCACCTTCTCCCAGATTGCCCTCCTGATTAACAGCACTCATGGAACCTGCTGAGAACATATGGCTGATCCCCGTTACCATCCATGCCTTAACCCACGGGTTGAGAACTACTGTGTTAAAGGCTCATTAAAGCAGTGATCCCCAAACTGTGGGACAAGCCCCCCTAGGGGTGTGTGGAGGAACATTTGGTGGGGGGGCGCATGGCAGGGAACACCACACAGCCCCACCCACCACCTGGGGCCGAGAGGGAGCACCACCCAGCCCCACTCTGCCCCCACACCAGCTCCGCCCCCATTTGCAGTTCCACTCAGTAGTGGCTGCTCCTTGCAGTCAGCGCTGACCCCACGGTCCCACCATGGTGCTAGGAAGCAGCAGAGGTGACTCAGTAGCGAGTGTTCCCCTCAAGGGGGTGCTGTGCTGCTCAGTATGCCAGGCTTGAGCAAGAAAGCCGAAATCAGAGGGCCTGGCCATGCTGTAGTATTTACAGATACCGTGCCACTATGACAAGAGTCCGGATGTTTGCTCCAGTGTCCACTTTGGTACCATTTTATCTCCCTCACTTCCCCCTGCAGTTCCTTTTGCATATGGAATTAGTCTTCACTTCCTGTCCTAAACAGCTGTTTTTACAGTCGTTAAAAAGCTGCCATCTTCCTTCCCAGAGGTATCCGCAGAGATTTACCGGGAGTTTGTCCCCTATATGATCCTGCCCCTTTCAGACGAAGCTGCAAGAGTCCAGGCCTTTCACAGCCGATTCTACCCCGGTTTCCTAGTCAGTTCAAACAGCGGGAGGGGATGAAGGGCTCTGATCTCTTATTGAGATCTGAAACGTCTGCAGTTAATCTTTGTGCCATGCCCAGATACTACAGGGAGTAACAACAAGAATGAAACAACTTCACAGCTATGAAGCTCCACTAAGAGAGAAGGATTATACTTGATTCCCAGGTGGGTAAACTGAGGCACGGAATGCTCATGTGACTCACTCACAACAGGGCAGTGATAGAATTAGAGGTGTTAGAACACAGGAGTCCTGACTCCTGGTCGTTGTGCTCTAAACTTATATTCCCAAGCTGTTCTGAGAATCAGGCTAGGAGCTAGGACTCCTGGGTTCTCTGCTCAGAACTGTGAGGGAATATTGTCCAGTGTTTAGAGTATAGAACCCAGGAGTCCAGACCCCTAGTTCCTTGTTTCAACCAATAGACTTCCCACGTACATGGACATAGTTTCCCACACTCAGAAGCAGAACCCAGGAGACCTTTGTCTCCTGCCTTGATTATACAAATAAATCAGACAATTTGCACCTCTTGTGTTTTTATAATATTTTTTGGCCTATATGTTTTGCTTTTCTTGCTCATTCTTTGTGTCTGTATTTTTATGTCTAGCCTGTTTGGCAGAGCTGTTTTAGTTATGTTCACAGGCAAGAAAGGGGCTGCAATGTATCTTCTTTCTTTTTTTGCAACGGGAGAAGCCAGCGTCACATTGCAGCAATCTGCAAATTCAGATTATTTATTAGGTATGTTACAGTGGCACATAGGAGCTGCCTCCCTTCATTGTGCTAGGCGCTGTACGAACAAAAAACAAAAAGTCCCCGCCCCAAAGATCTTACAGTCTGATTATTTATTGTGTGTATCACAGGAGCACCTACAGGCCCCGATCAAAAATGGGGGTACCTGGTTGTAGGTGCTGTACACACGTATAACAAAGAGACAGTCCCTACCCTGGACAGCAACGCAACCCTGGGGAAGGGATGGGTCATAGTTAAAAAGTTAAGCACATGAGTGTTTGCAGGTTCGGGGCTGAGTATTAGGGCTGTTTACCTTGGCTTCAGCTTTGGCTTTGAATTTCTTGTTAATTACAGAGGTAAATTTGGAGCAGCTGGTGCTGTATCCCAGCCCGGTGACACCAAACTCTGGTCATCTTTTTCCGCCTTGCAAACATTCAGTGCTTAGAACTGTCCCATTGCAACAGCCCTGTTGTGGAGCAGCCTCCTCCCATGCACCCCCTCATGGCCTCAAGCCAGTCCAGCAGGCAGCCCCCTGCCTCAGTTTCCCCCTTTCGAGGGGCTTCTGCAATAACTCACAAGCACTTTCACAGCCCATCTCAGGTTTGGGATTATTAAATTAACAAATATTAGTTTAGTATCTATTTATTGTGTGATGTTATGATCAATCAGTATGTTATATAATATCTATAATCATTGTAAGTTCACCGGAGTTGATTTGTTGATTATAAAAGTATAAGATTGATCTGTATTTAGAGGAACTATGTTGTAGACATGAGTAAGACAAGCTGAAATGCAAGAACCTGTAGACTGAGGACTGCAAGACTTTAGGTTAGCTATTTTAGGCCTTGGAGACAAGAAATGATGGCACAAGTCCATGACCAAGAAATAACCCAAAAACTTATGGGAAAGAGGTACCAACTAGTAATATTGTGAAAGTATAACGTCTTAAATTTAAATAATAAATGCTGTAACAACAGATACTGTCTCTAACACATGCCTTAACCACAAGATAAATGTGGTACGCCAACGTTAATGAGAACCTACACAGCCTATAGAATTTGGGGTCTTGTTGGGTATGGACTGTTGTATTGTTCTCTGGTTCATTACACACAGTTTATTAAATTATGTGTGGGTATCAGACCCAATGATCAGTGATTTGAAGGACACTGTGGCAATCCAAGATGGAGCCTGAAAACTGTCATCTTGTGACTCCATCTTGTGACCTTCTGTCCACTGCCAGCCTGGTCTGGATAAAACTGGACTGAACCGGTTTTTCCCGCCACTGGGCGATCCCCAAGGTTCCATCACCTCAGACAGTTTCCCGCCTTTCTGCGGCTCGTACCATGTTTTCCCGTCGTAGAGTCTGTAACAGAGCTGGGGTCACAGGCTGATGGGGCAGTCCATCGCAGCGACCGTGTGTGCGGTTTGGGGTCTTTGTGGCACTCGTGCGTCAGCGAAGAACGCCCTTCGTGCCCGGAGTGAAAGGACAAGAAGACGACACGTTACCATCTTGCCCGTCCTGCGCCTGGGGAACGTCGCCCTCCAGAGGGTTCCTGGTTCCTGGTCCGCCCTGACGTCCACCGAGGGACTCCCCAGTGCTCCTCCTCCAAGGGTTTCAATTACCCGCGGAGTAGAGGTCCTGTGTAATTCTCTCCCCCCAGACATTTACCTCTGTGTTCTTAACCCTTCTCTCTCGTCAGTTCGATTTATTGTGCCCCACACCAGGGGAGAGGGGAGGAGATCTGCACCAGGCCGCCGCAGAGGGCGAATCTGCTCCTTTGAGAAACAGGGGCTTGTTTCTATGCCGATACCTACAGCACTTTCCACATTCAAAGTTATCTTGGCTCCCCTTTGAGATAACAGTCCCTTGTGTTTCCAGGGGACACAGACCAAGAGAGCAGGGTCGGGGTTGGAGGTGCCCAGAGCAGGAAATTGAGCTTCCGATGGGAAACCCCCGCAGGAACCACACCCGTATCGATCCATCCATGAGCCAGCCAACAGACCCTAACAGCATCTAGGAGGATGTGAGTATGTCGGTAGGTATAACTGGTACGTGGTACTTATCTCTAGGAATTGTATATGCTGTGACATTTATAACTTTGTTGGTAACTTTAATAACACTACTAAAAGACAGACGCTCTTGTAATTGTCGGTGTTATTTGCCTGTGGTTTCATGTGTTCCTATGAACTCTAGATCCAGAACAAACAGAGATAACTCTGTTGAACTTGAAACTGTGGCCAACAGAGCTGATCCCACTGAAAAAGGATTAACATTAAATAGAATAAAAGGCTCCTTCTCCCTAGAAATTCCCCTCTCTCCACATTCCTGCTGCTCTAAGCTCTTGATAGGGAAATCAGCTGACCCCTGCTCAGGGGAGCCACCTTAGTAATTAGGGTTGTCTGGCCCCAGGCCTCTAGCCCTTTACAGGCCAGCCACCCACTAGCCCAGGGGTGGGTAAACTACGGCCCTTAGGCCAGATCCAGCCCGTTCTCGATCCCGGTACTGCTCCCTGGCACCGCGCAGAGACTGCACACCTGTGGGCCGGCACCGCTTGGCACCGTTCCCAGCGGAGTCAATGCAGACACGCTTTGCACCATCCTGGCCCTCACGATCTGCCTCACGCTCTTCACAGTCTGATGGCGCCTCCTGCTCAGCCTATCCCGCTCCAGGTCAAGCAGCGGACGACCTAGGCCATTGGCAGGATGGGGCTGAAGACCCTAGACAGGATCCTGCACACTGGTCTTTCTAGACCCCGTGGGCATATCACCAAGTCCAAGGGGCCCCACCGGCGGCCTCCTGCTTGGCACGTTCAGAGACCCAAGTACCGGAGGCCACCATCAGTCGTCCCCCTCTGGGGGGTATGGAGGCACCTGCGCTCACTCTTACACATGCCCCAGACCCCAGTACAATGGATCCTGGACATCAGGACCCCTCGCAACTGGAACCGCCACAGGATCCATTACCCCCTGAAGCATCGTCCTCATCTTCTCCAGATGAGGCGGTGGCGGGGACAACAACCTCAGGTCCACCCCCGATAGACCTACGTGCCCACCAAGATCTTTTACATAGGGTGGCATGTAACATGGATCTTCAGGCAGAGGAGATAGTGGAGTTGGAGGACCCGGTAGTGAGCATCCTCTCAGCTGATGCCCCATCCCGGGTAGCGTTACCCATGATCTGCACTATTCAGGCTAATGCCAACACAATATGGCAAACCCCTGTCTCTATCCCACCTACTGCCAGAGGGGTAGAGAGGAAATACTTTGTTCTCTGTAAAGACTATGGATATCTCTATACTCACCCTCAGCCGTGTTCACTGGTGGTGTCCTCAGTGAACAGAAGGGAACACCATGGTCAACAGGCTGCAGCGCCCAAATCTAAGGGGGGAGGGATAGCTCAGTGGTTTGAGCATTGCCCTGCTAAACTCAGGGTTGTGAGTTCAATCCTTGAGGGGGCCATTTGGGGATTTAGTTGGGGATTGGTCCTGCTTTGAGCAGGGGGTTGGACTAGATGACCTCCGGAGGTCCCTTCTAACCCTGATATTCTATGATTCTATGATTCTATGAAGGACGCCAAGTGCTTCGATTTGTTTGGATGCAAAATTTACTCAGCGATTTACTCAGCGGGGGGTCTGCAGCTCAGAGCCGCAAACCAACAGGTGCTCTTGAGCCGCTATGATTATAACTCATGCAACTCCATGGGTAAATTTAAGGAGTTGATCCCCCCAAGAGTCGAGGTATGAGTTTGGCGCCTTAGTGGAAGAGGGCAAAAATGTGGCCAGGACATCCTTACAGGCCTCTCTAGACATAGCAGACTCTCTGCTGCTAGGACACTAGCGTCCGGCATAGCTATGCGATGCATCTCCTGGCTGCAAGTGTTTGGCTTACCACCAGAACTGCAACAGACCCTTCAAGATCTGCCATTTGATGGGCAGGGCCTGTTGTTGGACAAAACGGACTCTCGGTTACAGAGCCTTAAAGATTCCAGAACCATCATGCGCTCCCTGGGAATGCATGTCCCAGGACCCCAGCGCAGGCCCTTTAGACCACCGCCCCAAAGGTTCTACCCTCCCCCTCGTCCAAGACAAGACTTTTCCAGAAGATGTGGACGAGGGGGTAGAAGGAGGTCCACCTGCCACCAACCCAGTCAGAACCAAGGCCCTCCTAGACCATCTTCAGAGCCCAGGCAAAATTTTTGAAGGTGCGCCCGAGGATGGCGTACTAGTCACCATCCAGGATCCATTCCCTTTATTTCGGGATCGCCTCTTCCATTTCCACCATGCGTGGTCCCTTATAACTTCGGACCGATGGGTTCTTCGCACGGTGGAAAGGGGATACGCTCTCTAATTTTCTTTCCCCTCCACCCCCATCCTCCCTCCCCGTCCCTCTTCAGGGACCACTCTCATGAGCAACTCCTTGCAGGCGTCGATACCACTTATACTGGACTATCTCCTATCCCTAAAACAGCAGGGCCTGGCGATATCTTCTGTCAGGGTGCACCTGGCAGCTATCTCGGCGTTCCATCCAGGAGAACATGCTTCCTCGGTTTTCTCGAACCCGATGGTCGTCAGATTCCTAAAGGGCTTAGATCGCCTATACCCACAACTGCGTCAACCGGTTCCGGCGTGGGACCTTAGCCTGGTCCTCTCCAGGCTCACGGGGCCCCCGTTCGAGCCAATGGCTACCTGCTCACTCCTTTACCTATCTTGGAAGACAGCCTTCCTTGTAGCCATCACTTCAGCAAGGCGTGTTTCTGAAATCAGAGCCCTCACGTCAGAACCTCCATATACAATCTTCCATAAAGACAAGATGCAGCTTCCTGCATCCCCCATCCTGCCTTTCTCCCCAAGGTGGTATCAGCTTTTCATGTGAACCAGGATATATTTCTCCCAGTCTTCCATCCTAAGCCGCACGCCATGCAACAAGATCAGTGTATGCACTCTTTGGACGTACGCAGGGCCCTCGCGTTCTATATCGAGCGTACAAAGCCGTTTAGGAGGATGACTTAACTCTTCGTTGCACTGGCTGACCGGATGAAAGGTCTACCGGTCTCCTCGCAACGCATCTCCTCTTGGATCATGTCCTGTATTCGTGCTTGCTACGACTTGGCCGGTGTTCCGACACCACGCCTCACCGCCCACTCGACGAGGGCTCAAGCCTCCTCGACCGCTTTCCTGGTTCAGGTTCCGATCCATGAGATCTGTAGAGCGGCAGTTTGGTCATCCGTTCATACCTTTGCCGCTCACTACGCGTTAGTACAGCAATCTAGAGAGGATGCTGCATTAGGCTCAGCGGTTCTGCACTCAGCAATGTCTCACTCCGACCCCACCGCCTAGGTAAGGCTTGGGAGTCACCTAATTGGAATCGATATGAGCAAGCACTCGAAGAAGAAAAAATGGTTACTTACCTTTGTAACTGTTGTTCTTCAAGATGTGTTGCTCATATCCATTCCAAACCCGCCCTCCTTCCCCACTGTTGGAGTAGCCGGCAAGAAGGAACTGAGGGGGCGCCGGGTCGGCTGGGGTATATATCCAGTGCCATGAAGGCGCCATTCCAGGGGGCTCCGCAGCCGACACACCGGGTGTTGCTAGGGTAAAAATTCTCCGACGATCGTGCACGTGGCGCGCACACACCTAATTGGAATGGATATGAGCAACACATCTCGAAGAACCACAGTTACAACGGTGAGTAACCGTTTTTTCTATCCCCAAAACTGGGAGGAGGGTGGGATCTTATGCTTAAAGAGGTGTGTACACCGGGACTCAGAGCTGCTGGGTTCTATCTGAGGGGAGAGTGCAGTCTAGTAGTTTGAGCAGTGTGCATCCTGGTACTCAGAACTCCTGGGTTCTATCCCTAGGACTGGGAGGAGAGTGGTCTCTAGTGCAGAGCTGGGCAAACTATGGCCTGGGGTCCACATCCGGCCCTACAGACATTTTAATCTAGCCCTTGAGCTCCCGCCAGGGAGCAGGGTCATCATCTTGTCCCGCTCCATGTGTAACATGGCTCCTGGAATCAGCGGCATGTCGCCCCTCCGGCTCCTACATGTAGGCGCAGCCAAGGGTCTCCACACACTGCCCCCGCCCCATGCGCCATCCCCGCTCCCATTGGCTATAGTTCCTGGCCAATAGGAGCTGCAGGGGCGGCGCCTGCGGACGGGGCAGCGTGCTGAGCTGTTTGGAGCTAGAGGGGGGGACATACTGCTGCTTCTGGGAGCTGTTTGAGGTAAGCGCCTCCCGGAGCCTGCACCCCTGGCCTCCTCCTGCGCCCCAACCCCCTGCCCCAGCCCTGATCCCCCTCCTGCCCTCCAAACCCCTCGGTCCCAGCCCGAGCACTCTCCTGCACTACAAACCCTCATCCTCAGCCCCACCCTAGAGCCCACACCCCCAGCTGGAGCCCTCACATCCCCTCCCCCAGCACTCCAACCCCCTTCCCCAGTCTGGAGCCCCTTCCCGCACACTGAACTCCTCATGTCTGGACCCACCACAGAGCCTGCACCCCCAGCTGGAGTCCTCACCCCCTCCTGGAGCCCTCACCCCCCCCCCCCGCACCCCAACCCCCAATTTCGTGAGCATTCATGGACCACCATACAATTTCCATACCCAGGGGCCAAAATGTTTGCCCACCCCTGGTCTAGTGGTTAGAATAGGGGAATGAGAGTCAGAACTCCTGGGTTCTAGCCCTGATTCTTGATTTGGAGTGGGTCCTAATTTTCTTTTCACCCACATAGCTCGGAAGACACTTTGCATGTTCAATGCCCTTTACAAACATGGTCACTGCCCTAGGAGGAAGACAGGACTATAAGCAGACTCCAAAGTTCTTACCAATAGGCAGGGCCGGCTCTAACGGTTTTGCTGCCCCAAACAGCAAAAAAAAAAAAAAAGCTGCGATCACAATCGACGGCAATTCGGCAGCAGCTCTACCGCCGCTTCATTCTTCGGCGGCAATTTGGCGGCAGGTCCTTCGCTCCGAGAGGGACTGAGGGACCCGCCTCCTAATTGCCGCCGAAGAGCCGGACGTGCCGCCCCTCTCCGTTGGCCGCCCCAAGCACCTGCTTGCCTGGAGCTGGCCCGGCCAATAGGTATTTACCCATTAGCCACGTGAAGACAGGATCAGGGCAACTCCTGGCTGTCATTTCCCTTCTCAGTCCATTGCACTCTTACAAAGAAGGATGTAATACACTGGCATTGCAGTCACTCTCTAGTGGCTGACCCCCCGGACTACTACAATCACTTGCTCATGACTCATTGCTAAGTTTAGACCAAGTAGCAGGAGATGTTGTGTGTTTCTCAGCTGATGCAGCTAAGACAGCGGGTGAGCTGTAAGGCCGTCCAGATGTTAGCAAATAATCCCATCTGCAAATACTGGGGCATGCAATTAAACACAGTGGTATGACATGCTAATAAACCAATATGCAAAAGAAATTGGTATGCAAATCAGCAGCATGCCGCAAAGCTACTGGGGTTCTTCCAGGTTTACTCTGAGCGCAGTTTCTAGCCCCTGATACTAAGGCACTGCCTTTCACTGAAAATCCCCACAGGGCTCCCCTTGTTTGCAAATTGCAGCAGGGGCCGTTGCCCAATAAATCCTTCCTCGGTCGAGTATTGAACCCAGTTCTTTATCCAGCCGAGATCACAGTCCACCCATGTGTTTGTTCAATAACAGGCGCAGGTTGTCTGTGGGTTGGCGGGTCAGGGCCATGTTCATCTGAATCGATCTAATATTAAATTATTCAGTGTGAAAGGTGGAATTTTCCAGAAGCCTGTGTCTGAAATTCAGCAAGTGTGCCTAGAAGCGTGCGGTCCCCGGATATTTCACGCAGCAGCTACAAGGTGGCTCGCTAATCCTGCAAATCACACGTCTTGGGCACGCTGCATTTCTTTTATGTTCTTTCTGTAGCAACTTGTGGCAAATAGTATAAAGTGCAGATCTTAAACTGCAGTTCCTGGGGGCCGCCTCAGGCTAAACTTACTGTTTTGACATTTATTTCTATTTTCCAAGTCGCACTGTTTGGCTTTTGTGTTTTCACGTTTCATCATCGCTCGGAGACGACTAAGGAGGGATATGACACAGGTGTATAGAATCGGGACTGGTGTCGAGAAAGTGACTGAGGAAGTTGTAACACAGCGCACACTCGCTGCTGTGGTGCCTCCTGCTGGCTACCTCGGGAATGAGCTCATCCTAGCCTCAGAGCACCTCCTGTTGTCGCTACTTATCTTTTCATTATCAATCTCCACCACTGTAATTGAGACCCCACGTCCCTCCTGGCCTGCAGTGCCCCTTCTCCTGGGTACCGCCCCGCAGCAGTGCACACACACTTGGGCTCCTCCTCTGGGTCACCTGGTGAACCCCAATCCCTTAAGCTCACCTCGCCTCAGTGACCCACTGCCAGTCTTCATCTAGCCCCTTCCCTCAGGGGCAAACTGCAGTCTGAAGTGGCCACTCATCATCGGCCAGGGAGTTGGGCCTGCAGCCTCTTCCTTCCCTGGCTGCCTCCCCACAGCCCTAATACCTCCTCCGGCCCTGACAGGAAGGCCTCTGCCTGGGGGTTTGCCAGGCTGGAACTCCCCGAGCTCCTCCTGCCCTTCTCCAGCACTGCACTGTCTAAGGTAGCCAGGCCCATCTCTCTCCAGGGTGGTCTGGTCTTCCCTCTTTTATACTTGCTTGGCCAGCTCTGATTGGCTGCCTCCCGCCTCTTTCAGATTGGCTCTCAGCCCCAGCCTTCTCCAAGGGCTGGCTTTTAACGCTTTCTAAGCTGGAGCGGGGTGACCGCCCCGCTACAGAAGTGTTATTTACCCCTTCACATAACACAAGAACCAGGGGTCACCCAATTAAATTAATAGGCAGCAGGTTTAAAACAACCAAAAGGAAGTCCTTCACATATCAGGCAATCAACCTGTGGAACTCATTGCCAGGGGATCTTGTGAAGGCCAAAACTATAAGGGGTTCAAAAAAAGAACTAAGTTCATGGAGGATAGATCCATCAATGGCAATTAGCCAAGATTTCCAGGAATGCAACCCCATCCTCTGGGGGTCCCTAAGCCTCTGACTGCCAGATGCTCGGACTGGACGACAGAGGATGGATCACTTGATAATTTCCCTGTTTTATTCATTTCTTTTGCAACATCTGGTGTTGCCTACTGTTGGAAGACAGGATACTGGGCTAGGACCATTGGTCTGACTCAGTATGGCCATTCTTATGTTCTTATCTTAATAATCCTCTTTCCACTGCTGGGAAGTCATCGTTAGGACAGAAAGGGCAAGATTAACCCTTTCATTGCATGGCCACTCATCCCCCACCAGTCCTAGAATAGTCAGAGAATTGCTGTATAGTACAGCCTGGCAGAGTGGTCACGGTCCAGCCGTTCTCTGTCTTCCTTATTCAGATTGTAAACAGTCTCTCATCATGAATCCGTGCAGCACCTGGCACAATGGGACCCTGATCTCAGCTGGGGCAGGGGCTGTCTTTCACTCTGTGTCTGCGCAGTGCCCGGCATAATGGGGCATTGATCTCAGCTGGGGTCTCTAGGCACTGCTGTGATACAAATAACAAATGTTCATTAATGAGAGCACAAAATCTACTTGCCCATTGACAACTAATGACATTTTACCCACTTGTTAAAATAAATTTGCAAGGCTGGTGTGTGGATTATGGATTATTATTGTATACTCACCCCCAAATCGAGACCGGATACCTTTCTGGAAGGTATATGCTTAAGTGGGTCACCAGTTATTGGGCTCAATACAGGGGGAACTGAGTGAAATACAATAGCCTGTGCGTTGCAGGAGGTCAGACTGGATGATCAGATGGTCTCGTGAAAATCTGTGCGTTTTGGACCAGATATTGCCTCGGCCAGTGTAAATCGGTGTCGTTTCACTGACAGGAGTGGGGGTAAACGGCTTGACATCAGCTGAGCATCTGTTCCATTCAATACTCACTACTCATTCAATACAGTAACTCCACTGAGACCAGCCTGTGATCTGACCCTGAGTGTATAAAGTAACCCTTTGGGACAGGGACTGCATCTTGCTGTGTGTAGGTACAGCGCCTAGGACAGTGGGCTCCCGATCTCAGCTGGCGTTACCCTAATACCAGGCCACAAAGACGACTTGCTCCCTGTCACCCTGATGGAAAAATTAAAATCTTGCTTGTAAAACAAAGGGCGAGGCTGATTATTACAGCAAGTCTTAGGCCTTGGGCTCACGCACGGATTTGGGACCAGCGCCTTGGCTGGTGCAAACCAGCATTGCTCTAACGAAGTCGATGGAAGTTGGGCCGTTTACGCCAGCTGAGGATGTGGCCCTCGGGTTTTAAATGGAGCTAATGATGGAAGCATCTGCCCAGCTCTGTATTTATTATTCATATTGCATTAGCACCTCGAGGGCCCAGCATGCTAGGCGCTGGTCATACATAGCAAGGGGCAGTGGCTCTGTCCCAGAGATTCATCATCCAGAGGCAATGCTAGAGGTCACACCGCAGGTCAGTGGCAGAGCCTGGAAGAGAATTCAGATTTCCTGGGTTCCAGGCGACTGCCTTAGCCATGACACCACGTTGCTTTTACTTTCACCGCTCCCATTCTATTGAGCCCTCCTTGGTCCCGCCAGCCATATGGCATTGTCACCGCTCAGACGTGTGACACCCGTTGTTAGGTAAGCCCAGTCGGCTGTTTAGCCATAAGTAAATACACTGGAACTGGATGTCTTTGGATATTGTCCAGACTGAAGCCCTGTCCAAATACCACTGTCATGGAAAGAAACCTGTTACTGGAAGCCAGCTGATAACCTGCCCTCCCCCATTAACCCTTCCCTGGTTTGCTTTTACATAGAGGAAGGAAAAAACAGACTCTGAGATGAGTGATCTCAGTGGGGCGAGGCAGGTTCATACCAGCGGAAGATCTAGCCCAGAGATCTGAAGGTCTGGTTCATCAAGGAGGTTAATCTCTAAAAGGCCAGGTACTGGATTACAGGGTTATTGCAGGTGAACACCGATAGGTTAACCGGTGCCTGTGCAAATTGCTGTTTCGAGCTTCAAAGCCACCGAAGGGATTTTGATGCCCATCTGCCATTAAAATGTGTCTGAAACTCCTACATGGCTTTGAAGATGCCAACCATGATGTATTGTTTAGGGGCACAGGACCTACCACACTGGATCAGATCATAGGGTCATGGCCAACCATGGCCATTACCAGACATTTCAGAGCCAGGTGCAAGAAACTCTACTATGGACAATTATAGCCTGCGTGGGGAGGGGACATTTCCTCTTAACACCCGTTGCCTTATGCCCTGAAGCAGGACTATCATGTGGCAATAGGTTCCGCAGGCTAATTCCACATTATTATTTCCTTTAATCAGTTTTATGTTACCTGGCAGTAGCACCCAAAGGCCTTCTTTGTGCTAGGTGCTGTGCAAACATACAGAGCAGGTGTAAATGATGGGTGGTCGAACATGCTGGTCCCACCATTGCTACCAGCAGCGTAGATTCCATAACAGAGTGTAGAGGAGTCCTGGCCTAAGAGACAGTTTCTGCCCCAAAGGTTTTACAACCCAAGTGTGTGGGATAGACAGAGAGATCCACCCTATCGGGGCTCCCTTGACGACTGGGACCGCCTTCCCTACTGAAACATCCCAGGACTTGCCCAAGGTAAAACAGAGTCAAAAGGCAGATCCAGGCACAGAACCCAGGAGTCCTGATTCTCAGCCTGCCCCCTCGTTGTAACGCAGTAGATCCCACCCAAGCATTCTGACTCCCATCCCCCCTGCTTTATCCCACTTGATCCTATTCCTCATTCACAGCTGGGAGCAGAACCCAGGAGTCCTGACTTCCAGCCCCCTTCTCCATGCTAGGCCTGAACTGTGGTATTGATCAGAGCCCCACCATTCTGATCTGTGGCCAGCACCTTGGCGTGGAGTAAACACAACCGCAACCTCAGGTCCCTAATTCCAACTCCCCCACTTGGAAAGACAAATAAACCCTTGTGTCAAGGGAGTGAAGAAAATATCGTTTGTTCTGAACTTTTCAGGTGTCCTGGGCTCCTCCCCCTCACTGACTAACCCACCCAGCTGTGTGCACGAGGGCTCAGCTTACAGGCAACTCAGGATAAATAGCCCAGGAGGAGCTACTTCTCCTGACCCTCCTGTCCTCACCATGGGGGGCTCTGCTCTCTGCCTGGTGGCCGTGTTTGCTTTCTACTTCCCGGCTGTTTCTCACAGCCAACTGTAAGTACCCCGCGCTTCTGCCACGGTGATGGGGATATTACCTGGGTTCGTTACATGGCTGCCAATGGAAACCAAGCTCAATTTCCCTCTCTTCTCTGCTACTGTGTGTGGAGTGGAACAGGCTGTAGAAATTCTCTTCCTCACCTGGTCCAACCCTCTTCTCCCTCGCTCAGTTCCGAGGCTAATTTGGGGGTTTGGAGGATGGATTTTGTTTTTAAAGAATAAATTGGATCTTGTGCCTCACTTGATCTATGTGAACCAGGTGTAGACGGAGAGTAACTCCATTTAAAACAATGGGGTTGCACCCCCCTGAAATGCACTGAAATCAGTGGGGTTGTCTCTCCTTTGGCTTCAGTGGGGTTGTCTTTCCTTTGGCTTCAGGCAATAAAAGAGACCAGAATCAGGTTCTATAGGGCCACATCTTGAACTCCTTGCTCAGTTTCTACATCCGCAAGACACGAAGTGAGGCTAAATTCTATTTTCAGTGTATACTGGTTCAAATCTGGAGTAACTCCACTGACACTGGAGTAACTCCACTGACTAAGGGGATTGCTGATGGTGCATGAGGCAGACCAGAACCCAGTTCACTTCCAAGGGGCTGGTGGGCATCTGAAGCACAGTAGTCCACAGCTTGGGCACTGCACTGGGAGTCAGGACTCCTGGGTTCTATTTCCAGCTGTTGGAGGGAATGTGCCTGGGGGGCCAGAAGATGGGAATGGGAGTCAGAACTCCTTAGTTCTACCTGACGCTCTCACAAGGAGGATATCCGGGAGACATCTGGGTTCTAGGAGGGGAATGAAGTCTAGTGGTTAGAGCCAGGTGGTGTGACTAGGAATCAAAACTGCTGGGCTCTATTCCCAGCTGAGTCACTGACTAGCTGTGTGACCTTTTCTGTGCCGGCCTCTCCCTCATCTATGAAAAGGGGGATCATGACAACTACCTACCTCTGTAAAGTGCTGCGAGATCTATGTCTGGCGACTGCTTTGAGTGTTACCCCGGGGCTAAGCTTCTATTGTCCATCTGACCGATTGGCTGCCTGTTCATGTCTGTGCTGGGGTGGCCAGATGAACAGCCAAGAGCCAGACCAGTTGCCCATATGCTTGGCTCTAAAGCTGGGAAGGGATCTTGGTGCAAGGGGCTGGCAGTGATAAAAGGGAGGAGGCAGGAACAGGTAGTTTGATTTGATTTGGTGCTGCCCCCTATGGCCAGGCCAAACGATGGATGTGACACTGAGCGGGTGACAGAGGGAAACTCCGAGAGATGCCCCCCTTCAGAACTGGGGGGAGGGGGCTGCTTAAAGGTTCATCCCACCTCAGGGGCCTGCTGAGCCAGTGAGAAGCCAGAAGCTGCATGAGATGCATTGATGTGTCAGGATGACCCAACTCACCTATGGAGCCTGGGTCAGGTCACCACCTTCCCCAGGGTGCTGGAGGGGCTGCTGTCCAGGCGCCAGACTTCGGGGTGATAGACAGACATTCAGATGTGGGTCTGGTTTTTGCAGCTTGACCCCACTGGGAATGCACCACGGTGGGCTGCAGGCCAGACGCGCAGACCTCGGTGCAGCTTTCCCCAAAGGGTTCCAGAGATTTATGAAACCTGTTTCTGAGCCTGGGCCAACTTTCAGGAACAGAGCGGGGAGGATTCTCCCAGGAGGGAGAGAGGAGATTTGGTAGCCACCGTGCAGTGCTCACTCCAGGTCTCAACCCTGACCTGCGTCTCTAGGATTTCTAGGAGGAACATCAGGGGCTACCTGGTCCATTTTGACAGCGCTCTGGTGGACGGCTGGTACCAAGCACACGCCCTGCTTAGATGCTCCTGGTATTGCCTGCGGAGCAGATGAGCAGTAAACATGGCCCATGCTCGAAGACTCCCCAGCACAGCTAATGCTCCTCTCTAGGCAGGGTCAGGCCGTGCAAAGGGCAGCGCATTCCAGAGGGCTCCGTAACGGGGTCACACACGCTGGCTGCAGACCGTACGATCGGAGTTGATGGAATGCAGGACACGGTATCGCCCTCTCCAAGGGGCACTGGGGTCAGCACTAGCTCAGATGGGAGAGCTCCTTCTACTGAGCCACACACCCTGCTCCCTGCAGCACAGCGCCCCCTAGCACCGCACTGGGGCATTGGGGTCAGCACTGACTGCCAGGCGAGAGCGCCCCCTGCTGATCGCCCCCACAGTGACAGATTAAAGAATTTTGGGGCCCTGTGTGCACTATGGAAATGGTGGTGGGGGGGGTGAAGTGTGTGACTGGGATGGTTGGGTCCTACCCCTAGGGAGTGGGAGGACCTAGGAAGGTATTGAAGAGTGATCCCACCTCACAGTTACCCCACATGGTGGCTTGAGTCCCATGGGGCTGGCCTGGCTCCCTGCTCCAGCCCATTGGCTGTCACCATAGTGCACCGGCAGGGGTGGGGCCTCTGTTCCCATTCTGGTCTGGCGCCATTGGCTCACCTGCCCCAAACTGGACTTTGATGGGCCAAAACAAATAATCTGGCAGGCTTTGTTCACCCCCGCCCCGGGTGGCCAGGCACCCCCAGAGATGGGGGCCCAGTGCAAGAGCACTGAGTACATGTGGGTTAAACTGGGCCTGCCCCCCCAGCACAGCACTAGCATCAAACTGGGGCATGCAGATCTGCACAGCATTGGAAGAGAGCGCCCCCTACTGAGCCACCACCTAGCTAGCTGCAATGCAGCACCCCCAGCACCATGCTGGGGATTGGGGTCAGCACTGACTTAAAGGGAAGAGCATCCCCTATTGTACAGGAGTGCATTATGCCCTGAACTTTTCACCTACGTGTGTGTGTGTGTGTATGATCTTTATCTGGTATGAAAAACTCAAGTCCAATCGTCTATCACCCCAGGGCCGGCTCCAGGGTTTTGGCCGCCCCAAGCAGCGCCCCCACCCCCCAAAAGCCGCGATCGCGGTCGCGATCTGCGGCGGCAATTCAGCGGGAGGTCCTTCGCTCTGAGCGGGAGTGAGGGACCATCCGCCGAATTGCCGCCGAATACCTGGACCTGCCGCCCCTCTCCGGAGTGGCCGCCCCAAGCATCTGCTTGCCAAGCTGGTGCCTGGAGCCGGCCCTGCGTCACCCTTCCTACCGGAGTGACACACAGACATCTTGGCTGACCTTTAGCAAAACTTTTTATTTCCCTCCAGGCCTACTTCCTTGTGAATTCACAACACTGTGGGTGATGTAATCAGTCAATGATTTCACCAGGAAGACCGCAACCTTGCTTTAGCGCCATTGCCTGAGGGGGGATTTTCCAGACAGCCTAGGTGATTTAGGGGCAACGTCAACTGGACTTGGAAGGGCTTGTCTCCATGAAGAGTTAGTTCACAGCAAACTGAGGTGGAAATCTACCCCCCACTGCACACTAACTGTCTGTGAGGACACTGTTAATGTGCACTAACAGTTCCTTAGTGCACTTTGTCTTCGTGCACCTTGGGCCCCAGCGGCCGTGGCCCTGCTGCAATTTTTAGGCACCAGCTCGATCAGAGCTAGCACCTGTGTGCCCTGGTCTACATTTAACATTTAGGTCAACCTAGCTACATTGCCCAGGGGTTTAAGCAGTACTGTAGTTAAGACAACCTAACTGCTGGTGTAGGTGCGGCTAGGTTGATGGAGGAATGGATGGTGCATTATCTACACCGACAGAAAAAGCCCGTAGTGTAGACAAGCCCTATGTGTACCCAAATTGGGAATTACGCCTCCCAGCGGCTGTGTAGACATACCCCTAGGGGCAGGAACTCTCTCTTACTCTGTGTTTGTACCGTGCCTCAGTCGCTGCTGGGATTTCAAGGTGCTGCTGTAAAGCAAATAATAAATGGCAAACCGCAGTAACAAGCTTAGTATAAAACTATCCTTGGGGATGTGGGAATCGCAGCCAGTGGGGTTTTAAATACTGACTGAATTAATCACATCGACCTTTTTGCCATTCACAGCTACTCCCTGATCACGCCCAACGTCCTGCGGGTGGAGAGTGAAGAGAAGGTCGTGGTGGAAGCCCATGGCCTCAATGCCCCAATTGTGGTTACAGTCATTGTGCAGGACTTCCCGCTTAAGAAAAACATCTTATACCAGGTCCAAACCGACCTCAACCCTGCGAATGGGATGATGGGCACAGCCGTAATAAAGGTGGGTAAAACCCCAGTGACACAAAGGGTATCATTTTCAACAATGACCCACTCATTTTAGGAGCCTCCAATATTTTGGCTCCCCAACTCTGCAATACTGAGACATTCAGACCCCGTCCAGGTTGGATGTCGTTCTAAAAGACACACTCTAGCCCAGCATGAAGTTATGAGCTGGAATTGCTGGGTGAAAGTCTATTGCCTGTGTTATCCATGTAACCCCTTTGGGGTTTAGAGAGCATGGCCCCTTTAAATCTTTTTCCTAGGGGTGAGGGGGAGAGTGAGAAAAAAGGAGGGAAACTCCAGCGGGTGACTCTGGAGCTCAGAGGGAGAGAGAGCAGCAGGAGCCCACAGACCCTCACAAAGGAAGCAAGAGAGAACCTGCCTGATGGCTGGGAAGTGGGAAGGGCAGGGCGGCCGATGGGGGACAGCCCAGGAGAGGCGCCAGGAGGAGCATTGTGCCAGGGAGGAATCGCCTGAGAAGGACAGGCTGGAGCTGGACCCAGTATCAGGACTGCCCAGAGCTGCACGGGGCTGTGAGTACTGGGGCTTGGGACTCTGCACTGGGGACAAGGAGGGAGGCTGTAGCTAGTTAAGTGGGGAGGTGGTCGCTCTGTGGGCTTTGCAGAGAGCGGCAGAAGAGGGCATCGGAGGGGTTTGCTGGGGAAAGTTCACTGGCGCCGAAGACGACCAGGAGCACCCAAGACTCACCACTGGACTGGAACTTTGCGCAGGACTCCTGAACTCTGTGTGCAGACACATTGCTCAGTGTCTGCCCTTCCAGACTGTGCTACCACTGGGCCTGGGGGGCCTTTGTTTGAATGCAACGCTGTTCTACTGCTCCCCCTATTTCCCCTTGTTGTTTTTCTCCTCTCATCCCTCTGTAAATAAATATTTCCCTTTGTTATATCCATTGTACTTTTCCTGTGGGTGGGTGTGTTCACTCTGGGGGGTTTGGAACAGGTGCCTCTGGGGTGGAAGGATTTTCTCCTGCTGCATTCCTGCGCGCGCCTTCTCTTGGCCAGAGCAGACTCCATCTTGGCCACGAGGGCGCTAAAGTTACATACATAGGGCCCTACCAAATTCACAGCTGTGAAAAACGCATCACGGACCCTGAAATCAGACCTCCTCCGTGAAATCTAGCTATTGGAGGGGAGGAGAAGGGGCAGGGCTGGGGGTGCCCCAGACGGGGGCCTCTACGATGTCCCTGGCTCCAGCTGTTAGTCCCCTCAGGGCTGGGGAGGGACAGGACTTACTGTTGCCCTGCACAGCTGCTCCTTGCGGGAGATCAGACCCACCTCTGGGGACCTCCCCTGGCTGCAGGAAGCTCCATCACTGGGCAGCAGCTCCAGAGCTTCCTGCAGCCACAGGAGGTTGCCAGAGGTGGAGGTGGGTCCGATCTCCCCCGTGCTGCTGGGAACGCCCCAGCCAGGGGAGGTACACAGAGGTGGGTCTGATCTTCCCCCGAGGGCCGTGCAGGGGAGAAGGAAGTCCTGTCCCTCCCCAGCCCGGCTGGGACTAGCAGCTAGGAGCCCCTGGCTAGGCGCTCCCAGAAGCACGGGGGAGATCAGACCCACCTCCAGCTCTGGGAACCTTCTGTGGCTGCAGGAAGCTGAAGGCAGTGCAGAAATGAAGGTGGCAATTTTATGACTCCCCTACAACTGGTTTGCGACCCCTCCCCCATGAATCCCTTTTGGGTGAGGATCCTCACCCTGAAATTTCAGATGTAAACATCTGAGAACATGAAATTGACTAATTTTCAAATCCTAGGGCCATGCAATTGACCAGAATGGACTATGAATTTGGTTGGGCCCTAGTTACACAGGAGGTCAGACTAGCTGATCGTGTTGGTCCCTTCTGGCCGTAACATCTACGAATCTATTAGTGATGGGAGACGTATAGCTAACTAGTCAGATAAGCACTGTGGGGGTCTCTCGTTGTGGACCTAAAAACGGAGGTGACCCTAGGGTGACCAGATTTCTGGATTTTATAGAGACAGTCCTGATATTTGGGGCTTTTTCTTATGTAGGCTCCTATTACCCCCCACCCTCTGTCTCGATTTTTCACACTTGCTGTCTGGTCACCCTAGGTGCTCCAAATTAGGAAGTAGAAGAAAATGTTGAGAGAAAGGATGGTCTAGTGGTTAGGGTGCTAGCTTGGGACTCAGAAAACCTGGGTTTGTTTTCTAGCTGTGTCATAGACTCCCTGGGTCCTTGGGTAAGTCACTTAATTGCCCTGTGCCTCAGTTTTCCCATTTGTGAAATAGAGATAATAGTACTTAATTTTGTGCAGGGGAGGGAAAGGGGCATGCTGTGAGGGTAAATGCATTAAAATTGAGGCACTTGGGTAATAATATACTGACATGTTAATGTAATATAATAACTTAAACAGATAAACTGAATCACAGTGAGATCTAACATCAAACCACATTGGACAGATAGTAGTTCCGTTGCTTAAAGCATGACTGGGAGATACTCAGGTATTGCGGTGGTGAGGTCGGTACAAGAACTTGTACTGAACAAAACATGCCAATGACATGATTTTGTTCATTTTTTGGCATTTTCCATTGCAAATAATAAAAAAAAAAGACGACAATGAAATGGTTAAAGTCACAAGAGTTTTGGTGAATACTTTGGTCTTAATTCCTGTTAACACGTCAAAGCCAATTATTTGTGTCTCAGCTGACTTGGGAGCATCTTCATTCAATGCACCGAGGTTCTGTGGCAGGTACATAACCATATGCACTATGGCTCGTGTGTGCACTGCCTGGGAAACTTGCTCAGAGCTTGCCAAGTCCTGTCCCTAGTCTGCGCTGGGCACAGCAGCATTTCTGGGTGAGGTTCCCTGGTGGAGCAGGATTCTCGTTGTGAGTTGATCCAAAGTCCTGGGCAGGAATGGAGAGTTGAGGGGACACAGGGAAGGTCTCCAAGATGTTACAGTTTTAGGGGAGCACAGTAGGAATAGTCGGGAGCACATCAGTGCAGTAGAACTGACTTCAGCAGGGCACCCATGGGATGCCCTTTGGTTAACAAACATTCCATATAAGAGGAGGTGACCGGACAATGGGTACTGGGCCGTCCAAATGGTCTGGCCTGACTCACTGGTGGTGACCTACGCTGACTGTGCCATCCTGGGTATTCCTCAGTGAGGAGACCCACCATCTTATGGTAGGTGTGTAAGGTGCTGCAGGAACGGGCTAGTAAAAGTCCATGATTTCTTTCCATGTATAGCTTAAGTGTCGCTAACTCTGCAAAGGTCTTTTGTGTAGAGCATCCCTTGTGGTGAGTAAAAGCAGGAAGAACTCGTCCATGCTCTTCTTCTCATGCAGGTTCCCACCAAAGACATAAAGAAAGATTCCAAACGAAACCAGTATGTTGTGGTCAAGGCTACGTTCCCTCAGCAAACCCTGGAGAAAGTGGTTCTGGTCCATTTCCACAGTGGATACATCTTTATCCAGACAGATAAAACCATCTATACACCCGGGTCTACAGGTACTGCCTTCCCCTGGTCTCTTCTAATGGGAAGGGGTGGGAGCTGCTGATGTCATGTCCTATCTACAGCAGGACTGCGGGGTCCATCCTGTGCATATTGCTTTGCTTGTTGTCTGGCTGAAGACAGAGGAGAATTGGAGCAGAGACTCTGCCACCACCAATTTGCAATATTTCACCCTTCACCATCATCCTAGCTGGGATGTCCCATTGAGGGTTAGACACTGAAAGATGGGTGGACCATGGGATTGAGAATGGGCAATGGAACTTTTCAAATCACAGTGACTGCTTCTGCTCCATCTTATACCAAGATACATGTCCCCATCTGACGACCGTCCCAAAGCCTGTGTGAAATAGGGGCTGCTAATCCCAGCCCATTCAGAGCAGGACAGGTCCCTGCAATGACAAAACCTGCCCACCTGGTACGTAGCGACAGGAGAGAAAAGCAAGACAACGCCCTAAAGAAAAAAGCCATGGAGATCTCGGACTGTAGAAAGAGGCTATCATGAAACAACCCATGATGGGGGCTGATGGCTCAGATCCTCCATGGAGTTAGGCCCAGAACTCCCGTTGGTTTCAATCGGTTAACGACGTCCCTCTCTTCTCTCTTTATTTTGTCAGTCCTCTACCGGATCTTCACCGTGGGTCACAAACTGGAACCAGTGTCTAAGACAGTGATCGTGGAGTTTGAGGTGAGGTCGCTGTTCTGAGTGAGCCCGTGGGGGGATAGGTGGGTTTAGCCACTTGTCTGGGTAACGCGCTGCAATTTATTGTGACTGAGGAGGATGCATAGACACAATTCGTGTAGCAGCAACATGGTATGGCCGGGAGAAAAGCAAATGATTGTCTGAGGTTCCTCCTTGCAAACTTCTGGCGTCCAAATTCTCCCCCAGTCATTAGGGAGGTAGCTCTCGGGGGAGGTCCCGCGGTTCTGCAATGGTGTTAATGCTTGAGGAAAGTTGCGTGGAGTTCTTTGGGAAGAGCCAGGCAGGTGCTTGTCTGGGAAGGCTGAAGACAAGGAGGCACTGCAAGGAGCCCTTTGAAGGACGTGTAAAGTGGTGGCAGGAACAGGGCTTATAGCTCCAGACGTTAGTCCTCTTAAGGCCCTTTCCACTGGGCTTTATAATCCATAAAATAAAGTAAATCAGATGCAATCCCCTGGGCAATAATCCCCTGGGGTTTCCTCACCTCAGCCAGCTGGGAGGGGAGAGAACACATCTGTCCTTTCAGTTCCTCTTTGACTCAGTTTCCCCTTTCTTTGACACTCTGCCTTGAGCAGCAGCATAACCAGCTGGGGCCTTGCGATGGGGAGCAGCTGTGTCTGGCAGAGCGACGCGGCCCTTGGGGTAGCTCCAAGTTTGCAGATAGCTCAGGATTAAGCCTGGCGTCTGCAAGATTCTGCCGTGGAGGCTCTTAAGTCTTCCGAGCTGCTTCCTTGAGTTCTTTGGTGGCCTCGCTGAGCCAGGTCAGGAGAGATTTGTCGGTTTTTCCAGTGTCTGTGGTTAGTTAAGAAATTCAAACCAATCAGTGGAGTCCAGATTGTTACATGCTATTGTTGGAAGTGTGGAGAACCCTCCACTGGCCCAGGAATGTAAACGTGGCAGATGATGTTGTTAAGAGCAATTAACAGCATTTTTCTCTCTAAACTCTCAACTTGTTTCCTTTCCAGACCCCTGAGTCCATTATTGTCAAGCAGATTCCCATCTCCGCCCCCTTGAAATCAGGCATCTTCTCCCTGAGCCACGGCTTACCGGACATTATCAGGTAGATTGCCTGATGTTACTATGCCTGGACGGAGCAGAGCTTTGCAGGAATTGGGCAGGGAAGCAGAAGAGATGATGTGGAGCTAGTTCAGGGGTTCTCAAACTGAGGGTCGGGGCCCCTCATGGGGTCGCGAGATTATTACATGGGGGGTCGCGAGCTGTCAGTCTCCACCCGAAACCCCGCTTTGTCTCCAGCATTTATAATGGTGTTAAATATATACAAAAGTGGCCCATCAGCTAGATCATCTCCTACAGGCATTTCCAAGTGACGTGGAGAAAACAAACTCTCCTGCCAGTCTTGGCATAATTTGATTTGTATTTGTTATAGTTTCGATGGATAATCATGTTTATTTGTAAGCCTTTTTTTCCAGTTTCGATCACTTCAAATGCTCAGTTGTGCAAAAATAAATAATGGGTTTTTATCATCCCCTATTCTGATTTTTAGCATTTTAAATTTTCACAGGTGGGGGAAAACATGGTGGGCGGGATTCATAGATTCATAGATTCATAGATTATAGGACTGGAAGGGACCTCGAGAGGTCATCGAGTCCAGTCCCCTGCCCGCATGGCAGGACCAAATATTGTCTAGACCATCCCTGATAGACATTTATCTAACCTACTCTTAAATATCTCCAGAGACGGAGATTCCACAACCTCCCTAGGCAACTTGTTCCAGTGTTTAACCACCCTGACAGTTAGGAACTTTTTCCTAATGTCCAACCTAGACCTCCCTTGCTGCAGTTTAAACCCATTGTTTCTGGTTCTATCCTTAGAGGCTAAGGTGAACAAGTTCTCTCCCTCCTCCTTATGACACCCTTTTAGATACCTGAAAACTGCTATCATGTCCCCTCTCAGTCTTCTCTTCTCCAAACTAAACAAACCCAGTTCTTTCAGCCTTCCTTCATAGGTCATGTTCTCAAGACCTTTAATCATTCTTGTTGCTCTTCTTTGGACCCTTTCCAATTTCTCCACATCTTTTTTAAAATGCGGCGCCCAGAACTGGACACAATACTCCAGCTGAGGCCTAACCAGAGCAGAGTAGAGCGGAAGAATGACTTCTCGTGTCTTGCTCACAACACACCTGTTAATGCATCCCAGAATCATGTTTGCTTTTTTTGCAACAGCATCACACTGTTGACTCATATTTAGCTTGTGGTCCACTATAACCCCTAGATCCCTTTCTGCTGTACTCCTTCCTAGACAGTCTTTTCCCATTCTGTATGTGTGAAATTGATTTTTCCTTCCTAAGTGGAGCACTTTGCATTTGTCTTTGTTAAACTTCATCCTGTTTAACTCAGACCATTTCTCCAATTTGTCCAGATCATTTTGAATTATGACCCTGTCCTCCAAAGTAGTTGCAATCCCTCCCAGTTTGGTATCATCCGCAAACTTAATAAGCGTACTTTCTATGCCAATATCTAAGTCGTTGATGAAGATATTGAACAGAGCCGGTCCCAAAACAGACCCCTGCGGAACCCCACTCGTTACGCCTTTCCAGCAGGATTGGGAACCATTAATAACAACTCTCTGAGTACGGTTATCCAGCCAGTTATGCACCCACCTTATAGTAGCCCCATCTAATTTGTATTTGCCTAGTTTATCGATAAGAATATCATGCGAGACCGTATCAAATGCCTTACTAAAGTCTAGGTATACCACATCCACCGCTTCACCCTTATCCACAAGTCTCGTTATTCTATCAAAGAAAGCTATCAGGAACTGACAATACTTCTTTAATGACAATAGACACTTAGATTGAAAAAAGCAAAAAGCTTTATAGCCATTAAAATCCAAATTGTCAACATCGTATGGCCAAATACACAAAGTATAAAGACTTAAATCAAACTGTAGTAAGCTCTCAAGCAGCATTTTTCTTGCTTTGCCTATCTGTAAATTTCGATATTAGCGATGGAAATGTGTTTTTGTTGGTATGCGTGTGCACAGTGAAATCAATGACACGTATCGATAAAAAACTAATCTTTCCAAGTCTACGCAGACACCAGAATGAAGCCGTACTGACTTCCTTGCCATTACTCCTGATTTATTCCAGAGTATGTGAAGGCAGGATTAGGCCCTGTTTTTAAAAAATGCTGAGCACCCTACCTCCCATTCAGTTGGATTTATGAATGCTCAACTACTCTGAAAATTATGTCAGTGAGCTGGTGAGCGAGGGGCTGATTTTGGTATGGATCGGAGTTTCCTTATGTTTGGGGTTGTTTGGATTGAGGGTTTTGGCCCAGGCAGACTGTAGAAACAAGTGCCGGTCACAAAGTTTAGATCCAAATTTCTCAAACCTTGCTGGCCAAAGGTTGAGGGGCTTGTGGATCAAGTGATTTGTTCCAAGTCCCTACCTCTAGTTCTGGTTCATGAAAACATCAAGGTGCAGAAAAAAATGACTTGTCTGAGGTTCCCTGTGGTTCCCTCAAGACGGGTTGAGTTCCATGTATGACTCAGATTTAGCTTCAGGACCCGATAAAATTACTGGAGAAACAAGTGAGCCATGTGGGCCTTGCAAAATGTGTGTGTTAAGTGCATTCAATGTTCCTTCTTATTTCCTTCCTCCAGTCTGGGAACCTGGAAGATCACGGCCAGGTATGAAGACTCCCCTCAGCAGACCTTCAGTGCGCAATTTGACGTTAAGGAGTACGGTAAGAATCCAGCACCCTCTGGGCCCAAGTTCAGGGAGCGGGTCTGTCTCTACTCTCCTGACACCATCTTGGAGCAGTCTCTCCATTTGGCTTGGCTTTGCTGGCAACCCACCCTCTCCTACAAGCTCAATTTTCTCTTCTTTCCCTCTTGTTTCTCCAGTGTTGCCGAGTTTTGAAGTCATATTGGAACCGTCTGAGAAGTTTTTATACATCGATGGCAATGAAGACTTCAGGGTTTCTATCACTGCGAGGTGAGTCTGTGAGCGGGTGGAAGGGATCAGCTGAGTGGGGTAGCAACCACAAGTTTTAGTGCAGAAAGAAACCTAAGTCTTGAACTCCCATAATGCACTGTAGCCATGATGGTCCCCTGCTCCTTACCATGGTGAATCATGGGAGATATAGACCAACCAAGGAACTGGGCCTATAGAGGAGAATGGTGGCATGAGGCCATAATATTCTGCAATAGGTTTTCTTGTGGCTTCTCTTCATAGAATCATGGAATATCAGGGTTGGAAGGGACCTCCGGAGGTCATCTAGTCCAACCCCCTGCTCAAAGCAGGACCAATCCCCAACTAAATCATCCCAGCCAGGGCTTTGTCAAGCCTGACCTTAAAAACCTCTAAGGATGGAGATTCCACAACCTCCCTAGGTAACCCATTCCAGTGCTTCACCAGCCTCCTAGCGAAAGTTTTTCCTAATATCCAACCTAAACCTCCCACACTGTAACTTGAGACCATTACTCCTTGTTCTGTCATCTGGTACCACTAAGAACAGTTTAGATCCATCCCCTTTGGAACCCCCTTTCAGGTAGTTGAAAGCAGCTATCAAATCCCCCCTCATTCTTCTCTTCTGCAGACTAAACAATCCCAGTTCCCTCAGCCTCTCCTCATAAGTCATGTGCTCCAGCCCCCTAATAATTTTTGTTGCCCTCCGCTGGACTCTTTTCAATTTTTCCACATCCTTTTTGTAGCGTGAGGCCCAAAACTGGACACAGTACTCCAGCTGAGGCCTCACCAATGTCGAATAGAGGGGAACGATCACGTCCCTTGATCTGCTGGCAATGCCCCTACTTATACAGCTCAAAATACCGTTAGCCTTCTTGGCAACAAGGGCACACTGTTGACTCATATCCAGCTTCTCGTCCACTGTAACCCCTAGGTCCTTTTCTGCAGAACTGCTGCCAAGCCATTCGGTCCCTAGTCTGTAGCAGTGCATGGGATTCTTCCGTCCTAAGTGCAGGACTCTGCACTTGTCCTTGTTGAACCTCATCAGATTTCTTTTGGCTCAATCCTCTAATTTGTCTAGGTCCCTCTGTATCCTATCCCTACCCTCCAGCGTATCTACCACTCCTTCCAGTTTATTGTCATCTGCAGTCCATCCCATCCTCTAGATCATTAATGGAGATATTGAACAAAACCAGCCCCAGGACCGACCCTTGGGGCACTCCACTTGATACTGGCTGCCAAGTAGACATGGAGCCATTGATTACTACCTATTGAGCCCGACGATCTAGCCAGCTTTCTATCCACCTTATAGTCCATTCATCCAGTCCATACTTCTTTAACTTGCTGACATGAATACTGTGGGAGACCGTATCAAAAGCTTTGCTAAAGTCAAGGAATAACACATCCACTGCTTTCCCCTTATCCACAGAGCCAGTTATCTCGTCATAGAAGGCAATTAGGTTAGTCAGGCATAACTTGCCCTTGGTGAATCCATGCTGACTGTTTCTGATCACTTACCAATCCTTATCTCCCGCAGGTACCTATATGGGAAAAAACTTGATGGCAATGCCTTTGTCCTCTTTGGGGTGAAGGTGGATGATGAGAAGAGGAGTATCCCGCAGTCTCTCAAGAGAATCTCGGTAATTCCTGTTCTCGGCTGTGGGGGAGAGGGATTCACGCCTCCTGGGAAACTGTGTGGGTGAGGTCATGAAACTCTCTCTCCCTTTCTAGATAAAAGATGGAGACGGGGAAGCAACACTGACCAGAGAGATGCTGCGGGCTCGGTTCGCCAACCTGAACGAACTGGTTGGCCACTCGCTCTACGTCTCTGTCACCGTTTTGACAAAATCTGGTGAGCATCAGCAATAAGTGCAAAGCCAAGTGCTTTATTCACGGGGTGTTCCAAACTGGTACTGAGTGCAGTTCAAGGTGTTGATTTAGATGCATAAAGCCCTATCTGCTTAGGGTTCTGCAGCTCTTAAAGGCTGCAGGCCAGATTCTGATCTCATTCGCTCTGGGGTAAACCTGGTGTGAGGGTTGCTCCCCCCTCCAGGGTGCCACCTGATGTATTGGGGTATCACTGAGCCTGCCTGTTCCACCAGCCTGGGCTCCCTTACACTGTTCTGCTGAGCCAGGCCCTCTCAAGCCTCCTCCAGCACAGACACAGGTAGGGACACGCCCAGCTGCAGAAAGACAGACACTGAAATCAGCACTGCACGGGAAGGCTTCAGCTAAGGAATTTCCCAGCACTCAAGTGCACTCCCCCTCTGGAGTGTAAACCCCAAATTGTACTGTCTTGCACTGCACAGAGAACTGTACAGCGTAAGCCCTGAAATCCGCCCCCTCCCTCAGTGTGGAGGACGATATGCACAGCTTTTTGCTCCCCAGTTATGAATTCCACTAACTGGTTTTAGAGAAAACAAAAACAAGTTTATTAACTACAAACGATAGATATTAAGTGATTATAAGGGATAGCAAACAGATCAAAGCAGATTACCCTGCAAACAAAACAAAAACGCAATATAAGCTCAGATACTAAAGAAACTGGTTACAAGCAGTAATTTCTCACCCTAAATGTTGTTTTAGGCAGATTGCAGAGTTTTTTGAAGGCAAGCTGCTCTTGCTAGCAGCTTCAAACTCCAGGTATTTCTTTCACAGGCCAGACACACTCTAGCCTGAGTTCAGTCTCGTCTTCCCCAGATCAGTCTTAGGTGTTTTCATCGGTCATCTTGGGTGGGGATTCAGTGAAGAACCGACCCAGGTTATCTCACTTCCCTGCCTTAAATAGGTTTTACATATGGCAGGAATCCTTTGTCTTCCAGTGCGATTCCCACCCTTGGCCAGTGGAAAAGTACTAATTTTATTATGGAATCTAGTATCAGGTGACTTAATCACATGACTCTGCAGCCATAACTCAAAGTCCATTTGCAGCATCCCAGGAAGCTGGGAGATTACCCTCTTCAAAGTCCTATTGTTCTCCCTAATAGTCTATTGACTTGTATCCAGCTAGCCAGCCAGACTGATGGTATTTTGTCTGGTGAGCGTTGTCCAGCTGCAAACAGTTTTGTAGTACAGATGTATAGTAAATGTTCCTAACTTAAGATACAAAAATGATACATGCAAACAAATGGGATACTCATATTCAGTAAATCATAACTTTTCCAATGATATCTCACAAGACCCATCTTGCATAAAACACGTCTTAGTTATGCTATAATCATATAATAACAATATTTCTGTGAAGAATATGGGGTGTAGTGTCACACCTGGACTAACTCCAGATCTACACCAGCGAAAGTAGCTTGAAACAGTTGGCCCTTTGTTTTCTGTGCATTGCACCTTTCCATTTCTAAGAGCTCTGGGTCAGCTCTTAGGGATGGTCTAGGCATACTTACTCCCGCCTCAGTGTGGGGGATGGACTAGATGACTTCTTGAGGTCCCTTCCAGCTCTACATAGCTATGATTTCTAAACTTGTCCTGCAGAGGGAGCAGCCATTCTGTTCCGAGCAGCTGTAGCTTGTTAATGATTAAACTAATAGCTGAAAGCCTGTGCCGTTGCACGGGTGTGGCAATTGGGCCAAGTAATCCAAACAACCAATGACATTACTGCATGCAAATTAGTAGTAGAGTAAAGGTGGTGATTGGTTGGTTGAGTTGTGTCTGATATCACAATGGTCTAGAACTCTTGGCATGGCACATGCCTTACTGGAGCTGTACACCAGCCTGGTAAAGGCAGAATGGCTGGGGACTTAAAAATTGGCCTGTAACAGACTTCAAATCCCGGTGACGATTGAACCTGGTGATATTGTAAGTAAAAAGAGCCCTTCTCTTGTTTGTATAGCTGCTTCCATCACTTCACACAGATGCAACAGACGTTCTAGGCTTCAGAGTGGTACATGGACAGAATGAAAGTCCTGGAATCTTATTCTATAGAGGACATACACACTGTCCTCTCTCTCTCTCTCTCCAGAGACTTTGTTTTTGTTCTTTCTTGTTGCTTCTTTAAAAGCTAAAACAAGTAGTTTTAGCATGAAAGGGGCTGATTCTGTTTTCACTGCTATAGTGCCACTGACTATAGGGGAGTTATTCCTGATTTATACTGGCATGAGAACAGAATCAGGGTCAACGTCCTGCAGTAATGCCAACCCCTAACGTGCAAAAATCACAAGTCAGTCCTCCCACTCCCAAAATCAAGAGATCATATTAAAAAATCATGAGGTTTTTTTTTTAAATAATGAACTTTGGGTGCTTTTTCTTTCCCTCCTGGCTTTTGAGGTGTTAGATCACACTTGGGACATGTTTTGAAGCTTTTCTCTGCAACCAGGAGGGTTAGAAACTTATTTCTTCTTCTAAACGACAGCTGAGATTCTCATGCCATATGGTGATTCTAGCAGCTGGGGCTTGAAGACAAGCAATTAAAACAGGAGACTCATGATAAAATCAGAAGAATCAGCAGCACTGAATCAACGTCTGACCATGGCCTATTTCTTGTGTTTTACCCTTAAGGACAAAACCTGTATTGCCTTGCTCAGTTTTAATTGACCCATGGCTTCTCTCTGCAGGCAGCGACATGGTGGAAGCGGAGAGAACTGGAATTAACATTGTGACATCTCCCTATCAGATCCACTTCACAAAAACACCCACGTACTTCAAGCCGGGGATGCCATTTGAACTCATGGTAATATCTCTTCTTCTGAATCATGCCCACTGTTGCCTGTGGTGTATAAAGAGGAGAGAACTATGGGTACTAGGGTGATGAGGGTGGTATAAGAACTTAGATCAGAAACAAAGGGCCACATTCCGATCTCAGTTACAACAACCTAATTCCAGTGTGACTCCACTAAATGCAATGGAATCACTCTAGATTTGCACCAGACTAACAAGAGCAGAGTCTGGCCCAAAAGCTGACAGCAAATACAAGGTGTGGAATGGCACCTAGCTACAGGCTTGGCCCAAAATGTGCCCTGGGGTCACTCGTGTATTGCGGGATAATATTCCCTGGACTGTGTGTAAAGGGAATTGGGCACAGGTGAGGAGTTCCAAAGAGGGGAGGCATTTGCAGAACTAGGGGGCAGAGGGACCATTGTGGATAGGAGGATGTGGGGGAATTTCAAAAGTGGCACTGACAGAATGATTCTTCTTCCAGCGAGTTAGGCTGCATTACAGGGGGAGAAATATTATGCTCCTAAAATTCGGAACCAATCAGAATCAGTCCTCTTGTCTGCAGAGAATATGGTTTGGGGTCCCACGCTCCTCTGGGGTTGAAGAGTTTGTGAAGGGAATTTGGTATTTTTCTGTCAGCAGGCGCGTAAGACTATAAATTAGCAGAGAACTGAAGCAATTATCTTTGGCTGCAGACCAAAGGTGCATAAAAGAGTAATCGATGACCACAGTAGTGAGCAGGTTAAGTCCATTTCTTATCTGGATACTTGCTTTACATACAGTGGTGAATGGGATAAACATAAAAAGGAGTCAAAGGGCTGAACCGTAAGATCCATGCAAGTAGCTGTTCGTTTTTCTTGTGTGCCTGGGGGTAATTGAATTGCACCGGCTCTCTGAATGCTTAGGGCTAACGTGGCTGCTCAAATTTTGTGTGGAAATTTGGGGCTGGAAAGATCTTAGGTCCGAGGTGCTGAGTTTCTGATTTCCCCGGGGGTGCTCGACGCCCCCTCTGTCCCAGGCCCCGCCCCCACTCCACTCCTTCCCCAAGGCCCCACCCCACAAATTCCCTCCTCTGCTCTGCCTGCCTGCTCCTCCCCCTCCCCCCCAGCACCTCCTGCCCACTGCTGAACTGATCCTCAGCGCTGGGAGGGAGGGGGAGGAGCTAATCAGTGGGGCCTGCCGGTGGGTGCTGGGCACCCACTTTTTTTTCTCCAGTGGGTACTCCAGTCCCGGAGCACCCACAGAGTCGGCCCCTATGCTTAGGTCGTTAGAGGTAGTGCAAAATACATTCTTGGGGAGAATACTTGATCTTCTTAACTAAACCCCAGCTGATTTATGTAGGACAGAGGTTGGTGAATGTTCTACATCAGCCAAAGCCCAATATGTAAGGGTTGGTGTCAGAGTAGGAATGAATTTACGTCGCCTACCAAGGTTATGTTTGGAGCAAAAGCGTAATAGGTTTAAACCTTTAAAATGCCCTTGGCTTTGGCAAGGCCATTGATCTCTGCAGTCTTGAGGGGTTCAGACCCAGGTCTAGTCAGCACTCAACGGGTATGTCTAGACTGCAGTCACGGGGTGCGACTGGAGCTCTAGCTGACATCCCTGAACTAGCTTCCATCACCTAGCTTGGGTCCAGGAACAGTGAAACTGCGGCAGTGCCTAGCTATACAAGCCCACCCTGGACCCTGGATAATTACTCACGGGGCTAGCCCACGCTGATGCTCATGCTGCCTTGGCTTCACCGTTCCAGGACCCGGGCGAGTGAGATTAAAGCTAGCGTGGGTACGTCAGCTGAAGCTGCGTTCACACCCTGTGACTGGGTAATGCTGACGACCAGGGTCTGTCGGCGGCCGGGATCGAACCTGGAATCTCTGGAGCTCAATACATGAGCCGCTACTGCATGAGCTAAAAGCCACATGGCACTTAGCTAAGGCTGTAGTAGACTCGTTAATCTCTAAGTGATTTAGGTGCCACTAGAGGAGCACAGGGCACCTCAGCCAGCAGGCATGGCATGCATACAACTGCAGCCTAGACATCCCCTAAGTCAGAGTGTGAAAACTTTAATTAACCTCAGAGCTGAAGATATTTGTAACCAATTGGACACGACGGATGTTAGCGCAACAAATATGTCTCCCTAGCTCCCTTATTTAAAGAGCATCCATAGATTCAAGAAATATTTGGAAGTCTTGACTACCTGGCTTGACTACTCCAAACAACTCTACTCCCATCCACTTCCTGTGTGTTAATTGCCACTTGAGAAATAAATGGCTATCTCCAATCTTGGCTCAGAAGCCTTTTGACTCATTAGCTCAAAAAGCAGAATATTTGTTGGCAGTGATCCTGTTTTGGATAGATGGGCAGTTGCCTTATTTGCCTGGGGCCAAAACAAGAAAAGACTAGCGTCAAATTAATTTCCTCTCTGACCTACATGAATCAATTTATTCTTAATTTTTGTATATTGTTTTGTTGGGTATATAAAAGTGTACACTGAATTTAGGAGCAGGGTTGAAGTTGTGGTTTTTATATTTTTGTATGCTTGTAGTTTTTAAAATGTGTGTGCATTTTGTGGTGTGATACAGCAGATCACTGAGGCCCCATTCCTCAGAGTTATTTACATGCCTAATTCCCATTGAAATCCACGGAAGTTAGGCACCTAAATACCTTTGAGGCTATGGACCTGGATGCTGTACATGCCATTTGATTTGAAGTTAGGATGCAGGGAGCGCTGCACCCCTTGTTTGATGCATCCCTTTTTGATCGTGCCTCTCAGGTCTATGTCACAAACCCCGATGGCTCTCCAGCCCCCCGTGTCCCAGTACAGGCTGAAGGATTCCAGTCGGCTGGGTCGACCCAGAGAGAGGGAACTGCCAAGCTGATAATAAACATGCCCGGGGATAGGCAGCAGGTTCCCATCACGGTGAGTAACCTTCAAACACTGAGGCTGGGCTAAGTACTATATGCACCCAGAGGGCAATGCCCTGTTGGTGGCGTTCACTCCCCTCTCATGCACTAAGCAGGAGGTTAACTGAACTCTGTGCATTCCACCTGTGCCTGGGGTCAGTTTCCTGTATGCCATTTTGGAGATGCTCCAATCACCATGTAACCAATGCTCCATTGTGTGGCCAGAAGCGATCCCAGAAAACATTGACATGGGTGTAAGCAGGTGCAGATTAGTCCCCTTGCCACACTGAAGGTACCCACCATGCAGCAAAGGAGCCTGTAGACAGCGCATGGCTGCTTAGTGTGAAGACCCTGTGAGGTGACACCAGGCTCAAGCTACAAAGCCCGAGAGAACACTGGATCTATCTGTGTCCAGCCGCTTCAGGAGAGAGTCCCTCTTCATATTCATCTCACCCCTCCTGCAAGGGGCTAGGCAGTCTCCTCTGTTCAGGGACATGTTCTCTGACAGTCCAGAAATCTGGAGTCCCAGCAGGACTGTGCTGAAGCGACGGGCCATTTAAAAGTGACATTTGGCGTTTCTCTGAGGTGTCATGCCTAAAATGGCTGTTAGCAGCAGAATCCACCAACAATGGCGTCTCAGGGAAGCTTCCTTTGCTATTGCTCGTGGTGTGACCCAGCGTGAGGGGCTATAGACCCTCAGCTCACTCCCAGATTCAACTAAGATTTTATCTCCATCTTCCCTGCAGGTAAAAACTGCCCATCCCAACCTCCCAGCAAACCGCCAGGCCTCTAAGTCCATGGTGGCTGAAGCCTATCAGTCCCAAGGAGGGTCTCAAAACTATCTCCATCTGGCGGTGACGGCTTCTGAGCTCAAACCTGGAGACGACTTACCTGTGAATTTCCATCTGAAGAGCAACAATCCAGCTGTTCTGAACCAGATCCGGTATTTCACCTACATAGTAAGTGCTGCGTCCCTGGGTACTGGGATCTCCTGGAACTTAGGCATCATCTGAGTTTCCACCTGTCCTTTAATAGTCCCACTGCATGTAAGGAGAACCTGTAGCACAGAATTCTTCCCGTCAGGCAGTATATTCATTGTGTGTGTAGCAGAGTGCGGCAGGGCCCCCTTGGCTTCTGCCTCTGCTAGGTTCATAAAGTCACTCTGAGACCCTGGGTTTAGTAACTACTGGTGCACTTTATTCTCAGGCTTGTTCCCACCACTGTTTCACCACGTACAGGTAACCCTCACTGTCTGCAGGCAGGAGGGAGGGGGAGCTACCTCCCTGCTTTCATTCCCTGCCTTTTTCTTTTCTCCTGCTCTCCCCTGGTTTCCTTCCCCTGAGATTTTTATGCAGCCACAGGTTAATTAGGTAGCAGCTGCCCCCCGCAGCTCCCATTGGCCGGGAAGGGGGAACCACAGCCAATGGGAGCTTCGGGGGAGGTACCTGGAGGCGCGGCAAGGGCAGCGCACGCAGAGCCCTTCCCTTCCTCAGGGGCCGCAGCGCTTTCTGGAGCGGCGCTGCGTTGGGCCAGGGCAGGCATCCAGGGCATGCATGGCCCTAGCCCCGGTGCCCTCCTCTGCCACCCTGGAGCCGCTTTAGGTAAGCGGTGCCGAGCCGGAGCCCAAACCCTGCCTGAACCCAACCCCCCAACTCCCTGTCCTAAGCTCCCTGCCTGCACCTCGCACCCCTCCTGCACCCCAACCCCCTGCCCTGAGCCCCCTGCCACACCCTGCACCCCTCTTGTACCCCAACCCCTGCCCCGAGCCCCCTCGTACACCCTGCACCCCAACCCCCTGTCCTGAGCTCCCTGCTGCACCCTGCACCCCTCCTGCACCTCAACCCCTGCCCTGAGCCCCCTACCGCACCCCACACCCCTCCATCCCAACCCCCTGCGCTGAGCCGCCTGCCGCAGCCCGCACCCTTCCTGCACCCCAACCCCTGCCCTGAGCCCCCTTCTGTAGTCCGCACCCCTCCACCCCAACCCCCTGCCTTGAGCCCCCTCATACACTCCACACCCCCCTCTTCCCCAACCCCTTGCCCTGAGCCCCTTCCTGCACACCGCACCCCATCCAACACCCCGCACTTCCTCCCGCACCCCAACCTCCTGCCCTGACCCTGCATACAATTTCCCCACCCAGATGTGGCCCTCAGCCCAAAAAGTTTGCCCACCCCTGCACTAGAGCAGGGATCTCCAAACTTTATGAGATGAGGGCCATATTAGATTTTTGAAGGGGCTTCGGGGGCCGAAGGGATTGCGAAAGAAATTAAATGTATGCAAATATATGCAAATATATGCAAATTTGTTAAAAAAACAACACTACTCTACTGTGTCAGTGTTGCATTAAATTCTAAATCAGGTATAAAAGTTAATCGATGCAGGTACTGTGAAATCACACAAAATATTTGTCAATACATTAAAAATCATTTCATATTATTTTTTTTATTTTATTTCTAAAAACTCACAGATTTGTATCATACAAATACTGTTTGGTTCTATTAGTGCTGTAGTTAAAATTTAACCATTATGAAATTGTTAATTTCCATCTTCTTTACTCCATTTATTGGAGATGCAATTAAGCATCTGGCTTGTATTTTTACTCTAAGGCAGGGGTCCGTGCCTGCTCGGCTGCAGCAATGACTCTCCCCTAAGTTGACTCCCCTTTTGGGGGGACACTGGCTCCCAGGGACACTCACCCCTCTGCACAGTTCAGCTGAGCTACCCGCCTCCCCCGGTGAGCTGCTGCCGGCAGCTGGACAAATCAAATAATAAAGTTGCCATATAGCGCGGATATGAAGTATATTTGGCGAATAGGGTGGGGGAAAGGAGGGGTGGTCTCTGTTGGTGAAACATAAACAATACTTAGATTTGGGAATGAGATTTGGTAAATATTAGTAACACTGCCATTACAGCCTATTCCTGCAACACATGGATTTTAGCTTATTTTCCTCTCTCCGCTCAGATGTAAATGCCCATCTGAAAAGTTGCAAGTGACCGTCTCTTACTAGTAGAAAAAAGGTGGATGGGAAGATTCATGGAATCTGAATCACCCATTCTGCTAACCTTTGTGGCCTTTAACAATCCACGTCTCATGTTTCCCTGTTAGATCCTGAATAAAGGGAAGATCATTCGTGTAGGAAGACAGGCCAGGCAGGTGGGACAAAATCTGTTGACCATGTCCCTGCCCATCACTCCAGACCTCATCCCTTCATTCCGCATCGTGGCTTACTACCAAGTAGGAAATTCGGAGATTGTAGCAGACTCGGTCTGGCTGGACATCCAGGACACTTGCATGGGAACGGTAGGTGGATATTCAAGTTGGCCTTCTACATGTTAATTCCTATGATGGTGTCATTACGAGGGAGTTTTTCCTAGCCTGAAAGTGCCGACTGACTCTCAAAAGGGACTCTAAAAATGGCACCGTGGGGCTTCTCATTGACTGTTTCCCAGCAAATTCTGAATCAGATTTGGTCAGTTTACACATACAAAGATGTTCACAAGCCCCCACAAGCCAATGCTGTCAACCCACTCTGGGGTACGGGAGTCAAGTTGTGGTTCCTTCTAGCTCAGCAATAAAGACGCTGTGGATTGTGGATTGAAGTGGATGGAGCTCTACTGACTGGCGCCAGCTGAGTATCTGGCTTTGTAGCTGCACCATAATTAGCCATTTTGCTGATAATGTGGAAAGTCAGAATTGATTCCAGCTCCCTCTCCCAGGGCTGGGCTGGCTCTTAGGGGCTAACAGCAGGAAGATGCTTATTTTTGGCCCATGAATTCAGCAGATGTGACTCCAAATGCCTATAGGGGACCTGACTGTGATGTAACTACAATGCTGAGCTGCTGTAACTCCAGTTAATTGCTCCTGATTTACACCAGTGTGAGATCAGAATTGGGCCCACGGAGGAGGAGATCCATTACAGTTCAAACTTTTTGTAGATTTCCCAGGGCTGCCTGAGGGACAAAGTCACCTTTTCATCATGGCCAGAACAATGGGACCTCATGGACGTTGGGTCCAATTCTGCTCTCAGTTTACACCAGCATAAATATGGAGTAACAGCACTGAAATCAGTGGAGCTACTCCAGATTTACACAGCTGCCCCTGAGATCAGAACCAGGCTTTCAGATGCTCAAGGAACATGAGGTCTGACGTCCTTTTCTCCTATGTTTTGCAAAGGACAGGTTCTTAGCTGCTCCCTCTGCTTTAAAACAAAACCTCTCCCTTCACTCTCTTTCATACAGCTAGTGGTGACCGGAGCCAGCAACGAAGACAGGAGAATCCATGAGCCGGGAACTCCAATGAAACTCAAGCTGGAAGGAGACCACAGAGCTTATGTCGGCCTGGTTGCCGTGGACAAAGGGGTCTACGTTCTGAACAAAAAACACAAAATTACACAATCTAAGGTGGGGCATGAAAGATGTTGGTTGTAACTTGTGAGGTTTTATAGTGGGAAATGCAGCTCGGTTCTTATCCTTGCTCTACGCCCCAAAGCAAAGTGAGCCGTTTGTTTGCAGACCTGCCGCTTGGGGTGTGAGCTCAACTGTACTTTAACTGAGCTGGGCCGGGCCAGGTTAGTACTTGGCTGGGAGACACCCAGTGAAACCCAGCGTACTGCAGGGAGCTGTTCTGTACACACTAAAGGACACCCTGCCCTTTGGACACTGTTGACCCAGATGGTGCTGGGCTGTAGGGAGCTGTGCGGTTGATGCAGTAGGCGGCGCTCTCCCTTCAGAGGCAGTTCTCACCCCAGTGCCCATGGTGGTGCTGTACATCAGGGAGTGGGGGTGTGCTCAGGAGGGGGCGCTCTCCCTCCCCAGTCTGTGCTGAACCCAATGTCCCAATGCGGCACTAGGGGGCGCTGTGCTGCATTGAGTGGAGTGGGGGCTCAGCAGGGGGTGCTGTCCCCTCCCAGTCAGTGCTGAACCCAATGTCCCAGTGCAACACTGGGGGGTGCTGTGCTACAGGGAAAAGTGTTAGTGACTCAACAGAGGGTGCGCTTTCTTCTGAGTCTGCGCTGGTCCCCGGGCCCTATCAAGGTTTTAGGGGATGCAATGCTACTGAAACTGCCATTTCTCAGCTGACTTATCAAACAGAGGTTCTGGTCATTAAATGTCCTGTGACCCTTTCAACAAGGGTTAGGGTCCTGGTGCTCTGGCTGAATTCTAATTTGGGTATTTAATTTCTCTCTGCCTAACATCCTCCTCTGTCTGGGTTCAACTGGCTGCATAATTCTTTCTTTTTCCTCCTAAAATCAGTTGTGTTGCTGGTGGAGAATGGCTGTTGTGCTCCATGCCAGAGGTGGCTGCATTTCAGTGGGAACTGCGTTGCAATAAATCCTTTACTTACGGCTCAGATTTTGGTTTCATTTACACTGCTGCAAACACGGAGCTAGTCAAAGGAAGTCAGTGGAGTTACTGCAGATTGCACAGCTGTACCTGAAACCAGAATCTGGTCACAGCCTGTATAATGCTTTGGAATCATGCTGGATGGCACTGTATAAATGGGAGGTACCATTGTTAACAATAATCTCTCAACCATTGTGTTTGCACCTCATAGATCTGGGACTCCGTGGAGAAGAGTGACATTGGCTGTACAGCTGGCAGTGGAAAGAACAATCTGGGGGTATTTACGGATGCTGGACTGGCCCTGGAGACGAGCAATAGGATTTCCACAGTCCAGAGAACAGGTATCACTCTATAGAGCTGAACGGTTGCCATGAGCGATGGAGGAAGGGAGGAAAGAGTCGGCAAAGCAAGGCACAGTAACCTACGGCGTGAGCCCGGGGTAGGGACATCAGTCTAGCAGGGCAAATCCCACTGGAACGGCCTAGGAATGGAAATGTTGGGGTTACCGTGGGGGGTGAGAATAAGGTCCTGAATTCCCACTGGCCCCCCACCTATTAAAAGAAGGATTAATTTTAAGAATAGGATGGTTTCAAGGATGGGATTCAAAGAGTTTCTCTTCTAGACCACTGGGTTTCTCCCACTTCCAAAGTATCTTTCTTCCCCCTGGCCTGGAAGGGACAGGCAGATGGCTGGTGCTTCTCTCTGACTCTCTCTGTCCCAGACTGCAGGCTTTTGGGGGCAGCGCGCTAGGAAGTAGGAAGGAATGAAGCCTCCTTCACTCTCCTCTCTTTCTGGTTGCCCTGGCTGACTGAGCATCTGCCCAACAGCTCTTATGTGGCCTGGACAGGAAGGAGCAATATGTTATGTGCCAAAATGGCTTTTCTGGTTTTCTGATTTCCCCCTAAATCAACGGGATTCCGCTCATTGAGCCATAGACCATTCTCGGAAATTTGGGAATTGACCGGATGCGGTGTTCGAAAGTTACCCTGTTACATCCAGACAGAGAAATGGCAGTAAGTTGAGTGTAGGGCCTCACTCGGTGGGTGGGTTTTATTTTCTGTTTCTCACTTCCTTCTGCAGATCCAGAGTGTCCCCGGCCAGCAAAACGCCGACGTCGCTCCGTTCAGCTCATTGAGTATAAGGCAAACAAAAGTAGGTACTAATCAGGGGGTTTGCTGTCCTTGGTCAAAGCAAGCATGCGAAGCAGGAATGTGATTCCCTAGTGTGACCAGTTTCCTTCTGCTACAGCCTCCTGCCAGCTGCATTTCTTGTAACATGAGATGAGGGAGTCTGGATAGACTTCCATATGAGGAGAGATTGGAACTGGTCAATTTATAGAGGCGATGCGATAGACATATAGAAAATAATGAATGGTAAATAGCTCTTTGGGGCACGGACCGTCTCTCCCAGCACTGTGGGGTTCTGGGCCATGACTGGGTACCCAAAGTGCTACTACAATTCAAATAACAACAACAGGTACATTGTTACATTACCCATATAAGCACAAGGAGACACTCAACCCAACGGAATGGTTTCTAATTAAGAATTTATAAAAGGAACTGTTTTCATAATTAACTCATAGTGCTCACCACCACAGGATTGTATTGAGGCCAAGAGCCTAGCAGGATTCAAAAAAGGATGAGCCATTTACATGGAAAAGGAGGATGTTCACCATTCCATAGGATAGGATTTTTTAAGAGCTATACATCCTCATGCTTCAGGGCATGAGCCAACCTCTGATTGGGGTCAGGAAGGAACTTCATTGTGGGCAGGTAATTCCACTGTGGGGTTTCTTGCACCTTTCTCTGAAGCTGCTAGTGCTAGTGACTGTTAAAGACAAGATAATGGATTAGAGCAGAGTGCCAGTTCCTATGTTCCTTCTTTGGCCATGTCTAGTAGTAAATTAATGAGAGAGAGAGAGAGTGAGGATTTGAAGAAGCGTGGTAGGAATGACCTTCTGGCTTGTACATTTCAGCGGCAGATTACCAGGACCGGAAGCTGAAGAAATGCTGTGAAGACGGGATGCACGAGAACCCCATGGGGCACAGCTGCGAGAAGCGGGCTGGGTACATCCTGGATACGGATGAATGCAAGAAGACCTTCCTTGACTGCTGCAATTATATCAAGACCATACGGGACAAGCTGCAACGGGAGCTCCCCCTGAAACTTGCAAGAAGCAAGTACCAGGGTTTCAATATCACTCAGAGGAGCAAGACTGGGGGAATTGTTAGAGAAATAAGACCACGCCACATGAACCAACCCTGCTCATGTTCACAGATCTCCCATGGGGGAGATGGGCATGAATGCAGTGGCAGCAATCCTGTTAGTGTTGCACCATGTTGATATGGGGACCCAGATGAGTCAGGGTAATAACCTCTTCACAGGGCACCGCTGAGGTTTAACCTTTGTTTCTAAAGCACAGTCCTCTACCACTTGAGCTAAAGGGGTAACTCCCCTATCTAGGAATAGTAGTAGGCTCTTACCCTTTGCAGAATATCCAGTAGAGGGCGCACATGTAGCACTGAGCCAGTGGCTTATACCAGTGTTATAGGAGCCCGGAAAAGGCTAGCTCTTGGGGGAACAGCAAGGCAGGCATGGAGAGGAGAAGAAGCCTGTGGCTTTCCCTCCAGCCGTTCAACCACACTCCAGTTCCTGCTTTTCTGGGCTGGCAGCATCAAAACTTGGCTACGTTGGTCAAATCACAGATGCTTTCAGATCAGTTCTAGAGGAGGCCAACCCCCGAATCCTTTCAGGTTTGCCCCCATCCCAATCAATGTCACTGCAGAGCCAGACGGTCTGTGATTTGACTTCCCAGGTGAATTGGATGAAGATTTCATGTCCGACGAAGATATCACCTCAAGGAGCCAGTTTCCAGAGAGCTGGTTGTGGCAAGTGGAGCAGCTGACTGAGCGACCAAATGAACTGGGGTAAGAGCCTGTGGCCGTGTCGCTCCCACTCATCAAAGGGCCACATTCAGACGTGGTACGATGTAGCTCCCACTGAAGTCAGTGTCTCTCCACAGCAAGATCCCCCGTGGAGCCGGCTGGAGTATTTGTCATGAATTAGGGCCAGCATTCAGCAGCTGATCCATATTCATAGAGTCACTCCTACTTTTTAAAGCCAGAAGGGGCCATTAGATCATCTAGTCTCACCTCCTGTGTAACAGAGACCAGAGAATTTCATTCAGTTACTCCAGTTTTGAGCCCATATTTAGGTACCTAAAAGAACTGGCCCAACTTCCAGAGGTGCTGGGCAGTGAGCGGTATCCCCTGGCTTCAGCCCTAATGAAAAACCAGGCTGCTGATTTAGGTGCTAGAATAGGATGTAGGTGTCTGGCTGTTTAGCGTTGGCCTTTTATCCTGTTCGGGAACCATTCCTCATTTGTGTTTGTTATTCTGGGTGTGTTATTGGGTTGCTGATGGTGATATTGATGGTGCTTTCTAATTGGACGGCTGAACTTTTTTTTTTTTTTTTTATTAAAAGGTAAATGAAGTGATGGGTCAGGCCCCTCTCCAGTGGAATGGAATATAATTCCCCTGCTTGGAATTAGACTGGGACACTAGAACTAATATCCCTACCCTTGAGACTTTTAAAACAGGTTGTGTCTTGTGGCTGGTGCAGAACTTGGACCACTGAGTTCCTCCTCAGAGATGGTTCTATATTTCAGTGGTTGGGTGAAGAAGGCTTTACCATGGATATCAGTCCTAAGATAGAAGGTTCTAGACCGGGGCGGGCAAACATTTTGGCCTGAGGGCCACATCGGATTCCCAAAATTGTATGGAGGGCCGGTTAGGGGAGGCTGTGCCTCCCCAAACAGCCAGGCGTGGCCCAGTCCCCACTCCCATCCGACCCCCTCCCCCGCTTCTCACCCCCTGACAGCCCCTTCGGGACTCCTGCCCCATCCAACCCCCGCATTCCCTGTCCCCTTATGCCCGCCCTCCCGGGTCTCCTGCCCCATCCACCCCTCCCTGTGCCCTGGCCTCCCCCGGACTCCCGCCCCTGACTGCCCTATCCAACTGCTCCTCACATTACTGACTGCTCCACCGGAACCCCTGCCCCATCCAACCACCTCTTCTCCCTGACTGCCCTCGGACCCCCTGCCCCTGACTGCCCCCCGCCGCCCCATCCAACCCCCCTCTCCTTCCTGACTGCCCGTCCGAGGACCCCTGCTCCCATTCAACCCCCCTGTTCCCCACCCTCTAACCGCCCCAACCCCTATCCACACCCCTGCCCCCTGACCACCACCCTAACCTCCCCTGCCCTCTATCCAACCCCCCCTGCTCCCTGCCCCCTTACCGCGCAGACTGGAGCGCTGGTGGCTGGTGGTGCTACAGCCGTGCCGCCCAGATCATCAGGACAGGCAGCCACGCCATATGGCTGAAGCCAGCCACACCACTGCCCAGCACAGAGCACCGGGTCAGGCCGAGGCTCTGCAGCTGCGCTGCCCGGCAAGAGCTCGCAGCCTCGCCACCCAGAGCATTGCGCCGACGGAGCAGTGAGCTGAGGCTGCAGGTGAGGGGTAACAGCAGGGGAGGGGCCGGGGGCTAGCCTCTCAGGCCAAGAGCTTAGGGGCTAGGCAGGAGGGTCCCACGGGCCAGATGTGGCCCGCGGGCTGTAGTTTGCCCACCTTTGGTCTAGACCCTTAGCTGGGGAATGTCCATGAGTCCTAGCTCCTTCCTTCTGTAAAAGACTCTGTCTTTCTCTTTCCATGTAGAATTTCTTCCAAGACGGTGCCTATTTTCCTGAAGGATTCCATCACCACCTGGGAAGTCCTGGCTGTGAGCCTTTCAGAGACCAAAGGTGAGGAACACCACAAGCTCTCCAGAGAACAGGCAGAAAAGCTAATGGGGAAAAGACCCCAGGCCACAATGGGCCTTGGAAACGTCACAGTGAGATGGAACAATCGAAGAGACAACAGACATGTTTCAGGACTAAAGTATAAGCTCCCCCGTCTCTGATCCTGTGTCTTTCCCCATTGCAGGGATCTGTGTGGCTGACCCGTATGAGATAACAGTAATGAAAGATTTTTTCATCGACCTCCGGCTGCCCTACTCTGTAGTGAGGAATGAGCAGGTGGAAATCCGGGCTATTCTCTACAACTATCGGGACCAAACAATTAAGGTAAGTTCACCGCCTCATGGGGCTCTACAATGGACCTGAGGTGTCAATGGTTTGACAGACAGCAAAACCAAAACAAAATGGTGGAAGGCTTGTTCTTCTAGGGCCTGATCCCTTTGGGGCTGGACACCCTGGTCTCCAATTGACCTTGTTGAGTGCTCAGCACCTTGCAGGATCAGGGCTATGGAATCCATCCAGTTAAGAACATAAGAACGGCCAGACTGGGTCAGACCAATAGTCCATCTAGCCCAGTATCCTGTGTTCTGACAGCGACCAGTGCCAGGTGCTTCAGGGGATGGATCACAGGTAATCATAAAGTGATCCATCCCCTGTTGCCTATTCCCAACTTCTGGCAAGATTGCATGATATAGAGGGAGATAGAAAAATACCCTTCTGTCTGCCATTCTTCTCTGGTTGGGCCTCAAATCTGTGAGTGGGTACCAGGTTCAGAGCTTTCTGCTGACTCACACCAGTAGCCAGACCAGGTGGGTCTCATTACTTCCACTCAGGAACACCACAGGCTGAGGGCCTCTCTGAGGCAGGACAGAACTAGAGGGGGTCCTGAAGGGCCTTTCAGGAAGAAGATCAGGATATGGTCTTGTGTGTTGTAAGTACAGTCCTGTCTGTTATTTATTAAGATTAAAGGCAAACTCCAGTCAGAGGGTATGTTTTGGATCAATGCCCTACAGTGTCATGGTGTGCAGAGTAGACTGCCTGCTCATGAATCTCTGTTCTCTTCTCAGGTCCGTCTGGAGCTGCTGCATAACCCAGTTTTCTGTAGCGCATCCACTTCCAAGGCTAAATACTGGCAGTTCCTTGACATCGAAGCCAAATCCTCCTTGGCCGTGCCATTAGTGATTGTCCCGCTGCAACTAGGATCTCACGACATTGAGGTCAAGGCAGCGGTGTTGGGCAGTTTTGTGTCTGATGGCGTGAAAAAGAAACTGAAGGTTGTGGTAGGTATCAGGTGACAGGAGCGGGATGTCTGCTGGAGGGCAAGAGGCTGGAGGCTAGATTGGCTGGCTTCTGGAATTGGTGCTATACCTTTAGCTGTTAAATTAACACCCTCCATCCTCATCCCACTTCCTCCCCTCCCCTGTGGCAACTACAGCAGGGCTGGAGCTGACCTGGTTATCTTACACTCAGTCCTCTGAGTCATCATATAAAAGACCTAGGGTCAGTTCCTCAGGCCCAGGGTCTTGCTCCTTGGACCAGTGGGTGCTGGAATCAGTGCACTCAGGGAGAACCTCATATCACTTGGCAGAGAGAGCTGAGCAAAGGAGAAGCATTGGTGGGTTGTGAAGGGCGTCCCACTGACCTGCCCCAGGAAATCACTGCAATGCTGGGTGAGAGGAAGATCCGCCACTGAAGATCAGGGAGTAGAAAGGTCCTTCAGGGAGGTCACAGAGCAATGATGGAATGAATTGAGCTTCTCACTTCCTCGCTCTGCCAGACTCTGTAGGGCAGATTCATAAGAACATAAGAACGGCCATGCTGGGTCAGACTAAAGGTCCATCTAACCTGAGGTCAGATTCCAGACTCATGGGATGGGGCCTGATCTCAGTTTCACTTGACCGCTGACTTCCGGTGGAGTCACTCCTGATTCACGCTGATCTCAAGATCAGCAAGTCGCTCACCTTTTCCTACTGCTCTTCATTGTCTCTGAATGCTACTGTGCTTACTATACTCTTGTCATTCCTTTCTAGCCGGAAGGGATGAGGATGAGCAAAACAATTAAGTCTGTGGTACTGGATCCATCTGCGAAAGGACCAGGTGAGTAGCTGCACTGCTTTGTGTTTACGTGGCGCCTTTCATCTTGAAGGTCTCAAAGAATTCCACAATCTATATCTAAGTGAGGGTATCTCTGTTTTTGGAGCCCTTGTATCTAACCCAAACCCTTAATCGAATCTGCAGCAAACTTCCCTGAAAAATTCTACCCTGGCATCCGATATTGTGTGGGAGATTTCAGAGGGATTGGTTTCGTGTTGGCTGAGATGGAGGACAAAATCCGGCTCATCACGGAAGACTAGAATCAGCAATATGCAGAGCAATTCTGCTGCCACTGAAATGCAGCCACCTCTGCCTGCCCCGTATTCATAGCTTCCTGGTTCCCATCTCAGCTGTCCCCTCCCTCCCTTTGCCCTAGCACGTCAGTGGATAGTGCAGGGCTCTATGAGCATTGTAGAGTGTTATTCAAGAACCAGCAGCAAAGCTCACCCGGCTGGACGGATGGCATTTCACTGTCTCTTCTCCTCGTCCTTCCTTTTCAGGGGGAGTCCAGGAAGTGAAGGTGAAAGCGGCAGATATAGATGACAGGGTTCCAGACACAGAATCGGAGACCAAAGTCAGCATCCAAGGCAAGGGCCTCTGATGTGAAAGTGTTTTATGCTTTAGAAAGAGAGTGAAGGGAGCAATGAATTCTTCTCTGGTAGCCACACTCGCAGCCTGGTTCTGTTACAACTGTCTACGTGCACTATCGAGCATTAATGGCCAAGATACAGCAAAGTCATTGTCGGCGTGTGGCTAAACAAGGTGCTCACAGGAGAGATGTGTGCAAAGAAATAAGGAGCGCCCAGGGGGAAGCCTCTGTCTCTGGACAGGATGGCCTAGTGGTTTGACGCCCAGCTTAGTATTTCAGAAGCCTGAGTTCAAGATCTTGCTTGGCCACAGACGTTCCTGGTGACTTTAGGCAGCACCTTTAGCCTATCTGTGCTTCAGTGCCCCATCTGTAAAATGTGGATAATAGCCCTTCCTTCAACCCCATTTAGCTTGACCAGCAAGGGCTGGTGCTTTCAGATTGGAAGTATCCAGGTTCTATCCCTACCACTGGCAGGGCTGGAGTGAAGTAGCCTAGGAGGGCTTGGTGAGAAATGCTCAGAGCATTGCCAGGGCCTTGTCAGCACACAGGGCCTGGATCAGTTGTTGCTGGGTTAGGATCCAACCTTCATAGGGTTTGGGTGTACTCAGCACCGTGCCGGACTGAGTTCTCAATCCGCCACTGCCCGCAGAGAGGTCTGTCTGTCTCTCTGTCCCCACCAGCGCCTGCTCTCGGTGCTCGAATTCACGCCGTGTTATTTCCTTGGCCAGGAAACCCTGTGACAATCATTGTCGAAAACTCCATCGACGGGGCCAACCTGAAGCACCTCATTGTGACGCCGTCTGGCTGTGGGGAACAGAATATGATCGGCATGACCCCCCCGGTCATCGCCACCATCTACCTGGACAGCACCGAGCAGTGGGAAAGGATTGGGGTGGAACGCAGAGCGGAAGCCATCAAGTTGATCATGCAAGGTAAGTACTTCTCATACCAAACAGCAAATCCCTCTTCAGGCTCGCGTTAGGGACACAGGACTGGCCCCGAGGTCCATCTAGCCCAGTGGCCTGTCTCGGAGAGTGGCTAGTACCAAATGCTTCAGAAACCTCCCTTTAAGCACATTGGGCAATAGAGAGTCCAGGGATCAGACAGATAGCCTGTCACTCAGGGGACACCAGTTCAGTTCCCTGCTCTGCCACAGACTCCTGGTGGGATGTTGAGCAAATCGCTTAATCTCTCTGTGACTCCATTCCCCCCCTGCAAACGGGGAGAGTCGCAGTGCCCTGCTGCACAGGGGAGTTGTGAGGGTAGATGGCAGGAGCTCCGCAAGCTCCCACCGGCACCTGGAGCGTGGCCCTGCTCCCACTCTGCCCCTCCCCCTATGCGTCCACCCATGCTCTGCCCCGAGGCCCCGCCCCAGTAGGCCTCTTCCCTCCGAGGTCTTTCCCTTGCTCCACCCCCATTCTGCCGCTCACTCCTCTCTGCCCCCTGGGTGACCAGACAGCAAATGTGAAAAATCGGGACGGGGGTGGGGGGTAATAGAAGCCTATATAAGAAAAAGACCCAAAAATCGGGACTGTCCCTATAAAATCGGGACATCTGGTCACCCTACTGCCCCCTCCTCCCCCATCACTCACCCATAAAGCAGGAAAAAAGTGGGCAGGGCCATGTCTCTCTGGCCCCACCTGTTCTGGCGCCCCGGGTAGTTAAACTGAAGATTGTGAGGCATCCCGGTACTATGGGAATGGGGTCCGGATAAGCCCCTAAAATAGAGAGAGAATCTGCCTCCCATATTTGGTCTCCTACTCCCTTTAGAGGTTGGTTTAAGACCTGAAGCATGAGGTTTAATATCCCTCCCACAATGTACGTTGGCATTAGTCATGATAACTCTGAATAGACCTTCCTATGCAGACAAAGGCCCAACCCCGTTTTCAGTTCAGCTGGGCTTTTGGGCTCCAGTTCATTGCTGGTCTATGGCTGTTGTGCAGTGGACTGGATGGTCGTGGGGTGGAGGCCACTCACCCACAGTTCAAATCCGTGTCAGGTTGGCACTTGGTAGCGAGGAAGGATAGAGAATCTCATGACCATCGAGCGAACTTGGTAGGTTTCAACAGGTGTCCCTTTCACTACACCGCGGGGTGCCTAAATTAGGTACGGCGTCTGAACTACAAACATCCCATCCCTTAAGCTTTTACAATATGGGAAAACTGAGGCAGGTAGTGACTTGCCCAACATCACATCACGCAATGAGTGACAGAACTGAGAACTGAACCAGGAGTCCTGACCCACAGAACCTTGCTCCAAACACTAACCCACCCTCTCCTCCTAGAGCCTGGCATACAACCCAGGCATCCCACCTCCCAGGTCTCCATACACTGTAATCACTTGGCCCCACTCCCACCCAGAAGGGAGGATTCATGCTGGTGAGGAACGGGGCAGTGTCCATGCCAATCGGCTTCCCCACCACACAGCTTTCTGCCTTTGCTTCCCTTGAGTTGCTGTGCTGTGTCCCTCCTGAGAGATGCCTGCAGAAAAAGGGAGAGCCACACAACTCAGACAGCCGCGGCGGGGTCACAGCTCTGACTTAGTTTGCATTACGCATGTAAAGTCCTCCTTAGACGCTCGCCAGACATTGTCACAGCTCCTTCTTACTCTCCCTGTTTCAGGTTACACGCAGCAGATGGCTTTCAAAAAACCCGACTTCTCATATGCTGCTTTCAACGCCCGGCCATCAAGCACTTGGTGAGGACAGTGGGTTTTCTAATGCACCCTCTTAATCAGCGTTAGCCTGACCCTACACATGCAATATGTGAGCCAGAGCAAGTCAGTCTCCAGCCCAAAACCAGAGGGCAAAGGTCAACACACACAATGGGAAAAAAATACCCAATCCAACTCCCACAGATGGCAATGGAAAGACGCCCAAAGATGAGACAGGCACCTGGCAGGATTTACAAAATCACCTAAGCAGAGTAGGGGCTTAATTCCCTTTGAAAGTCAATGGGAGTTGGGTGCCTAACTCACTTAGGCACTTTGGTAAATCCCGCAGGGGGCCTATTTGGACCTTTAAGTGCCTAAATACCTTGTAAATGTGGCCCCCGGTGATTTCAGTGACAGTTCAGTGTGGGTGAGCAGAGGGCTTGAGGGATTGGCAATGAATAAGGCAAAGATTTAGTCATGGGTATTTTTAGTAAAAGTCATGGACAGGCCACGGGCAATAAACAAAAATTCACGGCCTATGACCTGTCCATGAGTTTTACCAGCAATACCCCATCAGGGTGTCACATTCCTGACTAATTCTTAGCTGCTCCTAGGGTGCTGCTGCTCTGGGGGTCCCCGGGGTGCTGTTGCTGTGGGGGGTCCCTGCAGCGCCATTGCTCTGGGGGATTCCCAGGGGCTGACAGCTGGCTCCTGCTCCGGCGGCAGAGTCTGACTGCATCCGGCCGCCCGCTGTTCCGAGGCCCCTGGGGACTCTCTCCAACGGCCTCCGGGGCTGCTCCTGGGCCGTTGCTCCAGCCGCTGCTCAGACTGCCCCTTAGGGTGGCCCTAAGGCCTGCTGCTGCCTTAGTAATGAACTCCAGGTCCTTTCAGTTTTAGGTGGCTAGTTTGTAGCTTGCTCAGACTAACCGTTACCATAGGCGCCAACTTTCCTCACCCCTGGCCCCGCCCCGACTCCACCCTTTCCCTGCCCCTGCCCCGCCCCTGTTCCAACCCCTTCCCCAAAGTCCCCGCCCCAACTTCACCCCCTCCTTGCCCCTATTGGACCTCTTCCCCAAATCCCTGCCCCAGCCGTGCCTCTTCCCTGAGTGCGCTGCGTTCCCCCTCTTCCCCCCATCTCCCAGTGCTTGCTGCACGAAACAGCTGTTTCGCAGCGCAACCACTGGGAGCGAGGGGGAAAAAGCGGGTACATGGTGCGCTCAGGGGAGGAGGCGGAGGTGAGCTGTGGCGGGGGGCGGGGAGCTGCTGGTGGGTACTAAGCACTCACCAATTTTTCCCCGTGGGTGCTCCAGCCCCAGAACACCCACAGAGTCGGCACCTATGACCGTTCATTGGCTTGTGTGAAGTTGAGTTTGATGACTCTCCAGTCCAGTTCCCAGTGGCCAGCTGTCCACAGCGGGCCCCCAACCCCACCATCCTGGTCATACCACTGCACGCGGCGAGAGCTTGGCACATCTCAAGTAGAGCCAGCCGTAATAGGGAGCAGTGTCTGGATGCGCTTTCCCAGACAAGCGGTGACATTTTCCCTAGCTCCTGCTCACTCAGGTTACCATAAACGGACTCACATGAACCTCACTCCATTTACTGCTGTGAAATGTCTCAACTGATACCTGTGTGCAGACGGTCCAGCTTTCACACTGAAGGCAATTCCGGGAAGGCAGGAGTGACCGTGATGTGATTGATTCTGCCCTCAGGCTGACGGCCTACGTGGCGAAGGTCTTTGCCATGGCTAAGAAACTGGTGCCCATTGAAAACCAAGTTATCTGTGGGGCGGTGAAATGGCTGATCCTGGAAAAGCAGAAACCGGATGGAGTCTTCCAAGAAGATGCCCCTGTATGCCACGGAGAGATGGTTGTATGTGTTTCCTTTGACTTTTACACACCAATCACTACCCACCTCAATCATCACAGCAACTTGTTGGTTCATAATTGAAAGGGACGTCTTACTGGGCTACATCCCAAAGTCTGTGCTCACGCAGACTGATCTCCTCTCTCTCTCTCCCTTCCGTGGAACAACCCAGTGCAGTTACCTGGGCAGCAGTCAATGGAGATTCAGACCCAATGGGCCAGATTGTATCTATTTAGTCCTTAGTGGACTTCATGGAGTCTTTGCACTTCTCCCTTGTTGGGGGTAAACATTCTGTTGGGGGTAGATCATTTTTGGTTGTGTTGTTGTCCGGGGTTTAGGAGTGGAGGGGGGGGGGGTCATTGTTGGAGCTAGGGGTGTCAGGGTTGGGATTTAGAGGTTCCAGGGTTTAGGGTGTGTCAGTGTTAGGGTTTATAAGGTAAAAGGGGGTGTTGGTGTCAGGCTTTTGGAGGTGTCAGTATCAGGATTTAGGGGTCTCAGTTTTAGGGTTTAGGGTAGAAGGGGTTGTCAGTGTCGAGGTTTGGAGGCTTCAGTGTCAGGGTTTAAGGTGTAGAAGGGGGCATCAGTGTCAAGTTTTAGGGGTATCAGTGGTGGGGTTTAGGGGTCTCAGTATTAGGGTTTAGGGGTGTCAGTGTTTAGCAGAGGTGCTGGAACTAGGGGTGCGCGGGGTGCTGCAACAACCCCTGGCTTCAAGTGGTTTCCATTATATACAGAGTTACAGTTTGATTCAATGGCTCTCAGCACCCCCACTATAAACATTGTTCCCGCACCTCTGGTGTTTAAGGCTGTCAGTGTCTGGGTTTAAGGGGTCTGTGTGTTAGGGGTCTCAGTGTTAAGGTTTAGGGCAGAAGGGGGTGTCCATATCTGGGTTTAGGGGATGTCCGTGTGTGGGTTTATTAGATAGAAGGGGGTCAGGTTTGTTATGTGAGTATTGTTCTCGTGGTGGAGAGACGTCTCCAAAGGGGATAGTTTTGCAGCATTTACTAAAGACACTTAGGCTCTGGCCTGGCCTGATGTTCCCTGGGCATTGTCTCCCCAGCCAACTCCCCTCGACTGAGAATGCCTTGTCCTCGCCTCTCATGCGTTTCATCCTGGGCTTAGTGATTTGCATTGTCCCAGAGGAGCGCAGCTGTCTTGGTGATTCACAGGCCAAAGTTTGGTCTTTGATGTCACTGGGGCTTGATCCATTAACGCACGGGAATCTGCCTGGGAGCTAGTGGCGGGACCTGAGCACCGGCCTGGTGAGCTAAATTCTCTCACGCTGGTTTAATACGAAGCATCTCTATTGACTTGGATGGAGTTCCTCCACACTGACAAAGGAGTAACTGAGATCAGAACCTGGCCCACTGCATGACAGGTGTTCGTTAGCCAACGGGAGGTTCAGCGATAGGTCTGGCCATGACTGAGAGTCCATTCTTGGGTAGCTTTCTAGGAAGCATGTGTTCTAATTTCCTATGCTGAGGGCCTGGGATTAATTCTTTCTTTTCATGGTACTCGGGGGACTTTCTTATCCCAAATCTGTCCTTTGCTCCCCTTTAGGGAGGGTACAAGGGTGCTGAGCCTGATGTCTCGTTAACGGCTTTTGTGCTGATTGCATTGGAAGAGGCCAAGGACATCTGCAAGGATCAAGTCAATGTGAGTATCTCTGCACCGTATGTGCACTTCTATGTTCATACCCAGGTTTTCCCATCTTTCCATCCCCTATGAACCACGCCCCGTGGCATGTGGAATTTGCTGGGGAAGGAGCTAGTCAATCTGCATTGATTCATGCCATATATAAGCAAATAAAAAAAAATTTCCTCTAAGCTTATAGAAACAAAGCGTATAGGTCCAGAACATTCTAGGAGGTTAGTGAAAAATGAATCCACATACGGAATACCGGAAACGTTTTACTTCAAACATTTGATTTCCACTTTTTCTTTAACAACAAAAACAGCACCCCGAGCCCGGCACCTCCCAGGTGGTCGCCTGGATTGCCTGCCCCTAAATCTGGCCCTGGTCTGTGGTATCAGACAGAAGCTGCAAAGAGGAGGATGAGATGATGTGGTCGGCACATACAAAGGGGACGAAGAGAATCTTAGGCGCCGACTCCGTGGGTGCTCTGGGGCTCAAGCACCCATGGAAAAAAATAGGGGGTGCCCTGGCTGGCTGCCGATCAGCTGTTTAGCAGGTCCCTGGGGCTGTCCACTGATCAGCAAGCGGCTGGCGGAAGGCGCGAGGGGGAGGGGATAGATAAGAGGGAGTGGCAGGCTGGCGGGGGGGGGGGGGGCTTTGAGGGAGAGGGTGGAGTGGGGGCAGGAAGAGACAGAGGAAGGGTGGGGCCTCAGCGGAGGGGGCAGGGCAGGGACAGGAAGAGGTGGATAAATCATACATGCGAATCGTGCATCAAAGTGGTGAAATGGGCTACAAATGCAATAAAAATAAGGTATTCAAAAATGTAACAGAGGGGGGGACACCAAAGACGCTCTGGGGGTGCCATTTGGGCTAGGGCCGGCCCTGCCACAGACTTTGGTTTCACTCCTGATGACATTCTGCATGTGGTCCAGAAATGTCCCTTTTCACTGTCCTCAAATATCTCACCTTCCTACCTCCTCCATCTTTCACCAGCACAAAATTCACTGTGAAATTAAATAAAGCTGGAAGCCACATGAATTCGTAATGTAACCCACACAGCTCCTGGTGCGGTGTTCTCTTCCCATCTAGTGGCACTAAGACCACTTAGCGAGAGATCAATGAGTCTGCTCTAGAGCCTTCGGGCTTTTAGTTCATGCAGGAAAGGCTCATGCATTTAGCATCCTGCCTGCCGACGACCAGGGTCTGTCGGTGTTAGATTAACTTCAATAACTCAGGCATAGGTTAGGGATTTGTTACAGGAGCGGGTAGGTGAGATTCTGTGGCCTGCGTTGTGCAGGAGGTCAGCCTAGATGATCATAATGGTCCCTTCTGACCTTAAAGTCTATGAGTCTAACACCACCCAAGACCTCAGCCTAACTCACGAGTTTGATTTTCTTTTGTTTTCTTTGTCACCTCCTAGAGTTTGGAAGGCAGCATCAGCAAAGCTGCTGATTACTTAGCCCAAAGGTACCAGTCTCTAGTCAGACCTTACACTGTGGCTCTTGCGTCCTATGCCTTAGCGATGGTGGGGAGACTGGACACCGAGAAGGCGCTCATGAAAGCTTCGACAGGTAAATGAGGGCATCTTATCAAGTACTGGAAAGATGTGGCCAAGTCAGGATGGGGTTCAGGGAAGAGAAGCAAAGGAGGTTGGGGATTGGTCCTGCTTTGAGCAGGGGGTTGGACTACATGACCTCCTGAGGTCCCTTCCAACCCTGATAGTCTAGGTGGGAGAGGGATTAATTTATGAGGAATGAATAACAGGCATAGAATTGTTCCTTTTGGCCAGATTTGAGATTGATCGGGCTGGGTGTAAATTCAGAGTAACTCTCGTGGATTGAGTGGAGTTACTCCAGATTTACACCAATGTGTCTGAGATCTGGATGTGGCAGAGATATATGGTATTACTTGCCCTCAGGAGGAATCGGAGAGCCCTGTACGTATATCTAAAGGATGTAAACCCCAAAGAGAAAGAGAGAGAAAAGAGTGGGTCAAGAGGATGTAACTGGATGAAACTGAACAAAGGGGAATTTCAGAGGATAGAGAATAATATTGCCCACAAAGAAAATGGAGTTTGCCCCATTGTTTGGGATAGTTAAAACAGGGCAGGACAAAGCTGTTGTCTAGATATAACAATGTTATGTTGAAAGGTGCCAGGTGGGTCTTTGATCCCCAAATGGTCACAGACCTTGGCCATGTCTACAATGCAGGGACTAGAGCGGCACAGCTATGGTGCTGTAGCTATGCCGGTATCACCCCCTATTGTAGACACAGACTGCACCCATGGAAGGGGTTTTCCATCTCTGTAGGAACTTCACCACCATGGTCAATGGTAGCTAGGTCAACTGAAGCATTTTTCCATTGACTTAGCAGTGTCTGCACTAGGGGTTAGTTTGGCATAGCTATAGCACTCCGGAAGGGTGTGTGTGTGTAGATTTTTCACATGCCCTGAGTGACACAGCTATGACGACCTAAGTTTTAAGTGTAGACCAGGCCCTTGTTCAAGTTAATGGGTGTGCCAGACACTCTTTCAGACTCAGTGGAGGGAGCAATCAAGACTCTTTCTGTAGTAGACACAGCTAAAAACAATGTAGGGACTGCCCAAGGCACACAGCAGGTCAACAGCTAAGCCATGTGGGCTGAGGGGTTTCCCTGACTGCAAACATAGGGGCTAGTATGTTGGTTTTGCACCCTGTGCTTTGGAGGCAGAAACCAGCTGAAAGCCTGGAGAAGTGTTATGAAACAAGGAGAGAGACATTGCTTGTTGGCCCTAGAACTCACTTCAGAGGCGGACTTGGGGATTTCTCAGCAAGTAAGTTGCCTGCTGTCGGTTTTCTCATGCTCAGGGAAGTGGGACTTTCTGTGCACTTTCGTAAGCAATCAGGTTTACACCAGAGAACGTACCTGAGGGCTATCACCAATTCCTCATTGTAATTGAAACAATCCTCCAAGACCCCAAATACTGGGTAGCTGCTCGGCCTGAAAAGGGCAACAATCGGTTCGACTTACCGATCCTCCGTGCAGAAAGTTGGGGAAGGAGTCAGCTGATGGTATGGTCCAGTCAGATCTGCTGAGAATAAGTGGGTGTCCTTGGGAAGAGTCCTTTAGCTCACCTTCTTTGCTGCTGCCTAGAGGGAAATCGCTGGGAAGAGCGGAACGCCCGCACCTTCAACATTGAGGGCACCTCGTATGCCTTGCTAGCCTTGCTGAAAATGAAGAAGTATGAGTTGACTGGTCCCATAGTCAGATGGCTGAGAGAGCAGAACTACTACGGCGGGGGATATGGATCTACCCAAGTGAGTATGATCCTTATAGTCCCAGGTATCCTTCAGAGACTGTTTTGTGGGAAGGTCTCCCATCAGAAGGGATGGGATTCCGATCACTTGAGTCATTGTAGAAAGCCCTGGAGAATGCCTGGTAGAGAACAATCCTGCATTGCCTGGGAGATGGGCAATGTGACCTATCAGGTCTTTGCCATTGTTAACCTAAGGCAGAGACCAGCACAGGAGCATGACCGAATCTTCTCACTAGAGGCTCCATCTTGCCAAGGTGATGGGTGTGAGCACATGCTTCACTTTAAGACACTGAGTTGTTCCTGGGGAGTCAATGGGCCTTCTCTTCCCATAGGCAGAAACACACGCGCATCTGGACTCATTCTGGCATTTGTTTGTTTTTTGGCCATTGGTCAGGAGACAAGGTACCAGGCGTGTAGGACCAATGGTCTGAGTCCATATGACAAAGCCATTGTTGAATCATGACTAATCTGAATTGATTTGGGTTTAATCCATCTCTAAGTAGAACTGTAAGGTTATGGTTTTTTTTATTCTTTTTTTTAAACTGTGCTTACACGAGGCACTGGAGAGGATAACAGCCCTACTGCTAGTGACAGCTAAATAAAGATGGAGTGTCCTCAGATATCCCTCCCTTCCCTGGAGTACGGGGGCCACTAGGAACTATAGGGTCTGTCTGTGTCCAGCAGCCTCAGTTGAGAAGTCCCTTTACATTCCTTGCTACTGAGGCTTGTCTTTTCTCTACCTAAATGGATGCTACAAGCTCGGTTGGGAGTGGTCTGTATTTTTGGAGTCACAGGCCATGTGTTCTATCCCTAACACTGTGCTGTGTGTGGCATAGATGTCTCTATATATGTAACCTACACACCTCCTGGGTATGGTGCTCTGTTCCCTCTAGTGGCACCGAGACCACTTAGAGAGATTATTGCTACAGCCTTAGCTAAGGGCCACATGGCTTTTAGCTCATGCAGGAGAGGTTTATGCATTTAGGAAGAGGACCCACATTCGAGTCCTGGACAAGCCCCCACTTGTAATACCGATAGACCCCGGTCGTCGGTGGGCGGGATCGAACCTGGGAACTTCTGGAGCTAAATGCATGAGCCTCTCCTGCATGAGCTAAAAGCCACATGGCCCTTAGCCAAGGCTGTAGCAATAATCTCTCTCTCTAAGTGGTCTCGGTGCCACCAGGAGGTGTGTGGGTTACATATACATAGAAGGAGCCACTATCTCGTTGTGCTCTGTCCAGCTGACAATTGGCCTGTTAATAGCTAAGGGCAATGGGAAGCTAATTGACCATGCACGATTTATTTATTAACCATGGGTTCTATTCCTGGCTTGGCCACTGGCTTCCTGGATAACCCTGGGAAAGTTAATTCCCTGCCATGTGCCTCCGTTTCCCCATCTGTACAATGGAGATAAAGATATTGTACTGCTTTGTAAAGTGCTTGGAGATCTACTGATGAAACACTACAGAAGAGCCAGGTAATATTATCATATAACCCTTTGCCTGCGTGACACCCAGTGGAACCCTGGTGTTTTCTTTCATTGTATTTTTGGACCGTCTTCATTAAAGAGTCTCTTTAGAAGCTGTCAGATGTTCAGCGCAAGAGGACAATAAGGTGTAACCCTCTTGTCTTCCTCCTGGTGTTCTAGGCGACCATCATGGTGTTCCAGGCTCTTGCGCAGTACCAGATAGACATTCCGCAGCACAAAGACTTGAATTTGGATGTTTCTATTCTCCTGCCGGGCCGTGCTCAACCTCTAAACTACAAAATCGTAAACCAGAACGCTCTGGTGGCCAGAACAGCAGAGGTATCATGCTTCTCTGTGTGATTAGTACAGATCACTGATTATAGAGAAAGGGCATTTGACTAGAACCTCCTATCCAAACCCTTTTGGGAGGGGGAGGGGAATTCATAGTCCCGGCACCAGATCCAAATGAATCCAGACTTTTGACTCAGATTTTTAAGAGCAGAAGGGACCATTATGATAATTTCGTCTGACCTTCGGCATGACACAGGCCAGAGAACCTCACCTACTAATTTCTGAATCAAGCCCATAACTTCTAGCTGAGCTGTGAGATGTCTCTTAGATAGATATCCAGTCTTGACTTAAAGACTTGAAGTGATGGAGATTCCACCACATCCTGTCAGGCCCTAGCTTCTAGGCAGTCAGGCCTGGTGGTTGGAGCTGGCTGTAAAGTCGGGACTGGGCCAAGGGCAATGCTGAAATCAGGGTCTGGGGACAGGTCGTGGGCCAGAATCCACAGATAAGCTAAATCAGGATTAAAGTCAGATTCCGGATGCAGGCCAACAGTCAAAGCCAGGTTGGAGTCAGTCCGAGGGCCTGGGAGGTCAGGAGGCGGATGCAGGCTGGAGCGGGTCTGTAACAGGGCTGGAGCAAGGTCAGAGCAGGGCACAGACAAGGCTGAAGTGAGCTGGAACAAGACTCGGGCATGGCTGGGGCAGGAACAGGAACTGGATCAAGGGCAGGCCAGAAGCCTGGCCACCTAGTGCTGTTGTGCAGAGTAACTCTCAGCTCTGATGGGGAGAGTGAAATACTTGTGCCTGGGGGTCATCTGGCCTGGGCCCTGACCAGGGATAGTCACTTCAGTACAAAAGAAAATTAACCTTGGATCAACTTTACAGACCAAATTGAATGAAGACTTCACTGTGAAGGCAGAAGGGACTGGACAAGGGACCTTAACTGTATTGACGGTTTATAATGCAAAGCTACGGGAGGATGATTCTCAGTGTAAGAAGTTTGACCTGAGGGTATCGGTCGAAGAAGCCCAGGGCGGTAAGTAACCGCCTGTCTTTTCTCTTGTGAAGCTTGCTGTCAATCCTCAGATCTGGACAAATTTGGCTCAGTTACACCAGTTTAACTCCATGGACAGCAGCGGATTGACACCAATGTGTAAACCAACCACCATCTCTGCAATCACATTCTTAACTTTGGAAAGTATTTTTGTGAAGCTTCTTCAAACTCTCCCAGTTCCCAAGTCCTACAAAATTATACCCATAGGGCAGGCACTAAATAATATTTCCAGCTACTACATGTTCTAGGTTGCAACTAATGAGGGAGCAGATGCTGCCGTCTCTCATCCTGGCACTTGTTAGCAGCAGAGGTGGAGCATCGGATGTGGATGGGAACACAGGCCAACTACTCTGGGTATTGTCTCCCTCTAAAGTAGAGATGAGCCCATGCCAGGCAGTCTGGTGACAGACCCAGACTTCCAGTGCACACATTTCCGGACAGCATGGGTGTGAAATCAGCCTGGGACAGAGGTCAGGATCCTCAGCGTCCAAAACACAAGCCTCTGTGGCTTGGGCTAAAGGAGTAATTTCCTTTAGCTGTGAATAGCTGATCGCTAGTTGCTAGGGCTGGCCAGTAGAGGGAGATATGACCACACATTAGACCAGCATAGGATAGAGGGATCCAGGGGTTTGGCACTGCTTTTACAGAAACAGGAGATCGCTGTAAATTGTTCTTAACTTTCCCAGCTGTCCAAGTTCACACCCACCGGCTCTGTCTGTTTCAGTTCCTCTTTCTGCTAACCTAAGACTATATTTCGTTTGTGCCACCCAGCTGGGAGAGGCGTTTTAGTTTGCGTGCCACGGATGGGAAGAATTATTTATGGATTGCTGGAGGGGCGGGGAGGTTTATTGAGGGATTTCTCACACCTACTGTAGGACCTGTTTAAGCCATGTTAGTGCACCTAAAAAACAAAAGAGGATTTATTTGGCATGAAATTTACACTGAGATATGAATTTCTTTTCTCTTCTGCAATGTTTCTAGTGAAGAAGCCGGAAGGAGCGATGCGTTCAGTCTATATTAAAATCTGCATCAGGTGAGAACAATGCCCTTTAATGATAGATGATAAATAGATGGACAGATGCAGTGAGTAGATGGACAGATGAAGGGGGCAGATGGAGATGGGCTATGAATTTTTCTATGGAACAGCCAAAAAAGTTATGATAAAGCAACAGGAGCTGGTGGAGCGATCACAAAATCAACATTTAAGTGATGAATTCTGATCAAAAGGGTTTTTTCTCTTCTCTTTGTTAGGTTCCTCGGTGTGGTTGATGCCACAATGTCCATCATCGATGTCTCCATGCTCACTGGCTTCTCACCGGACGTGGGGGATCTTAAGAGAGTACGTCAGTGTAATCTGAGAACAGAGAATGTAATAAACAATGCAGTGGCTCGGCTGGGGCTTTCAGATGAGAAAATCCAATGCAGCAGGTGAACAGTCGGGCTCCAGGGTTAAACCTGGAGGGAGACCAGACGGCTCTAAGGATTGGTAACAGCTTTAGGAAACCGCAACCAGTTCTCTCCAGGTCGGTGATGGAATGTCATCTCCGTCGGGCAGTTTTGGGGGCCAGTATACAGTGGGGCCAGAGTATTAAAAAAGTGGCTTCCCTTTAGATCCTCTGACCTCCATGGTACAGAGTTATTTGGGCCTGGAGAACTGTGGATACAGAAAAAGAGGCTGCACAGAAAAGCCAGGCCCCGAAGGAGTCATTGCAGTGAATTGCTCCCTGGTATAAAATGAGGGTGGATTATTAGGCAAACAAACCCAGGGACGTTTCCAGCATTGGTGTTATCCTCCTGCAGCTGCATAAAATCAGCCAGAATGCCAAACCAGAACTATAGTGGGCCCAGAGTTCCTGCTTGGCTTGTACTGAGCATGCTCAGTAACATCTACGGACACTGCTGCCCTCAGTCTGCGCCCCCCCCCCCCCCCGCCATCTGCAGGTACAGGTCATACACAGTTCTTCATTTGTGCCAGGGCTGAGCCCCGGCACCTCTGGGCCTGGCAGTTCAGAGCCCCGGCACCTCTGGGCCTGGCAGTTCACAGCCCCGGCACCTCTGGGCCTGGCAGTTCAGAGCCCCGGCACCTCTGGGCCTGGCAGTTCACAGCCCCGGCACCTCTGGGCCTGGCAGTTCACAGCCCCGGCACCTCTGGGCCTGGCAGTTCAGAGCCCCGGCACCTCTGGGCCTGGCAGTTCACAGCCCCGGCACCTCTGGGCCTGGCAGTTCACAGCCCCGGCACCTCTGGGCCTGGCAGTTCACAGCCCCGGCACCTCTGGGCTTGCAGCGTCAGTTATGAAAGTAAAAAAAAAATTGCTTCAGCCCCGGCACCTCTTTCATTACACACGTAAGCGCTGTGCATACGTACACTGTGGGCACTGAACCTGGGACCTTTATCATGAAAAGCACAATTGTTTCCGCGAGAGTACCAGCTCCCTTAGCTGTGGATAGGGTTCCCAACTTTCTAATCACACAAAACCCAACACCCTTGCATCCACCCCTTCTCCAAGACCCGTCCCCCCCGCTCACTCCACCCCCCCATCGCACACTCTCCCCCACCCTCACTTACTTTCACCGGGCTGGGGCAGGTGGTTGTGGTGCGAGAGGGGACGAGGGCTCTGGCTGGGGGTGCGGGCTCCAGAGTGGCTCCACAAATGAGGCATTCAGAGTTCGAGAGGAGGTTCCGGGCTGCGGTATGGGGTTGGGGTGCAGGGAGCGGGTTAGGGCTCCGGCTGGGGATGCAGGCTCTAGGGTGGGGCCGGGGATGAGGGTTTTGAGGTGCAGGAGTGGGTCCGGGCTGGGGCCAAAGGGTTCGGAGTGTGGGAGCGGGCTCAGGGCTGGGGCAAGGGGTTTTGGTGCAGGCTCCAGCCAGGCAGCACTTACCTCAGGTGGCTCCTGGAAGCGGTGACATGTTCTCCCGGCTCCTAAGCGGAGTGGCCAGGGGGCTCTGCTCACTGCCTGCATCCGCAGGCTCCACCCCTGCAGCTCCCATTTTCCGCAGTTCCTGGCCAATGGGAGCTGTGGAGCTGGCGCTCGGGGCGGGGTCAGTGTGCGGAGCCCCTGTGGCTGCTCCTGCTCCTAGGAGTCGAACGTGTCGGTCGCTTCCAGGAACTGTGCAGAGCCAGGACAGGCAGGGAGCCTGCCTTAGCCCCGTTGCTCTGCTGACCGGAGCTGCCAGGGTCCCTTTTCGACCAGGTGTTCCGCTCGAAAACCAGACGCTTGGCAATCTAGCTGTTGAATACACAGCAGACTAGTATCCTCCATGCAGATCCTATCATCAGGGGCGGCTCTATGTTTTATGCCGCCCCAAGCACGGCAGTCAGGCGGCTTTTGGCGCCATGCGTGTGGGAGGTCCAGCGGTGCTGCACCTCCGGCGTCCCCGACGCTGAATTGCCGCCAAAGCCGGGGAACCGGGGGACCTCCCGCAGGCATGCCGCCGAAGGCAGCCTGACTGCCGCCCTCACAGCGACTGGTAGGCCACCCCAGGCACACGATTGCTGCACTGGTGCCTGGAGCCGCCCCTGCCTATCATGGGAGACGTGATCACAAGCGCGACACCACTGAGTCACGTAGTGAGATGGTGGGGTTTTTTTGCCCAGCTGCAGGACTTTCACAGAGACGCTGCCTTACCCACGATGCCTCTTGCTTTTCCTCCTTCACATTTAGCTTTCTGAAGGGGTCGACAGATACATTTCCAAGTTTGAAATCGACAAAGCCCCGTCCGACAGAGGCAACCTCATAATCTACCTGGACAAGGTAAAGACTCAACAAGGGGCTTCTCTGATCCTGTGTTAATTTCATGGGCTCCTGATGAGCCAAACTGCTCTCCCAGACACACCCTGGCATCCCCGCAGACGTCAGCAGGTTGACAAACTGCAACCCATGGCCGAATTTGAGTCACTGGTCCAGATTCAGGCTTTCCACTAGGAACAACTGAATGGACCAGATCCTCAGCTGGTGTATATGGATGTAGGTCCATTGACTTCAGTGGGAAATGCAGCATCTGATATTAAGGCTGAATTTGCTCCTCTGTGTCATTCACTTCTTCTTTCCTTTGACTTCTCTAGTTCTTCTTTCCTCCACCTCCCTCACTTTCTCTTTGCCCTCTTCTTTCCCCAACAGCTCCCTTTCTTTTATTCTTTTTCATTCTCTCTCTTCCATCCAGCCACCCTTCAGCCTAAGCAATCCTGTTATTTCCCCTGCACCCAGGTTTCTCACACAGAGGAGGAATGCCTGCAGTTTAAAGCTCACCAGTTTTTCGAAGTTGGTCTCATTCAGCCGGCATCCGTCACAGTCTACGACTATTACACCATAGGTAACTGATCGCAGCTCTCCTCACCATTCAAGGCACCATGGCTTCAAATTCTGCTCTGGGTTACATTGGTATCATTACCTCTTGCAGTCTTTTGCTGCAGTACTTAGGTATCATTATCCCCGTGTCACAGAGGGGATGCACTGAGATGTTGAGAGACTTGCTCTCAGGTAAGCCCTAGACAGCTAGTAGCACAGCTGGGAGCAGACTGCCAGTTCAGAGCTCTAAGTACAGCTTCTGCATACACAGTCCCCTCCCACCACTGGAAATAGAACCCAGGCGTCCTGAATCCCCATCTCCTGCTCTACACTAGCTCACACTCTCTTCTTGACTTTTCCAGATCACTGTACCCCTTTCAGGAGTCGGATTTGCCGTGCGTACCCCAAGTTTCACCTCACTTAGAAATGACTTACTTTCAAAATCAGACATAAAAATACGGAAGTGTCCCAGCCGCACTAGTAGTGACAAGTTGCTGACTTCCTCATTTTTTATCATGTAATTATAACATAAATCAATTGGAATATAAATATTGTACTTACATTTCAGTGTGAGACGTGAGCCTGTTTTCACTTGTGAGCCTGGTCATTCGGTGTCTGGAGAGCGGCAGCTGCTGGCCAGTTCCCAGCTCTCAAGGCAGCGCCGCTGCCAGCAGCAGCGCAGACGTTAGGGTAACGTGCTATGATATTGCCACCCTTACTTGTGCGCTGCTGCTGGCGGGAGCGCTGCCTTCGGAGCTGAGCGGCCAGAAAGCGGCGGCTGCTGGTTGAGGTGTTCGTGTTCTTGGAGGCGAATGAGGACTATTTTTTCGATCCTGCTCCCATCCCGCCTCACAATATCTACTCCCACTCACTCCTGCATTGTTTGTTGAATTTTTATCCCGCTATTTTGCCAGTTGGTCCTGTGGGATCTCAGTCCCACTGCAGGGCTCTAGAGCCTGTTGTAAAACTAGGCAAATATCTAGATAAGTTAACATACCCTGTGGAAGACCTGTGCCTACCCCTAGGGATATGTGTCACACTGGTTGAGAACTACTGGACTAGAACACAGGGGTTTTAGACCCAGACTTTAAGGCCAGACGGGACCATCATGATCATCTAGTCTGACTTCTTGCCCACCTCCCAGTTCCTCCTGTTCTAACATTACCCCATGCTGGAAATACATGGTCACACTCATCACCTTAACACACCCAAGCAAAGGCAGACAAAATAATAAGGGGAACCTCTGACTACTGGCAATAATTATCCTACTTGCCCTCTCCCCCCGTTTTACCTCCAGTGGTGAATTTGCTGCTAGCGTGATTAAGAGGGTGTCTCCAACAAGCACCATTCCATCATTTCAAGTTGATGGTTTCCTATAGCTAAGAAAGTCGTTCCCACTGACTGCTGCTCCCTTCCCCGGGGTCACCCGGGGGGACTTCTGCTTGAGTAAGGGCTTCTGGGTTGTCTCCTAGGTGCTGTAAACCGCGGCCATTGTTCTGCGGGAGGGGGAATGATCCGTGTCTTTGATCTTTCTCTAGATGATCGGTGCACCAAGTTCTACCACCCGTCTAAGCAGAGCGGGCTCTTCAATAAGATCTGTCACGGGGAAGTCTGCCGCTGTGCAGAAGGTAAGGAGAGTCCTGTCTCTGCTTACACCTCTGGTGGGGGCTCCCCTGTCAGCTTTACCAGCAAACGTGCACTCCCAGGGCCCTCCAGCATCAGCCCTCTCCATCGCCGATCTGGGCCCTCCTTCCCTGTGGGCTCTGGGCGATTCTCACGTGCGATACAGGCTCACGGCAGCCACAGGCAGGATGGTCCCCGGGTCTGTCCCCCAGCCTGGAGCTCTGACTCTTGGCCGGCTGTGTCCCTGCTACACACCACCACATACAGGAATGGTGGGACCAGGGTCGGGGTGAGGGCACTCTCAGTGGAAATATGTGGGGGATGCACCCCCACATTAAATCATGCATGCCTGTGGAGGGGAGGCAAGAGCGGACCCAGAAGGGACTGTAGGGTCTGGGATCGGGCCAGGGCGCAGAACCCAGAGGGGCTGGAATGGGCCTTGGAGGAGATAGGAACCCCCGGGACCCACCTTCCCAGCCTGAAGCCTGTCCCTCACCCCCGCAGAATCTCAATATCTTCCTTCACTCCCTCTCCTATCCCTCCTCCCCGGCATTCACAGAGGGTTTCCACCCTCCCTGACCACCTACCCTCACCCGCGGTCCCTCCCTCCCTTCTCCAATGGCAACCCTACCCGCCAATCGCAGGAGAGCTGGCAGCAGGATGTAGAAGCAAAATTTCTCTAGCCAACTGGGTGACCAGGAGGGAGCAGGAATTGGAAATGTCAGTTCCTCCTCTCTGCCCATCAGGGCCTTGCAGGCTGGGCGAAGCCAGCTGATCCGTGGAGTGGGGCTGCACACGTTGAAGCAGGGCAGTCTGGGATGCAGGAGTTGCTGGGTTTCCAGCCATTCCGACGGGGATGCTCCTCCCTGGTTCTGAAACTTCAGTGGAAACATACCAGCTGTTTCAATGGTTGGAATCCGGCCTCGGGGTGGGACGGGGGTGACATGAAGTCAGGCACTTCTTTAACATATCTGGGTCCTCTCATTCCAGGATGCCCAGAGCTGGCACCCCTCAGCCCCCCGCTGTCAGTTTCAGCACAGAGGCCAAGTATTGAATGAGCCATGGAGGCTCCACTCCCTGCTGACTCTTAGGAAGGGATCCCCTAGAAGAGGGTGGAGACCCATTGGTGGGGCCGTTGTTCAGTGGGGAACTTGCTGTAGCCCGGCTGTCTGCCGGGCACACAGAGAGGCGCTCAGTCTCCGGATCTGTCCTTCCCATCACCTTTGATTCCCCATCTGCAGCTCCACTAAGTCCTGTGACCAGGCTCCTCCTGGCGCTGACCCAGGCAGATATCCATCAGTGCAGAGAGGGAAGTGAGCTGTGATTGCCAGGCCTATTTATGGTCCTTGGTTATTTCATACATCCAGGCAGAGTTCCTCTGGGCAACGTCTACGGATTCCTTTGCAGAGTGTCTGAGTCGGTCTGCTCAGGATCGCCTCATTTAGACCCTGCAACCTACCCCTCCGTCCCTTGTTTCTTCTTTTACCGTGCCCCATAGCACTGGCGCTGACTTCTATTTTTCCCGGTGGGTGCTCCACCCCCACTAGGCCTCTTCTCCCAAGACCCCACCCTCTCTCTGCCACTTCCTGCCCCCACTCTGCCCCCCCCTTGCAAGGCCCCTGCCAGCTGCTCTCTGCCAAATGCCTCCTGCCAGCCGCCAAACAGCTGATCAGCAGCCCCGCCGAAAGGCTGTAGCTGGTGGGTGTTGAGCACTCCCTGTTTTTTTTCCATGGATGCTTGAGCCCCAGAGCACCCATGGCGTTGGCGCCTATGCCCCATAATGTGACGGGTGGTTGGCTTCATGGCCACTCCCTTGTCGGAGGAGGTGGGCCTGTCCCTGTGTGGGTTAGCGCAGCTCACACAGGATTCAAATAGATGGGCACCTGTGGGTCACTAATAACAGAGCTGAAATTATGGTCCCCCTTGGTGATTCTCTACCCATCTTCCTTCCCCATAGAAAGCTGCTTCATGCAGCAGAAGTTAGAGGGTCCCATCACCCTGAACAAACGAATAGAGGAAGCCTGTGAACCTGGAGTGGATTATGGTAAATCTGTGATTTGGATCTGCGGAGTCTTTCTCCATGAGGAGGGCGCAGAGACAGGGTTCGGAATTCGATTTGGATTGTAAAGTTTGCCTTTGGGGCTGAATCAGGGGTAAGGTCTGGATCTGCTGGGGCAGAAACCTGATGAGATTTTGGGGCCTTAAACTCCCAGAAATGAACAAGATCAGATGACTGTTTAAGATTCAGTCTAGCCCTAAGTATTTTTCTGCCCCCCATTTCCCTAGTATCTGAGCACTTCACAGTCTTTAACGTGTTTGTCCTCACAACCTCCTGTGAGGCAGGGCAGTGCTATTATCCCCATTGTACAAAAGGGGAAACAGAGGCATGGAACGACTAAGTGACTTTCCCAAGGTCACGCAGCAAGTCTGTGGTGGAGCAGAGAAATGAACCCCGGTCTCCAGCTATTGCCATTATCATGGGACCATCTTTCTCACAGCCAGTTTGGGGAGTCAGTTACACACTGAATTCTCTACAGAAAAGTACTGCAGACCTTCAACTGGTGTTTTGTATGTCTTCCTTTTTTTTAAGTGTATAAAACCAGGCTTGTTAGAAGTGAAGAAGTGGGCGGTTCTGACTACTACACCATGGAAATATTGGAAATCATTAAAGCAGGTAAGAGCTCCCCTTCTGCAATCAGGTGCAATTTCTTTGAATGGCCTTTGGGATAAAGGCCGGCATAAGAGCTATTTCTCTTAGCCAGAGGAAATGCTAAAGCCAGGCTAATCTAGTTTCATGCTCCAGGGCATTAACCTCTCGCCACAAGGGGACAAGAAAGAATTTGCTCAACCCACCGAGGCAGCCATGCCACGAAGAGGCAGACAAAATAACAGGGGGGAACCTCTCCCTGTGGTCAGCCTGGCACAATTGGCCAGTTTCATGAAGGGCTTTTTCAACCTTCCTCTGAAGCAATTGGCATTGGCCATTGTGGGAGTCAAGATCCCAGACTTGGGGCCCTTTGGCCCAAGCTGCTATAGGGAGGTGGAGTCTCTCTTCCTCAATGCTGAGTTTTATAAATCGATATAAAGGCAAAGTAATCAGGAATCTAACTGAGCTCAAAGCGGCTTCACTCACTGGGAGCTGATATGACCATTTTAATTATTTGAATTACCTGAGATTAGGGGTCCTTTGTGCTAAGCACTGGACATATTCAGATACAACCCCTGCCTTGACAAGGTTACAATCTAAATCGACACCGTGTGGATTTATTAGCCCCATTTCCCGGGTGGGGAATTGAGTCACAGGGAGATTGAGTGACTTGTGCAGGGTCACACCAGGAGTCTGTGGCAGAAACAGGAGCTGAGGCCTGACCTCTTCAGGCCCAGCCCGGTGCTGCAACCACAAGACTGTCTATACTGTCTCTAATGACTGCTGGAGCTTCAGTGACTGGTTATCGTAGCAGTCACAATGGGCTGAATTTGTACTGAAATCTCAAGAGAACACCTAGGAGTCTCCTCTTCTCTGTTCCTTTCATCTTCATCCCTCTCCACCCCGTACTATCTCCTCCTCACTCTGCTCTTATGTGTGACGTCTTTTTTTAACCTCCCCCACTCCCGCAGGAACTGATGAAAATCCAAAAGGAAAAACCCGCCAATTCATCAGCCACATAAAATGCAGGGAGTCTCTGAGACTGCAGCGTAACAAAGACTACTTGATCTGGGGACTCAGCACCGACTTGTGGCGCAGGAAAGCTGAGTAAGTAGCCTCCAGTGGTTACCCTGCGTTAGTCAGTTTCAAGCAGACACGCCCTTAACTAATTACCCATCTATTTTAGGTACCTATCAGGCCCCCATTACTGTACTTTCTGAGAACCTCACAATATTGAATATATTTATTCTCACTACGGGAGGCAGGGCAGCGTTATTACCCTCTTTTAAAAGATGGGTAAACTGAGGCACAGACAGCCTAAGGTCCAGGTCCTCAAAGGTATTGAGGCACCTAACTCCCACTGACTGGCCTTAGGTGACCTCTCCAAAGTACCAAAATGAAGTTTCTAGAGTTGCTGGGAATTGAATCCAGGTTCGCCTCGTAGTCTAACCCTGGACCACCATTCCTCGCAGGGGCTACTCAACTATTTCACCAGCACAAATCACATTGTCAGGGCAATTTCATGGTCCCTGCATCCAGCCACAGTTGTTCTTAAATCACTTAGGTTTAAACTGGGTGGAAATATAAATAATTAGGGTAGAAACTGCACCTAAAAATGAGCTTCCCCAACAAAGATGCAGCTCACAGAGGCTAAAAGTTCCATCCTCGTGCTGTATCTGGAGCATTGCATGCTGGAATCTGTTGTCTCTGGGCAGGACCTATGAGAGGGGAGGCAACCCACTGTTTCTCTGGAAGTCAGATGTGGCCCTTAGGCATAGGTGGAGTGTGAACTGCCTGTTTGAAGGAGGCTAGACCCCGGCCCTGCCCTTTCTCCACAGAATATCAGGGTTGGAAGGGACCTCAGGAGGTCATCTAGTCCAAGCCCCTGCTCAAAGCAGGGCCAATCCCCAGGTAGATTTTTGCCCCAGATCCCTAAAAGGCCCCCTCAAGGACTGAATTCAGAACCCTGGGTTTTGCAGGCCAATGCTCAAACCACTGAGCTATCCCTCCCTCCTGCTGGAGCCCCAAGCCTACCACCGCGGCTGCCAGCCCCCCTGCCCCAGCCCTGGGCCACTCTGGCCGGCCAACCTGAGCGCCCCCAGGCCTGAAGCATTGGGTGCCGCAGCCCCAGTGTCCCCAGCCCCGGAGCACCAGGTGCTGTGGCCCCAGTGCCCCCTGCCCAGGAGCGCCGTGTGCTGTGGCCCCAGCGCCTCAAGCGCCACCAGCCCTGGAGCGTCAGGGAGCACCAGCGCCGGGGGGCCCCAGCACCAGGGGCACCCAGTTGCCTCAAGTGCTGAGCCGCAGGCCAGCCCGCGCTAGCACCAGCCCTATGTGGGCTATGGCTGGGGGGAAGCGGCGAGAAGCAGGATGGGGCTTGGGGTGGAGCATGAGTGGGGCCACACCTGGCTGTTTGAGGAGACTCAGCCTCCCCTGGCCAGCCATACCCGCTGCCCATGCTCTTAGGCAAACCCGGCTGCCCCTAAGGAACTGAGCAAACAAGTTGGACAAATTTGTTGCTTCATTGCTCACCCTTCTGCCTTTCCGTCCCAGGCTATCCTACATCATTGGCAAGGACACCTGGATCGAGAAGTGGCCCAACGAGGATGAATGCCAGGAGCCGGATTTCCAGAGCCTCTGCCAGGAATTCCTTGAGTTCTCTGAAGCCATGACCATGTTTGGCTGCCCAACCTAAACTTGGACCCAGCTTTCCCAGCAGCTCCAAGGGGACAGTTTGAGCTGAGATGGAGAATAACACTCAGGTGGAGACATCTCCACTCAGAGTCCCAATGCTGCTGAGACTCGCCTCTAGCCCTGTCCTCTTTGGGGGTTTCTCTCTCTTTTCTTCTTATTGTTTCTATATATATATAAAAGGCTGATTTCTTACCCTGGCCTTCTGTGTGACTTTTTACCAATCTTTACATAGTCTGCAATATATCTTTATAAGTAACCAGCTACTAGGATCATGGGTGCATGAGAAACACCTTACATTAGATTAGGATGGACAAGCATGAATGGGTGGCTAGATAGGTACGCATGGATGGATATTTGGGAGCGAATCTTCTGTACCTATGTGTGCCTAGAGTGACCACACAACCCATTTTGGCTGGGACAGTCCCTTTTCTCAGCTCTGTCCCGCTTGGCACCATGGAGGTACACAGACACTCTCCACCAAAATCCACAGCACCACCAGATGCCCCGGCCGAACAGAATTCTGAGCAGGCGGAAGTAATCTTAGATCAGGAGGCAGCTCCTGCTACCTGTAACTCCTTCTCGCCAGAGGAGAATGTTATGCCCTCTTCACCCACTGCTGGGGATGAGCTCAGGAACTTCCAGGATCTCTTCAAACAAATTGCTGACATGCTCCAGGTAACCTTAGAGGAAGTCTCTCTTGGACCCACTCCACACGGCCACCTCCTCCCAGATTGCCCTCCTGATTAACTCAGCACTCATGGAACCTGCCGAGAACATATGGCTGATCCCCGCTATCATCCATGCTTTAACCCACGGGTTGAGAACTACTGTGTTAAAGGCTCATTAGAGGAGTGGTCCCCCCATTAGAGGACAAGCCCCGCTAGGGGTGTGTGGAGGAACATTTGGTGGGGGGGCGTATGGCAGGGAGCACCACCCAGCCCCACCCACCACCTGGGGCCAAGAGGGAGCACGACCCAGTCCCACTCTGCCCCCACACCAGCTCCGCCCCCATTTGCAGCTCCACTCAGTAGTGGGTGCTCCTTGCAGTCAGCGCTGACCCCACGATCCCAGCATGGTGCTAGGAAGCAGCGGAGGTGACTCAGTAGTGGGTGTTCTCCTCAAGGGGGCGCTGTGCTGCTCAGGGTGCCAGGCTTGAGCAAGAAGGCCGAAATCGATCAGCCTGGCCATGCTGTAGTATTTACAGATACCGTGCCACTATGACAAGAGTCCGGATGTTTGCTCCAGTGTCCACTTTGGTACCATTTTATCTCCCTCACTTCCCCCGCAGTTCCTTTTGTATATGGAATTTGCCTTCACTTCCTATCCTAAACAGCTGTTTTTACAGTTTGTAAAAAGCTGCCAGCTTCCTTCCCAGAGGTATCCACAGGGATTTATCTGGAGTTTGTCCCCTATATGATCCTGCCCCTTTCAGACGAAGCTGCAAGAGTACAGGCCTTTCACATCCGATTCAACCCCGGTCTCCTAGTCAGCTCGTATTGTGGGAGGGGATGAAAGGCTCTGATCATAGAATCTCAGGGTTGGAAGGGACCTCAGAAGGTCATCTAGTCCAACCTCCTGCTCAAAGCAGGACCAATCCCCAGACAGATTTTTGCGTCAGATCCCTAAATGGCCCTCCCAAGGATTAAACTCACAATCCTGAGTTTAGCAGGCCAGTGTTCAAACCATTGAGCTATCCCTCCCCCCCCGTGCTTATTGAGATCTGAAGCGTCTGCAGTTAATCTTTGTGCCATGCCCAGATACCACAGGGATGGACACCAAATAAATTCTTGGAGTAACAACAAGAATGAAACAACTTCACAGCTATGAAGCTCCACTCTTTTCCCAGGTGGCTAAACTGAGGCACGGAAAGCTCATGTGACTCACTCACAACAGGGCAATGATAGAATTAGGAGTGCTAGAACCCAGGAGTCCTGGTCATTGGAAAATATTCCCAAGCTGTATAAGATTGATCAGTATTTAGAGGAACTATGTAGTAGACATGAGTAAGACAAGCTGAAACGCAAGAACCTGTAGACTGAGGATTGCAAGACTTTAGCTATTTTAGGCCTTGGAGACAAGAAATGATGGCGCAAGTCCATGACCGAGAAATAACCCAAAAACTTATGGGAAAGAGGTACCAACTGGTAATATTGTGAACGTATAAGGTCTTAAATTTAAATAATAAATGCTGTAACAACAGATATTGTCTCTAACACATGCCTTAACCACAAGATGAAGGTGGTACGCCAATGTTAATGAGAACATACACAGCCTATAGAATTTGGGGTCCTGTTGGGTATGGACTGTTGTATTGTTCTCTGGTTCATTACACACGGTTAATTAAATTATGTGCGGGTATCAAACCCAATGATCAGTGATTTGAAGGACACTGTGGCAATCCAAGATGGAGCCTGAAAACTGTCATCTTGTGACTCCATCTTGTGACCTTCTGTCCACTGCCAGCCTGGTCTGGATAAAACTGGACTGAACCGGTTTTTCCCGCCACTGGGCGATCCCCAAGGTTCCATCACCTCAGACTGTTTCCCGCCTTTCTGCGGATCGTACCATGTTTTCCCGTCGTAGAGTCTGTAACAGAGCTGGGGTCACAGGCTGATGGGGCAGTCCATCGCAGCGACCGTGTGTGCGGTTTCGGGTCTTTGTGGCACTCGTGCGTCAGCGAAGAACGCCCTTCGTGCCCGGAATGAAAGGACAAGACGACGACACGTTACCATCTTACCCGTCCTGCACCTGGGGAACGTCGCCCTCCAGAGGGTTCCTGGTCCGCGTCTTCCGCCCTGACGTCCACCGAGGGACTCCCCAGTGCTCCTCCTCCAAGGGTTTCAATTACCCGCGGAGTAGAGGTCCTGGGCGTCACCCCGCCAGGGAAGTGCTGGGAACGGAGTGAGAAAGCAATGAGGGTTTCTGCCTTGGGGGTCAGGTTTCCTGAATGCCAGGTGGGTTTAGTTTCATTCTTGGGCCCGAGCCTCACGCCGGCAGGGCAGAGCTGCTGTGTCACTGGGCTGGTTTGTTATTTACATTTACCCCTTCGCTGTCTGTGTAATTCTCTCCCCCCAGACATTTACCTCTGTGTTCTTGACCCTTCTCTCTTGTCAGTTCGATTGGTTGTGCCCCACACCAGGGGAGAGGGGAGGAGATCTGCACCAGGCCGCCGCAGAGGGCGAATCTGCTCCTTTGAGAAACAGGGGCTTGTTTCTATGTCGATACCTACAGCACTTTCCACATTCAGAGTTATGTTGGCTCCTCTTTGAGATAACAGTCCCTTGTGTTTCCTGGGGACACAGACCAGTAAGAAAGACCGGGGTGACACTTCCATGTACATGTGCAGATGTAGGTATAGACAGACTCACAGAAGAAGAAGGGGTGCCCAGAGCAGGAAAATTGAGCTTCCTATGGGAAACTCCCGCAGGAACCACACCCGTATCGATCCATCCATGAGCCGGCCAACAGACCTTAACACCGTCTAGGAGGATGTGAGTATGTCGGTAGGTATAACTGGTACGTGGTACTTATCTCTAGGAATTGTATATGCTGTGACATTTATAACTTTGTTGGTAACTTTAATAACACTACTAAAAGACAGACGCTCTTGTAATTGTCGGTGTTATTTACCTGTGGTTACACGTGTTCCTATGAACTCTAGATCCAGAACAAACAGAGATAACTCTGTTGAACTTGAGACTGAAGCCAACAGAGCTGATCCCACTGAAGTAGGACTAACATTAAATAGAACAAAAGGCCCCATCTCCCTAGAAATTCCCCTCTCTCCACATTCCTGCTGCTCTAAGCTCTTTACAGGGAAATCAGCTTAGTAATTAGGGTTGTCTGGCCCCAGGCCTCTAGCCCTTCACAGGCCAGCCACCCACAAGCCCCATCCCACATGCAGAGTCAAAACTGAGAGCATGCGGCCAGTGTTGCCAACTCTCATGATTTGACTGCATGGCTCGCAAGATTTGGTGTTTCCCTTGAACCGCCAGCTTCTCCGAATCCTGTGAATATGTGAGGATCTCGGCTTTTGTTGACATCAAATGGAAGTTTCTAGCACTGCTGATTGGGGATGAAAGCTTGAAAATGTGGCCTGAGCAGGACCCTAAAAGGCTCAGAAACCCAAAGATAAATAAAAAGAACCTCCAGTTTGTTGTTTTTATAAAAATCTTGTGAGCGTCCAACCAATCCCGTGATTTTGGGGGCCTGACTCATCTTTGGAAGGCTTGGCGTTGGCACTGCTGTGCCATGTCCAAAGACCAGACTTTTCTGCAGTGACTCAGCACCTTTATAAGGGGTCTTGGGTTTTAGAGCACCCGCCCCTCTGAAAATCAGGCCTTGAAAGCGCGTCAGGTTGGGCGTTTCAAAACTGCAGGCCCCCAACTCCCTATTGCGAATCTTGGCCAGGGTCTCTTCAGGGAAATGCCCCATTCCCACAAATATGTAAGGGGTCCCCTTACTAAAACTCAGTGGGGGTGTTTTGGTTGGCTAGCTCCCAGTAGCAAAAGAAAGGGGAAGGGTCGATGAGAAATCAGGACCCTGAGACTGACAGTCCCCAGCAACAATGGGGAGAGGCCAATGCCCCAGGTCAGCCTAATTGACAGGGCAGGCAGGCTAATCAGGGAGTCAGGAGGCCGGGGGGTGCCATCCTTATCCTCTGTGTTAGCTGGAATTGCCTGGGTCAGTCAGCGTGCGGCCGAGCTAAGGAGAAAGCAGGAGTCCAAGCTGAGCTGGGGGGAGCGAGGGGGACCCCGGCGCAGTGAGATGCCCCCAGCCAAGGCGCCCTGCAAGCCAGACTTTGAGGGGGATCATAACCCCGACGGGGCAGGGGCGACGCTGGGAAGAAGGGTCCTGCCACCTAGAGCCTGAGGGCGTGTAGCCACCGCCAGAGCAAGTGTCCAACCCACAGCATCCCTGCAGCACAGCCAGGGCCTGAGAAGGGGCCTGGGACTTGTGAGGAACAGACTGAACGTCCCTGACATCCCAGAGACCCTGGGTGTGATGTCCCTGTGCCACCGAGCAGGGTGACGGGCTTTCCTTTAACCTTTTCCATGTTTTCCTTATTTTTAAAATTGATTGTTTAGTAAATTGTATTTGCTTTGAACTGTATGTAATGATCAGTGGGTAGCTCATTCACTTTGGTCCCCACTTGACACCCAGCTCTCACCTGTGGCTCCAAGTAGCTGTCAGCATGCGACAGCGGCCACACCCCGGAGACCGTCTCGGCTGGCGGGCTAAACCAGGTGAGGGTAGCCGATGAGTATGAGACTCTCGGTGAGTCAGGGCCTGTCTACCCATTGCATGCGAAGGCTGGATCCGGCTGACTGAGGCAACCTGGTTCAACCAGGTTCATTGGTCAGGAAGGCGGTGACAGCAAGAATTGTGGAACGCTTAAGAGCACGACAAGACACGTAGGTGTCCTGGTCATCCACTGCGCCCTGCCCTATCTCCAGCCGTCTCGACTTCTGTCCTGCCACTGGATACAGATAGGGACTGGGAAGAGAGAGTGAGGTTGACATTGCGCAACTCTCCCTCACTTTAATCCAATTCACGCGCAAGTCTCGACATCATATTACCTCATATCAAGTCCTGTGGCGATGGGCGAGCGACGAAGCAGCAGGTGTGGATACACTGGGAGCTGTAGCCGCGGACCTGCACATAGGCGGCTCAGGCATAATGGTTGTTCCTCACTGACCGAAGCCGCAGTGGAGCTCGGCATCTTCTTGAGCGACTGAGCAGCCCTATTCAGGATTGCACTGCTCACCTCCGTAGAATGAGGAGGGGGCTAGAAAAGGGGCCCTAAACATTGCCTGCTTCACCTTACCCTGGCCAGCATACCGCGGCTGGCGGGGATCCCACAAAAGCGGTCGAACAAAAACAAAATTTAGAGTGACACCAATCACTATTGGCACATGGAATGTGCACACGTTACTGGACAATATCACGGCAGACAGACCGGAGAGAAGAACAGCACTTGTCGCTAGAGAGCTCGCACGCTACGACATTGACATTGCAGCCCTTAGCGAAACTCGCCTTGCTAATGAAGGACAGCTGTCCGAGTCAGGCGGTGGCTATTAGGGTTACCATACGTCCGGATTTTCCCGGACATGTCCGGCTTTTGGGGGCTCAAATCCCCGTCCGGGGGGAAATCCCCAAAAGCCAGGCATGTCCGGGAAAATCGGGAGGCTCGGCCGGGGCCTCTTTGTGCGGGGCCGGGGTCGCGGGGCCGGGGGCATGGTGCCGGGCCGGGAGCCGGGCCGGACGCGCGGTGCCGGGCTGGGGGCCAGGCCGGGCCAGGGTCGCAGTGCCGGTCCGGTCCGGTCCCGCGGGGCCGGGGTCGCGGGGCCAGTCCGGGCCCGCGGGGCTGGGGAGCCGGGCCCGCGGGGCCCGCGGGGCCGGGGAGCCGGGCCCGCGGGGCCGGGGAGCCGGGGAGCCGGGCCCGTGGGTCAGGGAGCCGGGCCGGGCCCGTGGGGCTGGGAGCCGGGCCGGGGTCGGGGAGCCGGGCCGGGGTCGGGGAGCCGGGCCCGCGGGGCCGGGAGCCGGGCGCCGGGCCCGCGGGGCTGGGAGCCGGGGGGTGCACCGGGCCGCCGGGGGTGGTCGGCCGGGGCCGGCACCCCAGGGCCCGAGCCGACCCAGGCTGGAGCCGCCGGGGGGCCAGCCTGGGCCGCGCCTCCTCCTCCCCCCCCACACCCCCCCTTACCTGCTTCAGGCTTCCCGCGAATTAAATGTTCGCGGGAAGCAGGGGAGGGGGCGGAGACTTTGGGAGGGGGCGGAGTTGGGGCGTGGGAGTGGGCGGGGCTGGGGGCGGGGCCGGGGCCCCCGGGAGTGTCCTCCATTAGGAGGCACAAAATATGGTAACCCTAGTGGCTATACATTCTTCTGGAGTGGCCACAGCAGTGATGAGCGTCACGAATCTGGAGTTGGCTTCGCCATCAAGAATCATCTTGTTCGGAAACTTGCCAGGTCCCCCAAGGGTATGAATGACCGGCTCATGACAATGCAGCTTCCGCTTCAAAAAGGAAAACAAGCTACTTTGATCAGCGCATATGCTCCTACAATGACCAACCCAGAGGATGTGAAGGATAAATTCTACGAAGAACTAGATACTCTGCTATCGTCAGTGCACCGCACAGACAAGCTGATTCTGGCTTGGCGATTTTAACGCAAGAGTCGGATGTGATGCTGCAGCCTGGGAAGGAGTCATCGGGAAAAATGGAGTGGGAAAGTGTAACAGCAATGGCCAGTTACTGCTGAAAACCTGTGCAGCACATGACCTTCTGATCAGCAATACGGTCTTCTGCCTTCCTACCCGTAACAGGACTTTGTGGATGCATCCCCGTTCCAAGCACTGGCATTTGATCGATTATGTCATCATCAGGAGAAGGGACAGACAAGATGTCAGGGTTACAAAAACTATGTGTGGCGCTGACTGTTGGACGGATCATAGGCTCATAGTATCCAAAATGAAGCTCCGTATCATGCCGAAGAGACGACCACAAGGCTGTAAGGCTTTCAAAAGGATCAACGTGTCGAAGCTGAAGAACAGCCGCATCACTGAAAATCTAGCGGAAGACCTAGAGAATGAGCTTGCTGATCTTCGTATTGAGGACGACGCTGAGAAAGACTGGGAGCGATTCCGCAACACTGTCCATACAGCTGCATCGAAGGTATTGGGGCCCTCCACATGCAGGCGGCAAGACTGGTTTGACGAAAATGATGCAGAAATCCAGGCCTTACTTGCTGAGAAGCACCGCCTGCATCGTGCATATCAAAACGATCCATCCTCAGCGGCAAAGAAGACCGCCTTTATCAACACTCGCAGAACAGTACAGAACCGACTGTGCAAAATGCGGGACTTGTGGCTGAGCACCAAAGCAGATGAAATGCAGGCATATGCGGACAGGAACGATAAGCGTTTTTATGAAGACCTCAACACACTCTATGGTCCACAGTCTTCTGGGAGCTTTCCCCTCCTGAACTCTGATGGTACTGTGCTCCTTACAGAGAAGACGCAGATTCTCCAGAGATGGGATGAACACTTTGAAGCAATTCTCAATCGCCCCTCAGTCATCAATGATGAGGCCATTGACAAGATGCCCCAGGTTGCAGTCAATGGATGCTTCACCAGAAGAGGACGAAGTGAAGAAAGCTATCAATCAGCTGTCAAGTGGCAAAGCCCCAGGGTCAGATGCCATACCAGCAGAGGTGTACAAAGTCGGTGGACCCGTGCTGCTGCGGAAATTCACTGAGCTGTTTCAGTCCTTCTGGAAGCAGGGAACCATTCCACAAGAATATAGAGACGTGTCCATCTTGCACCTCTATAAGAGGAAGGGCAATCACCAGGTATGCGACAATCACTGTGGAATCTCGCTGCTTTCTACAGCGGGGAAAGTTCTTGCACGGGTTCTGTTGAACCGATTGATCACTCACCTGGAGAAGGGCTTACTGCCAGAATCACAGTGTGGCTTCCGCAAGGGACGTGGGACTATTGACATGATCTTTGCTGTGCGTCAGCTACAGGAGAAATGTCAAGAGCAGAATCGTGAACTCTACACAACTTTTGTGGACCTCACAAAAGCATTTGACTCTGTCAGTCGTCAGGGCCTGTGGAGGATCATGTCGAAATCTGGCTGTCCAGACAGATTTATACGAATGGTACGTCAATTTCATCACGGTATGATGGCTCGTGTCCTGGATGACGGTGAAACATCTGAGGCCTTCCCGGTCACGAACGGCGTCAAGCAAGGGTGTGTTTTAGCACCCACTTTGTTCAGCATGATATTCTCTGCCACTTTGACTTATGCCTTTCAACACTGCACTGAAGGAGTAGGCCTGAAGTATAGAACTGACGGGAAACTATTCAATCTGAGGCAACTGTGTGCCATCACCAAGGTGAAGGAAACTGTACTTCAAGACTTTCTCTTTGCCGATGATTGTGCTCTGAATGCTAGTACAGAGCCAGAAATGCAAGCCAGTATGGACAAGTTTTCAACTGCATGCAACAACTTCGGTCTCACTATTAACATCAAGAAGACTGAGGTCATGCACCAGCCAGCTCCCCACGCTCCGTCCTCAGAACCGTCCATCACTGTAAATGGACAGAGACTTCAGACAGTGGACCACTTCACGTACCTGAGCAGTACCCTTTCCCGAGCAGTGTCAATCGATGATGAAGTAAACTGCAGAATTGCTAAAGCCAGCTCTGCATTTGGCCGATTGCGCTCCAACGTTTGGGAACATCGCGGGATCAGCCTGCCAACGAAGCTGAAGGTCTACCGAGCAGTGGTGCTTCCAACTCTGCTGTATGCCTGCGAGACGGGGACTGTCTATCGGAGTCATGCACGAAGGCTCAATCACTTCCACATTTCCTGTCTGCGAAAGCTTCTAAACCACTCCCCCGCTTACACATACACTATGATCTCCACTGATCATTGCGACATGGCTGACAAGCTGAATGCAAACACAGCCAGCAGGTAGACAGCAGATCCTCCCATGGCACTAGAAGATGCCACTTCTCCCAGAAACATCTGCTTTTTGTTTGGATGCCTCTTCTGTTGTGAGCTAACCCCCGGGCAGTGGTCAATATATAATTGCAGAAGCTCCCAGACCCCCAGCACTAACTTGATCTCACTACAGGGGAGGTGAGATGGGTTAGCGTCCCCGCTGCTCAGTCGGGAAGCAGAAGAGGCTACTTTAAGAGGATGATCTTAGTGAATTTCATGCTGGGGGAAGGTACTAGACGAATGGATTGATAGTCTCTATTTATAGCCAGGGGTACAGGACGTCCCTTGGCAATGTGCCTCCACCCCTAATCTAGGAGATAAGGCCCTCTATTGGCAGGATGGGCAATTTCAGTTCTCTGGTCCATTCCACTGCCTACTCGTGCCTGTGGTTTTGTAACGCGGGCGCATTTTAACTAGGTATTGCACAGAGAACTCCCCCCCCTCAACATTTCAGGTGGCTAAAGCAGGACGCAGCACCACTCAGGTGTTTGGCCCACTCGGCCTCTTTGGACAGAGGTGGATGGGCCAAATGTGAGTGGTGTTATAGCCTAGCACCCGGGCTCACTATGCCACTCACGTTTGGCTCGCTCGCCCCTCCATAGGTGGCGTCAGAGGGCCGGGGAAGCCAAACCTGAGCAGCACTGCAAACCCGTGCACCAGGTCGCAGTGCCACAGAGTTTGGGGGCTCCTCAAACTGGGGGCCCAAAGCAAATGGCCCCTCTGGGCGACCCAGAATGCAGGAAATGTTCACTCCAACCAGGGCAGGGGGGTTGGGGTGTGTGAAAGTGGGACAGTCCCATGAACCCCAGGGCTGTTGGGAGGTCTGGAACACCCGCCCCCCCCATTCCGGAATGACTTTCAGACATTTGGAGGGGAAATGAACCTTTTTAATGACATTCAGCCAAACGACAACCCTCTCAACAACCTGCACGTCCTGCCCGTTCCCTGGCAATGCAGTGAGGGGGAGGGAGCAGAGTCAGGGCTTAGAGAGGCTGGCACAGAGGCAGGGTGGGACAATTGTGCTCTGTACAATCCACAGAGATTGTACTTGCCAAGAGAAACCTGACTGTGCCATAAGGTCTTGTTTACCTTCTACATCAAAGAAGCACCAGGAAGGGGAAGAAAGATGATCTTGTGGTTAAGACACAAAACTAAGGAGTCAGGACTCCTGGGTTCTATTTCCAGCTCCGGGGGGAGAGTGGGATTGAGTGGGTAGAACTGGCCTGTGGTCTATTCTAGCTGAGGGAGGGGAGGGTTATCTAATGGTTAGAGAAGGGAATTGAGGGTCAGGACTTCTGGGTTCTACTCCTAGCTTAGAGAGGGGACTGTGATCTATGGGTTAAAGAAGAGGATGAGTAGTCAAGGCTATGGGTTCTCTTCCTTGCTACGGGAGTATGGTTTAATGGTTAGAGAAGAAGGGGGCGGGGCAGGACACCTGGTTCTGTTCCTGTCATGGGCTTGCTGTGTAATATTAGCCAAGATGCTCAGAACCAAAATAGCAAAAGCAGCCTTTAATTCTGAATGCCTCTGTTTTTGGGGGTGCCCAGTGTGAGCTATGAAGGCCTGAGTTTTACAGGGGCTCAGCGTCCGCAGAGCCCATTGTCTGCGCGGCCCAGGACACAGCGATCCTACCGGGGAACCTGAGAAACAGCCAACCCTGGGAAAGGAAGCTGGCCTCGGAAGCCTGGTACACCTCTAGCCCGATATAATGAGGTCCTCAGGAACCAAAAAATCTTACCACGTTATAGGTGAAACCGCGTTATAATGAACTTGCTTTGGCCCCGCCAAACAGCCTGGCCCCGCCCCCTGTCCGACCCCCACCTACTTCCCGCCCCCCGACTGACACCTCGGAACCCCCAACCCATCCAACCCCCCCAGCTCCTTGTCCCTTGACTACCCCCTCCAGAGAGCCCCTGCCCCTAATCACCCCCAGGGTTCCCACGCCCTATCCAATGCCCCCGTTCCCCATCCCCTGACCTCCCCGCCCCCAAAACCTCCGAATCATCCAACTCCCCCTGCTCCCTGTCCCCTGACCTCCCCCCCCAGACCCTCTGCCCCTTATCCAACCTCTCAGCCTCGGCCCGGCACCCTTAACATGCTACTCAGAGCAGCATGTCAGAGCCAGACATGCTGACGCATTGATCCACCAGTGTGCGCAGCCCCGCCCTCCAGAGAGCTGCTTTACCATGTTATATCCAAATTTGTGTTATATCGGGTCGCGTTATACTGGGGTAGAATATAGTTATTAGTTTGCTAATAAAGTCAGCTTCCAGGAAGAGAGTGCAATTGGCCGTGAGTAATGTGTTTGGACAGGCTGGGGGTGCCATCTGCTCACAGGTTCCCAGAATTCTCCTCACCAAAGCGATGAACCTCAGATTTGGAGAAATCTCTGAATACGTTTGAGAGTAAAAATTCCTCTGTTTCCCATCAATCCTGGGTAAATAGTGAAGAAATCAAGGATTGTGTGGGATTGACAGGAACTGGCACGCAAGAGCTGACATGGATTCAGGGATGGGAGGGTATCTGGGGGAGAGTGGGGGAAGTGCCTCATACCTTCCAGTGTAGCAACATGTTGGAATTTCCTTGTAATCTCTGTGGACATGAGGTGCGGGGCATGCCGGCCTCTTAGGAAACCCCAGAAAAAGAAAACTCAGGAGTTGCCTCTTCTGTATCTTAAATGGGTAGGGGGTGGGGTAGGTTAGAGCAAAAGGGCTGGGCGTCAGGATTCCTGGGTTCTGTTCCAGCTCTGGCAGGGGAGTTGTGTTTAGTGGTCAGAAGCGGCGCCAGGGTTTTTGGCGCCCTAGGCGGGGGTCCTTCCGCGCTCCCGGTTGTCATCAGCAATTCTGCGGTGGGGGGGTCCTTCCGCACTCGGTCTTCGGGGCACTTCGGCGGCGGGTCCTGGAGCGAGTGAAGGACCCGCTGCAGAATTGCCGCCGAAGACCCGGAGCGCGGAAGGACCCCTCGCCGCCGAATTGCTGCCCCCCCAAATCCTGGTACCCTAGGAGACCGCCTAGGTCACCTAAATGGAAGTGCTGGCCCTGCTAGTGGTTAGAGCGGTGTGTATACTGGGACTCAGGACTCCTGGGTTCTATCTCCAGCACTGGGAGGAGAGTGGGGTCTCATGGTTAGAGTGGTGTTGTGATAAATGAAGAAGGGTGGGGGTAGCTCCCTTTTATGGACAGCCAGTAGCTATAAAATCCCTCTTTGTAGCTGTTCTCTAATTGCTCTACCTGTAAAGGGTTAATAAGTCTCACTGCTATGCATAGGTAAAAGGAAGTGAGTGGGAACCTGGCCAAACGAGCCAGTGGGAAGGCTAGAACTTTTTAAAATTGGAACGACTCCCTGTCTGTCTGTTCTGTTGTTGTTCTCCTGGGGAGAGGCAGACAAGGCAGAGCTATGCAGTAAGACACTTGGGCCAGGTATGAAAAATCATTAGTATCATACCTAGAAACTACTCATGTAAAACCCCAGATATGTAAGTAGATCAGGAAATGTCTAGGGAGACATGATTAGGTTTATCCTTTTTATTTCTTTATGGCTTGTGGATTCCTCTGTGCTAACCCCGGTGCTTTTGTTTTGCTTGTATCCTTTAAGCTGGAGCTCAAGAAAGCTATTCTTGGTGCTTAATCCTTGTAGTTGCTCTTTTAAAATCTAGCAATAGCCTGAGTTCCCAGATGTATTTTCTCCCTTTTTTTTAAATAAAATTTACTGTTTTTAAGAACAGAATTAATTTTTTGTGTCTTAAGAGGTTTGTTCATGTTGTTTAATTAGCTAGTGCAATTGCTGATTTTTTTTTTAATTTATCAGCTCACACCCAGGGGTGTGTGAAAGGGCTTGAGGGTACCCCACAGGAAGGAATTCCCAAGTGCTCCTTCCTGGGCTCTTAAAGGGGTTCTGCACTTGGGTGGTGGCAGCATCTACCAATCCAAGGTCAGAGAAAACCTGTAACCTTGGGAGTTTAATACAAGCCTGGAGTGGCCAGTATTAATTTTTAGAATCCTTGCGGACCCCGACCTTCAGCTGGGACTTAGAACTGCTGGGGTCTGTCCTCAGCACGGGAGAAGAATGGGGTCTAATGGTTAGAGCAGTGTGGATACTAGTACTTAGAATTCCTGGATGCTATCAGCAGCCCTGGGAGGAGAGTGGGTTCTAATGGTTAGAGTGGTTTATATACTGGGACTCAAAATTCCTGGGTTCTATCCCCAGCACTGGGAGGAGAATGGGATTAGTGGTTAGAGAAATGTGTATACTGGAACTCAGAACTCCTGGGTTCTATCTTCAGCACTGAGAGGCAAGTGTGGTCTGATGCAGTGGTTCTCCAACTTGGGCCGCTGCTTGTTCAGGAAAAGCCCCTGGTTTGCCCACCTCTGAAGTAGCAGGAGATGTTGTGTGTTTCCCAACTGACACAGCTAAGACAGTGGGTGAGCTGTAAGGCCGTCCAGCTGCTAGCAAACTGGCATGCAAATAATCCGATCTGCAAATACTGGGGCATGCAGTTAAACACAGTGGTATGACATGCCAATAAACCAATATGCAAAATAAATTGGTATGCAAATCAGAAGCATGCAGCAAAGCTAATGGGAGTCGTTGTGGCACTTACAGACTAGCACATTTATTTGGGCATAAGCTTTCGATGCAGCTGATGAAATGGGTTATACCCCACAAAAGCTTATGCCCAAATAAATTTTTTAATCTCTAAGGTGCCACAAGGACTCCTAGTTGTTTTTGCTGATACAGACTAACATGGCTACTCCTCTGAAAGCTAATGGGTTTTTTCCAGTTTTACACTTAGCACAGTAACAGCAACTTTTAGCCCCTGGTACTAAGTCACTGCCTTTCACTGAAAATCCCCATAGGTTTCCCCTTCTCATGTTCCCCCTTGTTTTAAAATTGCAGCAGGGACCTGTTGCCCAATAAATCCTTCCTCACTCGAGTATTGAACCCAGTTCTTTATCCAGCCGAAATCACAGTCCACACATGTGTTTGTTCAATAACAGGCGCAGGTTGTGTGTGGGTTGGAGGGTCAGGGCCATGTTCATCTGAATCAATCTAATATTAAATTATTCAATGTGAAAGGTGGAATTTTCCAGAAGCCTGTGTCTGAAATTCAGCAAGTGTGCCTAGAAGCGTGCAGTCCCCGGATATTTCACACAGCAGCTACAAGGTGGCTCGCTAATCCTGCAAATCACATGTCTTGGGCACGCTGCATTTCTTTTACGTTCTTTCTGTAGCAACTTGTGGCAAATAGTATGAAGTGCAGATCTTAAACTGCAGTTCCTGGGGGCCGCCTCAGGCTAAACTTACTGTTATGACATTGCTTTCTATTTCCCAAGTCGCACTGTTTGGCTTTTGTGTTTTCACATTTCACTTTTCATCATCGCTCCGATCTCACTGAGAGCTTTGTTTTGATGTGTTGTAGAGCAGTGATTTAGTGTGCACATGAGTGCAGGCTTTGTGAAATGGGGCCCAGAAAGAGTTTTGGGGAAAAGTCTGGACTCCTCCTCCTATCTCGTCCCTTGACTTCTAATTACATTTTTCAGTAGTTCCTTTTCTGACCTTTCAGAAGTATGCGCTGAAATGAACCAAATACTTTATTTCATAAGTAGAAATACACCCCTTGAATTCTGCTTGCAGCGCTGGTCGCCCCATCTCAAAAAAGGTGTATTAGAAATGGAATAGGTACAGAGAAGAGCAACAAAAATGGTTAAAGAATTAAGCTTCCATATGAGAAGAGATTGAAAAATCTGGGGCTCTTCATCTTGGAAAAGAACTGAATAAGGAGAGACATGACAGAGGTGTGTAGAATCAGGACTGGTGCGGAGAAAGTGACTAAGGAAGTGTTATTTACCCCTTCACATAACACAAGAACCTGGGGTCACCCGATTAAATTAATAGGCAGCAGGTTTAAAACAACCAAAAGGAAGTACCAGTACTTCAGACATCATGTAGGCAACCCGTGGAACTCATTGCCAGGGGATGTTGTGAAGGCCAAAACTATAACTGGGTTCAAAAAAAGAACTAGATAAGTTCATGGAGGATAGATCCATCAGAGGCAATTAACCAAGATGGGCAGCAATGTATCCCCATGCTGTGAGTGTCCCTAAGCCTCTGACTGCCAGACACTGGGACTGGACGACAGGGGATGGATCACTTGATAATTGCCCTGTTTTGTTCATTCCCTTTGAAACACCTGGCATTGGCCACTGTCGGAAGACAGGATACTGGGCTAGGACCATTGGTCTGACCCAGTATGGCCGTTCTTATGTTCTTATCTTAAAAATCCTCTTTCCACTGCTGGGAAGTCATCGTTAGGACAGAAAGGGCAAGATTAACCCTTTCATTGCAGGGCCACTCATCCCCCACCAGTCCTAGAATAGTCAGAGAATTACAGTATAGTACAGCCTGGCAGAGTGGTCATGGTCCAGCCGTTCTCTGTCTTCCTTATTCAGATTGTAAACAGTCTCTCATCATGAATCCGTGCAGCACCTGGCACAATGGGACCCTGATCTCAGCTGGGGCAGAGGCTGTCTCTCACTAAGTTACTGTGCAACGCCTGGCACAATGGGGCATTGATCTCAGCTGGGGCCTCTAGGCACTGCTGTGATACAAATATTCATTAATGAGAGCACAAAATCTACTTGCCCATTGATAATGGGACAACTAATGACATTTTACCTGCCTGCTAAAATAAATTTGCAAGGCTGGTGTGTGGATTATGGATTATTATTGTATACTCATCCCCAAATCGAGAGCGGATACCTTTCTGGAAGGTATATGCTTAAGTGGGTCACCAGTTATTGGGCTCAATACAGGGGGAACTGAGTGAAATACAATAGCCTGTGCTTTGCAGGAGGTCAGACTGGATGATCAGATGGTCTCGTGAAAATCTGTGCGTTTTGGACCAGATATTGCCTCGGCCAGTGTAAATCGGTGTCGTTTCACTGACGGGAGTGGGGGTAAACAGCTTGACATCAGCTGAGCATCTGTTCCATTCAATACTCACTACTCATTCAATACAGTAACTCCACTGAGACCAGCCTGTGATCTGACCCTGAGTGTATAAATTAACACTTTGGGGGCAGGGACTGCATCTTGCTGTGTGTAGGTACAGCGCCTAGGACAGTGGGCCCCCGATCTCAGCTGGCGTTATCCTAATACCAGGCCACAAACACGACTTGCTCCCCTGTCACCCTGATGGAAAAATTACAATTTTGCTTGTAAAACAAAGGGCGAGGCTGATTATTACAGTAGATTCAAGTCTTGGGCCTTGGGCTCACACACGGATTTGGGGCCAGCGCCTCGGCTGGTGCAAACCAGCATTGCTCTAACGAAGTCAATGGAAGTTGGGCCGTTTACGCCAGCTGAGGATGTGGCCCTCGGGTTTTAAATGGAGCTAATGATGGAAGCATCTGCCCAGCTCTGTATTTATTATTCATATTGCATTAGCACCTCGAGGGCCCAGCATGCTAGGCGCTGGTCATACATAGCAAGGGGCAATGGCTCTGTCCCAGAGATTCATCATCCAGAGGCAATGCTAGAGGTCACACTGCAGGTCCGGGGCAGAGCCTGGAAGAGAATTCAGATCTCCTGGGTTCCAGGCGACTGCCTTAGCCATGACACCACGTTGCTTTTACTTTCACCGCTCCCATTCTATTGAGCCCTCCTTGGTCCCGCTAGCCATATGGCATTGTCACCGCTCAGACTTGTGACACCCGTTGTTAGGTAAGCCCAGTTGGCTGTTTAGCTGTAAGTAAATATGTTGCAACTGGATGTCTTTGGATATTATCCAGACTGAAGCCCTGTCCAAATACCACTGCCAGGAAAAGAAATATGTTTCTGGAAACCTGCTGATAACCTGCCCTCCCCCATTAACCCTTCACTGGTTTGCAGTGGTTTGCTTTTACCCAGAGGAAGGAAAAAACACTCTGAGATGAGTGATCTCAGTGGGCCTAGGCGGGTTCATATCAGTGGAGGATCTGGCCCAGAGATCTGAAGGTCTGGTTCATCAAGGAGGTTAATCTCTAAAAGGCCAGGTACTGGATTACAGGGTTATTGCAGGTGAACACCGATAGGTTAACCGGTGCCTGTGCAAATTGCTGTTTCAAGCTTCAAAGCCACCAAAGGGATTTTGATACCCATCTGCCATTAAAATGTGTCTGAATCTCCTACATGGCTTTGAAGATGCCAACCGTCATGTATTGTTTAGGGGCACAGGAACTGGATCAAACATTTCAGAGCCAGGTGCAAGAAACTCTACTGTGGACAATTATAGCCTGCCCCTGGGGGACATTACCTCTTAACACCCCTTGCCTTATGTCCTGAAGCAGGACTATCATGTGGCAATGAGTTCCACAGGCTAATTCCACATTATTATTTCCTTTGATCAGTTTTATGTTACCTGACAGTAGCACCCAAAGGCCTTCTTTGTGCTAGGTGCTGTGCAAACATACAGAGCAGGTGTAGATGATGGGTGGCTGAACATGCTGGTGCCCTGTCTTTATTAGCACTCTCATCTTTCATACCAGCAGCGTAGATTCCCTAATAGAGTGTAGCGGAGTCCTGGCCTAAGAGACAGTTTCTGCCCCAAAGGTTTTACAACCCAAGTGAGTGGGATAGACAGAGATCCACCCTATTGGGGCTCCCTTGAGGACTGGGACTGCTTTCCCTACTGAAACAACAAGGAGTACTTGTGGCACCTTATAGACTAACAAATTTATTTGGGCATAAGCTTTTGTTAAGTGGAAAATACAGTAGGAAGATATATATAGCAGTACTGCTATCTTCCTGTATTTTCCACTCAGTGCATCTGATGAAGTGGGTTTTAGCCCACGAAAGCTTATGCCCAAATAATTTTGTTAGTCTCTATGGTGCCATAAGGACTCCTCATTGTTTTTGCTGATGCAGACTAACACGGCTACCATTCTGAAACCTTTCTCTCCTGAAACATCTCAGGACTTGCCCATAGTAAAACAGAGTCAAAAGGCAAAGTCAGGAACAGAACCCAGGAGTCCTGATTCTTAGCCTGCCTCCTTGTTGTAATCCAGTAGATCCCACTTCCCTCCCAGAGCTAGGAATATAACCCAATTGTCCTGACTCCCAGCCCCCCCCCCCCCCGCTTTAACCCATTTGAACCTATTCCTCATTCACAGCTGGGAGCAGAAACCAGGAGTCCTGACTTCCCACCCCCCCTCTCCATGCTAGGCCTGAACTGCGGTATTGATCAGAGCCCCACCATTCTGATCTGTGGCCAGCACCTTGGCGTGGAGTAAACACAACCACAACCTCAGGTCCCTAATTCCAACTCCCCCCTTAGAAAGACAAATAAACTCTTGTGTCAGGGGAGTGAAGAAAATATCGTTTGTTCTGAACTTTTCAGGTTTCCTGGGCTCCTCCCCCTCACTGACTAACCCGCCCAGCTGTGTGCACAAGGGCTCAGCTTACAGGCAACTCTGAGGATAAATAGCCCAGAAGGAGCTACTTCTCCTGACCCTCCTGTCCTCACCATGGGGGGCTCTGCTCTCTGCCTGGTGGCCGTGTTTGCTTTCTACTTCCCGGCTGTTTCTCACAGCCAACTGTAAGTACCCCGCGCTTCTGCCACGGTGATATGGATATTAACCTGGGTTCGTTACATGGCTGCCAATGGAAACCAAGCTCAATTTTCCTCTCTTCTCTGCTACTGTGTGTGGAGTGGGAACAGGCTGCAGAAATGCTCTTCCTCACCTGGTCCAACCCTCTTCTCCCTCGCTCAGTTCCGAGGCTAATTTTGGGGTTTGGAAGATGGAATTTGTTTTGGAAGCCTCACTTGATCTTAGTGAACCAGGTATAGACTAGGAGTAACTCCACTGAAAACAATGGGGTTGCACCCCCTGAAATGCACTGAAATCAGTGGGGTTGTCTTTCCCTTGGCTTCAGTGGGCTTTGGATCAGGCCCTAAAAGAGACCAGAATCAGGTTCTACAGGGCCACATCTTGGACTCCTTCCTCAGTGTCTACATCGGCAAGACACCCAGTGAGGCTAAATTCTATTTTCGGTGTATACTGGTGCAAACCTGGAGTAACTCCACTGACTTCAATGGGTAGTTACACAGGTAGTTACACTGGAGTAACTCCACTGGCTAAGGGGATTGCTTATGGTGCATGAGGCAAACGAGAACCCAGTTCACTTCCAAGGGGCTGGTGGGATTCCTAAACACAGTGGTCTACAGCTTGGGCACTGCACTGGGAGTCAGGACTCCTGGGTTCTATTTACCAGCTGTTGGAGGGAATGTGCCTGGGGGGCCAGAAGATGGAATGGGAGTCAGAACTCCTTGGTTCTACCTGATGCTCTCACAAGGGGGATATCCAGGAGACTCCTGGATTTTAGGAGGGGAATGAAGTCTAGTGGTTAGAGCTGGGTGGTGTGACTAAGAGTCAAAACTGCTGGGCTCTATTCCCAGCTGAATCACTGACTGGCTGTGTGACCTTAAAGAAGTCCCTCCCCTTTTCTGTGCCGGCCTCTCCCTCATCTGTGAAAGGGGGATCGTGACACTTACCTACCTCTGTAAAGTACTGCGAGATCTATGTCTGGCGAGTGCTTTGAGCAGGGCCGCCCAGAGGATTCAGGGGGCCTAGGGCAAAGCAATTTCAGGGGCCCCTTCCATAAAAAAAAAGTTGCAATACTATAGAATACTATATTCTTGTTGGGGCCCTTCTGGAGCCAGGGGCCTGGGGCAAATTGCCCCAATTGCCCCCCCCCCTCTGGGCGGCCCTGGCTTTGAGTGTGACCCTGGGGCTAAGCTTCTATTGTCCCTCTGACTGATTGGCTGTCTGGCATGGTTACCGCCTCCCGGCCTGTTCATGTCTGTGCTGGGGTGGCCAGATGAACAGCCAAGAGCCAGACCAATTGCCCATGTGCTTGGCTCTAAAGCTGGGATGGGATCTTGGTGCCAGGGGCTGGCAGTGATAAAAGGGAGGAGGCAGGAACAGGTAGTTTGATTTGATTTTGTGCTGCCCCCTATGGCCAGGCCAAACGCCTGCTGAGCCAGTGAGAAGCCAGAAGCTGCATGAGAGATGCATTGATGTGTCAGGATGACCCAACTCACCTATGGAGCCTGGGTCGGGTTCCCACCGTCCCCATGGTGCTGGAGGCGCTGCCGTCCGGATGCCAGACCTAGGAGTGGTAGACAGACGTCTGGATGTGGGTCTGGTTTTTGCAGCTTGCGCCACTGGGAATGCACCACGGTGGGCTGCAGGCCAGACGCGCAGACCTCGGTGCAGCTTTCCCCAAAGGGTTCCAGAGATTTATTAAACCTGTTTCTGAGCCTGGGCCAACTTTCAGGAAAGGAGGAGGGAGGGTTCCCCCAGGAAGGAGAGAGGAGATTTGGTAGACACCGTGCAGTGCTCACTCCAGGTCTCACCCCTGATTTGCGTCTCTAGGAGTTTTCAGAGGAACATCAGGGGGCTACCTGGTCGATTTTGACAGCACTCTGGTGGATGGCTGGTACCAAGCACACGCCCTGCTTAGATGTTCCTGGTATTGCCTGTGGAACATATGAGCAGTAAACATGGCCCATGCTTGACGACTCCCCAGCACAGCATGCTCCTCTCTAGGCAGGGTCAGGCCATGCAAAGGGCAGCTCATTCCAGAGGGCTCTGTAACAGGGTCACACACGCTGGCTGCAGACCGTACGATCGGAGTTGATGGAATGCAGGACACAGTATCGTCCTCTCCAACGGGCACTGGGGTCAGCACTAGCTCAGTTGGGAAAGCTCCTTCTACTGAGCCCCCCAACCTGCTCCCTGCAGCACAGCGCCCCCTAGTGCCGCACTGTGGCATTGGGGTCAGCACTGACTTCCGGGGCAGAGCGCCCCCTGCTGAGCACCCCACACAGTGCCAGATTAAATAATTCTGGGGCCCTGTGTGCACAATGGAAATAGTGGGGGAGGTGTCAACTCTAGGTCCTGCCCTTTGGAGTATGTGACCGGGCGTGGTTGGTGTGATGGTTTCGGTCTCAGATATCATCTTGGGACTGTCACCTAATGTGCCGAAACTACCTCTGAGCCCATTTTCCCTGCCAGCTTGGGACTCCAGAACCCTGCCTTGTTGAGCCAGACATGCTAGCCTGCTGCAACACGGACCCAAGGTCTGGTCCACGCCCCCAAAGCTGCAGACTTAACTGAAAACAGCTTAGCAGGTTACCTGTCGCCAACACCCAGACACCCAATTCCCAATGGGATCCAAACCCCAAATAAATCCATATTACTCTGTATAATGGCTCTACAGAGTAAATTCATAAATTGTCTGCCGTCTATAACACTGATATAGAGATATGCACAGCTGTTCGCTCCCCCAGTATTAATCACATACTCTGGGTTTATTAATAAACAAAAGTGATTTTATTAAGTATAAAAGTGGGATTTAAGTGGTTTCAAGTAATAACATATGAACAAAGTAAGTCACCAAGCAAAATAAAGCAAAAACATGCACGTCTAAGCCTAATACATTAAGAAACTGATTACAGGTAATATCTCACCTCAGAGATGTTCCAATAAGCTTCTATCATGAACTAGACTCCCTCCTAGTCTAGGCCCAATCCTTTCCCCTGGTACAGTCCAGCAGACATCTTAGGTGGTAAGCAGGGGGTTTCTCATGACTGGTCACCCCTTTGTCCTGCTCCACCCCCTTTTATAGCTTTGGCACAAGGCAAGAACCTTTTGTCTCTCTGGGTTCCCACCCCTCCTTCTAAATGGAAAAGTACCAGATTTATGATGGATTCCAGCATCATCTTACTCTGTGTTTTTTACTGTGCTTCAGTCGCTGTTGGGATTTTGAGGTGCTGCTGTAAAGCAAATCATAAATTATAAACCCTGGTAACAAGCTTGGTATAAAACCTCCTTGGGGATGTGGGAATTGCAGCCAGTGGGGTTTTAAATACTAACTGAATTAATCACATTGACCTTTTTACCATTCACAGCTATTCTCTGATCACGCCCAATGTCTTGCGGGTGGAGAGTGAAGAGAAGGTTGTGGTGGAAGCCCATGGCCTCAAGGCCCCAATCGAGGTTACAGTCATCGTGCATGACTTCCCGCTTAAGAAAAACATCTTATACCAGGTCCAAACCAACCTCAACTCTTCGAATGGGATGATGGGCACAGCCGTAATAAAGGTGGGTAAAACCCCAGCCTCTGGTCATCCAGTGAAACAAAGGGTATCATTTTCAACAATGACCCACCCATTTTAGGAGGCTCCAATATTTTCACTCCCCAACTCTGCAATACCGAGACGTTCAGATCCGTCCAGGTTGGATGTCGTTCTAGAAGAGACACTCTAGCCCAGCATGAAGTTATGAGCTGGAATTGCTGGGTGAAAGTCTATGGCCTGTGTTATACATAGGGCCCTACCAAATTCAGACCAGTGAAAAATGCATCACGGACCGTGAAATCAGACCTCCTCTGTGAAATCTAGCTATTGGAGGGGAGGAGAAGGGGCAGGGCTGGGGGCGTCCTAGCCGGGGGCTCTGACCATGCCCCTGGCTCCAGCTGTTTGTCCCCTCAGGGCTGGGGAGGGACAGGACTTACTGTTGCCCTGCACAGCTGCTCTCTGGGGGAGATCAGACCCACCTCTGGGGACCTCCCCTGGCTGCAGGAAGCTCCATCACTGGGCAGCAGATCCAGAGCTTCCTGCAGCGACAGGAGGTTGCCAAAGGTGTAGGTGGGGCCGATCTCCCCCGTGCTGCTGGGAGCCAGGGGAGGTACACAGAGGTGGGTCTGATCTTCCCCCGAGGGCCATGCAGGGGAAAAGGAAGTCCTGTCCTTCCCCAGCCCGGCCGGGACTAGCAGCTACGAGCCCCTGGCTGGGGCACTCCGAGAAGCACGGGGGAGATCAGACCCACCTCCAGCTCTGGGAACCTCCTGTGACTGCAGGAAGCTGAAGGCAGTGCAGAAGTGAGGGTGGCGATCCTATGATTCCCCTACAAGAGGTTTGCAAACCCCCCCCCCCCCCCCCCCCCCGCCATGAATCCCTTTTGGGTCAGGAGCCTCACAGTTACAACACCCTGAAATTTCAGATGTAAACATCTGAGAACATGAAATTGACTAATTTTCAAATTCTAGGGCCATGCAATTGACCAGAATGGACTATGAATTTGGTTGGGCCCTAGTTATACAGGAGGTCAGACTAGCTGATCGTGTTGGTCCCTTCTGGCCATAACATCTACGAATCTATTAGTGATGGGAGACGTATAGCTAACTAGTCAGATAGGCACTGCGGGGTCTCTTGTTGGGGACCCAAAATTGAGGTGACCGTCAGGGGCAGCCAACCTGAGCCTGAGAAGAAGCCAGAATTTACCAATGTACATTGCCAAAGAGCCACAGTAATATGTCAGCAGCCCCACATCAGCTACCCCCCTGCTCCCCGCTCCTCCCACCCACCAGTAGCCCAGCCAATCAGCACCTCCCCTTCCTTCCCCATCAGCTGTTTCATAGTGTGCGGAAAGCTTTGGGGGGGAGGGGGAGAAGCGAGGGCATGGCAGGCTCAGGGGAGGGGGCGGGAAGGGGTGGAGTGGGGGCAGGGCCTGTGGCAGAGCCAGGGGTTGAACACTGAGCACCCACCGGCACATGGGAAAGTTGGCGCCTGTAGCTCCAGCCCCAGAGTCGGTGCCTGTACAAGGAGCCGCATATTAACTTCTGAAGAGCCTTATGTGGCTCCGGAGCCACAGGTTGGCCACCCCTGCCCTAGTGCTCCAAATTAGGAGATAGAAGAAAATGTTGAGAGGAAGGATGATCTAGTGGTTAGGGTGCTAGCCTGGGACTCAAAAGACTTGGGTTTGTGTCACAGACTCTCTCTGGGTCCTTGGGTAAGTCACTTAATTGCTCTGTTACTCAGTTTTCCCATCTGTGAAATATAGATAATAGCACTTCTTTATTTTGCTGGGAGGGAATGAGGGAGGAGGCATGCTGTGAGGGTAACAAAGGGTATCATTTTCAACAATGACCCACTCATTTTAGGAGGCTTTAAAATTGAGGCACTTGGGTAATAATATACTGACATGTTAATAGGGGCCATATAATAACTTAAATAGATAAACTGAATCACAGTGAGATCTAACATCAAACCTCATTGGACAGATAGTAGTTCCGTTGCTTAAAGCACGACTAGATACTCAGGTATTGCGGTGGTGAGGTCGGTACAAGAACCTGTACTGAACAAAACATGCCAATGACAAGACTTTGTTCATTTTTTGGCATTTTCCATTGCAAATAAAAAAAAGACGACAATGAAATGGTTAAAGTCACAAGAGCTTTGGTGAATACTTTGGTCTTAATTCCTGTTAACACGTCAAAGCCAATTATTTGTGTCTCAGCTGACTTGGGAGCGTCTTCTTCGAGTGATTGCTCCTGTGTATCCCACAGTAGGTGTGTGTGCTCGCCACTTGCACCGGTGCCGGAAGTTTTTCCCTTAGCAGCATCCGTAGTGGTGGAGCACCACTGCAACCCCTGGAGTAGCGCCAACATATCGCGCCTTAAAGGGGGCTGCGTGCTCCCCCCACCCTCAGTTCCTTCTTGCAGCCAGTGAAGGTAGTCGGAACTTTGTGCTCCAGCCTTGGCTGCAGCGTTTATATCCTTAGTGGTGTCCAGTCTCACTGAACTTTCTTGCTGAACTTTCTTTGGTTGGTGCCTGGCTCGGGGCATGCCCCGTGGCCCAGGCTTCAAGTCGTGCGACTCTTGTCGCAACTCTATGCCCAGAAGCGATCCACACAGTCAGTGTCTTTGCTTTCTGAGTGAGGCTCACATTAGTGAGAGGTGTAAAATTTGCCACTCCTTCAATCCGCGAACAAAGAAGGAGCGTGAGATCCGACTCCGAGCTCTCCTAATGGAGTCGGCCTTGGCCCCGGCACCGGCGTGTCGAGCCGACCCCACGCCGGGCACCTCGTCTTCGGCGCGTAGCGAAGCACCTCCGGTGCACCGTCCTGATTCCGCGCCTGGTACCGCATTGTCGGTGCGCAGCGAGGTGCCGTCGACAAGCCGGCACCGCTCCCCTTCTAAGAAGCAAGGGAAGACTCAGCGGTGCTGGGAGAAAGAACGGGGTGAGGCCAGACCTGCGTTGGGCAGCCCACGATCCCCATCAGGACCGAGACCTCTGATTCGGGTGGAGCGGAGTTGTCTGGTGCTGTCCACGCGCGCCTCGCCAGAGGTGAGAATGCCTTTGACGCTGGAGGCAGCTCAGGCCTCGTGCGACATCATGACGCTTCCGGTGCCGGGAGCGCCGCCTCAGTCGGGCCCCCAATCCCATGGGAAGCCACCGCTGAGTGCCCATCAACCTTCTCCTGACGTCTCCAAGGTTGAGGCTCCGTCCCGAGTCGAAGGACCGAGCCCCGGACCAAGGCGCGCCTCCATGCCGCAAGCAGGGTTGTCTGTGAGTGAGCTTACCTCCTCCTCTCCAGGAGACCGTAGGGGTGGCACTAAAAGACGTTGCCGCTCCTCTTCGAGCCTTAACCGCAGGGAAAGGTCTCGTCAGCGGCAGCACCGATGTTCATACTCCGGCACCCGCCATGGAAGGTGCCATGCTGGGAGTTTGTCATGGGAATCCCAGGCACTGAGGCATCGTAGTCTTGGACGCCAGAGGGAATACAGAGACAGCACTCCCGACTCCTACCTGTCATCCTCCAGGGGCCAGAGACGTCATGTTCAGGACCACTCCAGCCGTTCGTACAGCACCGTGCGTTCGTCCCGGACCTCCGCCTCAGTACGCAGCTGCCCGTCCTCGAGCCACTCGGTACCGCAGGACCAGCCGGCCCTTCCGGGCTAGGGTGACCAGATGTCCCGATTTTATAGGGACAGTCCCGATTTTTGGGTCTTTTTCTTATGTAGGCTCCTGTTACCCCCCACCCCCTGTCCCAATTTTTCACATTTGCTGTCTGGTCACCCTATTCCGGGCCCCCTTGCGTCCCAGGGCCAGGCCGTTCCCTGGCAGGGACAGTGGTGCCAGTGGGCACAGTGGCCCCAGGCACTGGCACCGCCGGGACCCCGCTCTGTGGCGGGAGTGTCCCAAGCCCAGCCGATGTCACCGCCTCGGCACCAGGATGAGGCAGTGGGCACCGAACCTCCGGCACCGACTCGGGCCCAGGGTCAGGACATCAAGCTACCGGTACCGCCAGGTGCCGACGACACCGCGGCACCGACCTGCTTGGCACTGGATGACTCTGTGGCTGCCCTTCCTCCGGTCTCTCAGGAGGATTTCAAGACCCACCAGGAGCTTCTCAGGAGGGTAGCATCAAACCTCCAGCTCCAGGCTGAGGAGATGAGGAACCATCGGACACGTTGTTCAATGTCCTTACCTCCTCGACGCCGGGGCGCGTGGCCCTCCCGCTCCACCAGGGGGTGGCCAATATCACTACTGGCCTCTGGCAGACCCCTGTATCCCTCAGTCCTATTTCCAAAAAGGCCGAGTGGAAGTACTTTGTGCCCACAAAGGGGTATGAGTATCTCTACTCTCACCCAGCTCCGAACTCTCTAATGGTGGAGTCCGTTAACCACCGGGAGAGACACGGCCAACACGCTCCCACCCCTAAGGACAAAGATGCTTGCAGGCTGGATTCCTTTGGGAGAAAGGTTTATTTGTCTGCAAGTTTTCAGCTCAGAGTGGCCAACCACCAGGCACTCTTGAGCAGATATGATTTTCACCTTTGGGGATCCCTTCCCAAGTTTGAGCCCTCCCTCCACGAGAAGGACAGGAAGGAGTTCCGGGATCTGGTTGATGAAGGTATGGCGGCGGCTAAAGCAGCGCTCCAGGCGGCCTCTGATGTGGCAGACACGACCGCTCGTTCGATGGCCGCGGCGGTCTCCATGAGAAGGGCGTCCTGGCTTTCGCTCTCTGGACTATCGTCGGAGTCCCAGTCGATCATGCAGGACCTTCCATTCGACGGTCGGGCCCTGTTTACTGATCAAACAGACACCCGTCTGCATGGGATGAAAGACTCCCGTACCACCCTGCAGATGCTGGGTCTATACGTCCTGCCGGCCAAGGACAAGCCCATGCCTCACACCTCCGGTCCACAGGCTTGGGGCAGATATGAGCCCCCGCCTAAGAAGCAGCGGGAGCAGAGGCGCCGGTCACAACGCCAATCCCATTCGGCCCTTCGTCCGGGGCCCTATAAGGCCAGAAGGCCGGGGAAGCAGCGTTTTTGACTGCTTGTGGGGGGTCACTGGGCTGGTTGCCAGGTTAACCCCGCCCCCAGTTAATAAAGTTCAGGTTTGCCAATCGTTTACCTGCCTTCAGTCTGCAATGGTTCCGTATTACTACGGACCGCTGGGTCCACAACACTATATCCCTGGGGTACAGGTTGCAGTTTCTTTCACCCCCTCCCAGTTGCCCTCTGGCCAGGGAGTCGGTGGAGGACCCGGAACATGCGCTCCTCCTAGATTAGGAGGTACAGCGCCTCCTCTCCCTGGGAGCCGTAGAGAGGGTACCTTGGGAATTCCGGGGCAAGGGGTTCTATTCCAGGTATTTTTTCATCCCAAAGGCGAAGGGCGGGCTTTGGCCCATCCTTGATCTGCGGAAGCTCAACCAGTTCTTGGTTCGCTGCAAATTCTGCATGGTGTCCCTAGCCTCTATTATTCCCTCCCCAGACCCGGGGGATTGGTTTGCAGCGCTGGACCTCCAGGATGCGTACTTTCACATCCACATTTTCGAGGGTCATAGGCGCTTCCTCCGTTTCCTGGTGGGTCAGGACCACTTCCAGTTTATGGTCCTCCCCTTTGGCCTCTCGATGGCCCCCAGGGTCTTCACCAAATGTATGGTGGTGGTAGCGGCCCACCTCAGGAGGAGAGGGCTGCAGATCTTTCCCTACCTGGACGATTGGCTGCTCAAGGGCAAGTCCCGGTCCCAGGTGCAGCAGCAGATAACCTTCCTGCTATGCACCTGCTCAGCTCTAGGCCTAGTGGTAAACAAGGACAAATCCATGTTAGTACCGGTCCAATGCATAGAATTCATAGGAGCGCTGTTAGATTCCTGGGCTGCCATGGCCTCCCTTACAAGGGACAGGTTCGAGGCGCTCAAAGGCCTCATCGCCTCGGTCACAGCCTTCCCGGTGACCACGACTTGGGTGTGCCTTCAAATCCTCGGCCACATGGCCGCATGCACCTCGGTGGTGTGACATGCCAGGCTCCGGATGCGGCCCCTCGAACTCTGGTTGGCCTCCTGGTACTCCCAGGCCAGGGACGGCCTGGACAAGGTCGTCACAGTGCCGCCAACGGTAGTGGCAGACCTACAATGGTGGTCCCTCCCGAGCAACATGCTCTGGGGTATCTCCTTCTGAGAGCCCTCTCCGTCGCTAGATCTAGTGTCGGATGCCTCGGACCTGGGCTGGGGAGCTCATGTGGGGGACTTCAGGACCCAGGGTATGTGGTCACCCGATGAACTGACCCTGCATATAAATGTCAGGGAACTCAGGGCAGTGCGCTGGCGTGCGTAGCTTTCTGCCAGCGCTTACAGGGGCAAGTGGTCAGTGTCCTCACGGACAATACCACCGCTATGTATTACATCAACAGGCAAGGGGGCACGTGCTCCAAGGCCTTATGCTAGGAAGCCCAGCTCCTGTGGGAGTTCTGTGTAGCCCACAACATCCTCCTCCGAGCGTTCCACCTACCCGGCGAGAGCAACACGCTCGCAGATCGCCTGAGCAGGGTGTTCTCACATCAACATGAGTGGTCCCTTCACAGGGAGGTAGCGGAGTGGATCTTCCTACAGTGGGGTGCTCCCTAGGTGGACCTGTTCGCCACCGCCCAAAATCACCTGTGTCCCAGGTTCTGCTCCAGGGCGGGAGAGGGCGACGGGGCCATGACGGATGCATTCCTGCTCACTTGGTCAGGGCCCCTGATGTACGCCCTTGCCCCTCATAGGCAGGGTCCTACAGAAGGTAAAGTCAGATGGGGCAAGGGCGTACATCAGGGGCCCCGATCAAGTGAGCAGGAATGTGTCCGTCAACACTGGTACGGGACCCTACTGCAACTGTTGGCGGCCCCCCCTTGCAGGCTGCCGCTCTGCCCGGACCTCCTCTCCCAGGAGGGAGGTCATCTCCTCCATCCCAACCTGGTCCCGCTCCACCTGACAGCGTGGCTGCTCCGTGGCTAGATGCGGAGGAGAGGAGGTATACCGAGGCTGTTAGATGGGTCCTGCTTGAGAGCAGGAAGCCATCCACACGGAGGTCCTACCTGGCTAAGTAGTATCGGTTCTCCATATGGGCAAGGGAGAGAGGTTCCTCCCCCGTGTCTGCTCTGCTCCAGTTGGTCCTGGACTACCTCCTGTCCCTTAGGACCCAAGGGCTGGCCCCCTCCTCGATCAGGGTGCACCTGGCGGCCATCTCAGCCTTCCAACCTCCGGTGGCAGGACAGTCCGTGTTCTCCCACCATATGACTTCCAGGTTTTTAAAGGGTTTGGACAGAGCGTTCCCTTATGCTAGACCCCCGGTCCCACTGTGGGACCTGAACCTGGTACTGTCACACCTCACAGGGCCACCCTTTGAGCCCCTGGCCACATGCTCCTGGTCCCACTTATCTGAGAAAGTGGCGTTTTTGGTGGCTATCACCTCGGATCCCCCGTACACTGTCTTCCATAAGGGGAAGGTCCAGCTTCGCCCGCACCCGGCCTTCCTACCGAAGGTGGTCTCAGCGTTTCATATGGACAAGGACATTTTCCTGCCAGTCCTGTGTCCTAAGCCCCATTCCGCCAATGAGGAACAATGCCTTCACATGCTAAATGTGCATAGGGCACTGGCCTTTTACTTAGACCGAACGAGGCCATTCCGGAAATCCCCTCAGCTTTTCATTGCATCGGCCGAGCGCATGAGAGGGCAACCGGTTTCCACCCAGCGGATCTCACGCTGGATCACCTCGTGCATACGCACGTGTTATTACCTGGCTGGGGTTCCCCCACCTCCTATTGTCAAGGCGCACTCGACGAGAGCCCAGGCCTCGTCTGCGGCCTATGTGGCTCATGTCCCTATTCAGGACATCTGCAGGGCTGCTACGTGGTCCTCTGTCCACACTTTTTCATCGCATTATGCGATCGTCTCCCAAGAAAGGGATGACTCCGGGTTTGGTAGGGCGGTGCTCCGCCCGGATAACCCGTAAACTTATCATTTAGAACTCCTACCCACCTCCGTTAGGTATAGCTTGGAGTCACCTACTGTGGAATACACAGGGTCAATCACTCGAAGAAGAAAGGACAGTTACCTGTTCCGTAACTGGCGTTCTTCAAGATGTGTTGCTCCTGTCTATTCCACATCCCACCCTCTTTCCCCTCTGTCGGAGTTGTCTGGCAAGAAGGAACTGAGGGTGGGGGGAGCACGCAGCCCCCTTTATGGCGCGATATTTCGGCACCACTCCAGAGGTCACAGCGGTGCTCCCCCACTACGGATGCTGCTAAGGGAAAAACTTCCGGCACCGGTGCATGTGGCGAGCACGCACACCTACTGTGGAATAGACAGGAGCAACACATCTTGAAGAACGCCAGTTACGGAACAGGTAACTGTCCTTTCTTCATTCAATGCACCGAGGTTCTGTGGTCAGGTACATAACCATATGCACTATGGCTCGTGTGTGCACTGCCTGGGAAACTTGCTCAGGGCTTGCCAAGTCCTGTCCCTAGTCTGTGCTGGGCACAGCATCATTTCTGGGTGGGGTTCGCTGGTGGAGCAGGATTCTCGTTGTGAGTTGATCCAAAGTCCTGGCCAGGAATGGAGAGTTGTGGGGACAGAGGGAAGGTCTCCAAGATGTTACAGTTTTAGGGGAGCACAGTAGGAATCGTCAGGAGTACATCAGTGCAGTAGAACTGACTTCAGCAGGGCACCCATGGGATGCCATTTGGTTAACAAACATTCCATATAAGAGGAGGTGACCGGACAATGGGTACTGGGCCGTCCAAATGGTCTGGCCTGATACACTGGTGGTGACTTACGCTGACTGTGCCATCCTGGGAATCCCCCTCCACCTGGGGTATTCCCCAATGAGGAGACCCACCATCTTCTCGCAGATGTGTAAGCTGCTGGAGGAACTGCATGTAGAGCGGGTTAGTAAAAGACCAGGGTTTCTTTCCATGTATAACTTAAGTGTCGTTAACACTGCAAAGGTCTTTTGCGTAGAGCATCCCTTGTGGTGGTGAGTAAAGGCAGGAAGAACTCATCCATGCTCTTCTTCTCATGCAGGTTCCCACCAAACACATAAAGAAAGATACAAAAAAAGCCCAGTATGTTGTAGTCAAGGCTACGTTCCCACAGCAAACTCTGGAGAAAGTGGTTCTGGTCCATTTCCACAGTGGATACATCTTTATCCAGACAGATAAAACCATCTATACACCCGGGTCTACAGGTACTGCCTTCCCCTGGTCTCTTCTAATGGGAAGGGGTGGGAGCTGCTGATGTCATGCCATATCTACAGCAGGGCTCCCGGGTCATATCCTGTGCATATTGCTTCGTTTGTTGTCTGGCTGAAGACAGAGGAGAATTGGAGCAGAGACTCTGCCACCACCAATTTGCAATATTTCACCCTTCACCATTGTCCTAGGTGGGATGTCCCATTGAGTGTTAGATACTGAAAGACTGGGTGGGCCATGGGATTGCGAATGGGTGATGGAACTTTTCAAATCCAGTGACTGGTTCTGCTCCATCTTGTACCGAGATACATGTCCCCATCTGACGGCCGTCCCAAAGGCTGTGTGAAATAGGGTCTGCTAATCCCAGCCCATTCAGAGCAGGACATGTCCCTGCAATGACAAAGCCCTCCCACCTGGTACTTAGCGACAGGGGAGAAAAGCAAGACAACGCCCTAAAGAAAAAAGCCATGGAGATCTCCGACTGTAGAAAGAGGCTATCGTGAAACAACCTGTGATGGGGGCTGATAGCTCAGATCCTCCGTGGAGTTAGGCACCGAACTCCCGTTGGTTTCAATCAGACTTAGATACCTAAGTAGCTTGGAGGATCTGGGCCAAGGTGTCTATCAGTTAACGACGTCCCTCTCTTCTCTCTTAACTTTCTCAGTCCTCTACCGGATCTTCACTGTGGGTCACAAACTGGAACCAGTGAATAAGATAGTGATCGTGGAGTTTGAGGTGAGGTCGCTGTTCTGAGTGAGCCCGTGGGGGGAATAGGTGGGTTTAACCACTTGTCTGGGTAACGCACAGCAATTTATTGTGACTGAGGAGGCTGCATAGAACCCCTGCGTGTAGCAGCAACATGGTACGGCCGGGAGAAAAGCAAATGATTGCTTTTCTTGCATGCAAATTCTCCTCCAGTCATCAGGGAGGTTACAAAGTCTACAGGGGCAGCAGCCAGACAGCTCTCAGGGGAGGTCCCGCGGTTCTGCAATGGTGTTAACGCTTGAGGAAAGTTGCGTGGAGTTCTTCAGGAAGAGCCAGGCAGGTGCTTGTCTGGGGAGGCTGAAGACAAGGAGGAACTGCAAGGAGCCCTTTGAAGGACGTGTAAACTGGTGGCAGGAACAGGGCTTATAGCTCCAGGTGTTAGTTCTGTTAAGGCCCTTTCCACTGGGCTTTATAATCCATAAAATAAAGTAAATCAGATGCAAAACCCTGGACAATAATCCCCTGGGGTTTCCTCACCTCAGCCAGCTGGGAGGGGAGAGAACACATCTGTCCCTTCAGTTCCTCTTTGACTCAGTTTCCCCTTTCTTTGACACTCTGCCCTGAGCAGCAGCATAACCAGCTGGGGCCTTGCGATGGGGAGCACTTGTGGTTGGCAGAGCGACACAGCCCTTGGGGCAGCTCCAAGGTTTGCAGATAGCTCAGGGTTAAGCCTGGCGTCTGCAAGAGTCTGCCGTGGAGGCTCTTCACTCTTCTTAGACTTCTTTGCTGGCTTCGCTGAACCATCTCAGAAGGTCAGGAGAGATTAGTTGGTTTTTCCAGTGTCTCTGGGGAGTTAAGAAATTCAAACCAATCAGTGGAGTCCAGATTGTTACATGCTATTGTTGGAAGTATGGAGAACCCTCCACTGGCCCAGGAATGTAAACGTGGCAGATGATGTTGTTAAGAGCAATTGACAGCATTTTTCTCCCTAAATTCTTAACTTGTTTCCTTTCCAGACCCCTGAGTCCATTATTGTCAAGCGGATTCCCATCTTCATATCAGGCATCTCCTCTCTGAACCACATCTTGCCGGAGATTGTCAGGTAAATTGCCCCGATGTTACTATGCCTGAACAGAACAGAGCTTTGCAGGAGCTGGGCAGGGAAGCAGAAGAGATGATGTGGAGCTAGTTACTGTGTGTGGCCCATCAGCTAGATCATCTCCTACAGGCATTTCCAAGTGACGTGGAGAAAACAAACTCTCCTGCCACATACCCAGTCTTGGCATAACTTGATTGGTATTTGTTATAGTTTCGATGGATAATCATGTTTATTTGTAAGCCTTTTTTTCCAGTTTCAATCACTTCAAATGCTCAGTTGCCCAAAATTAAATTATGGGTTTTTATTGTCCCCCATTCTGAGTTTTAGCACTTTAAATGTTCACAGGTGGGTGAAAACATGGGGGGGGGGCAGACAACGGTGGTGGGGTGTGACGATGCGGCTCTGGCGGGACCCAACTGAGAATGCCAATTCAGGACAAATTGCTAAAAACAGGACAGTTACAGCCCAAGGCTGGGGGTTTTCCGCCTCTAAGGCAAACCAAACCAGCCAGACAAAGAGGACTTCGGTCTCACCCCACTGGTTAACCACAAGTCACACAAGCAATTCCCTAAGACACTCCAGTTTCCCAGTATTACCACCAGTGCCACTTGTTATGGGGACAAATGGTTATGAAAACCAATACCCCAATAAAAGAAAAAAGGTTCTCCTGATCCCAAAGGACCAAGCCCCAGACCCAGGTCAATATACAAATCAGATCTTACCCACAAATCACGCTGTTGCCAATCCTTTAGAATCTAAAATCTAAAGGTTTATTCATAAAAGGAAAATGATATAGATGAGAGCTAGAATTGGTTAAATGGGATCAATTACATACAGAAATGGCAACGTTCTTGGTTCAGGCTTGCAGCAGAGATAGAATAAACTGCAGGTTCAAATCAAGTCTCTGGAACATCCCCAGCTGGGATGGGTCATCAGTCCTTGGTGTAGAGCTTCTGTTTGTAGCGAAGTCCCTCCAGAGATAAGAAGCAGGATTGAAGACAAAATGGAGATGAGGCATCAGCCTTATATAGTCTTTTCCAGGTGTAAGAACACCTCTTTGTTCTCACTGTGGAAAATTACAGCAAAATGGAGTCTGGAGTCACATGGGCTAGTTCCTGCATACTTTGCGGAGTCTCAAGGGATATTTGCCTTCTCTCTATGGGTTCATTGTATAGCTAATGGTCCTTAATGGGCCATCAAGCAGGCTAGGCAGAGCTAACACCAACTTGTCCGGGATGTCACCCAGCAGCATAGCATAAGTTTGAAATACAGACAGTATAGAGCCAATATTCATAACTTCAACTACAAAATTGATACACACATATAGACAGCATAATCCTAACCAGCAAACCATAACCTTGTCTTAGACACCTCATTTGACCCCCTTTATACAAGATTTGGGTGCCACTACAGGACCTTGGTTGCAACAATGATCTAGATGGTCCCTGATTATATCAATAACGTCACATGGGGTCTGACAATAATTATTTAATGACAGTAGACACTGAGATTCAAAAAGCGAAAGCTTTATAACCATTAAAACACAAATTGTCAACATCGTATGTCCAAATACACAAAGTATAAAGACTTAAATCAAACTGTAGTAAGTTCTCAAGCCTCATTTTTCTTGCTTTGCCTATCTGTAAATTTCGATATTATCGATGTAAATGTCTTTTTGTCGGTATGCGTGTGCACGGTGAAATCAATGACACATATCGATAAAAATCTAATCCTTCCAAGTCTACGCAGACACCAGAATGAAGCTGCACTGACTTCCTTGCCATTACTCCTGATTTATTCCAGAGTATGTGAAGGCAGGATTAGGCCCTGTTGGCCTGTTTTTCAAAAGTGCTGAGCACCGTACCTCCCATTCTGTGGGATTTATGAATGCTCAACTACTCTGAAAATTGCATCAGTGAGCTTGTCAGCGTTCCTTCCCCACTCTGAACTCTGGGGTACAGATGCGGAGACCTGCATGAAAGACCTCCTACACTTATTTTTACCAGCTTAGGTTAAAATTTTCCCAAGGCACAAGTTCCACCTTGTCCTTGAACAGTATGATACCCCCACCAAGTGATTTAGACAAAGCATCGGGGAAAGGACCACTTGGAGTTCTGTTCCCCCAAGCCCTGCACCCCCTTTCCTGGGGAAGGCTTGAGAATAATATCCTCACCAATTGGTACAGGTGAACATAGACCCAAACTCTTGGATCTTAAGAACAATGAAAAATCAATCGGGTTTTTAAAAGAAGAATTTTAATTAAAGAAAAGGTAAAAGAATCATCTCTGTAAAATCAGGATGGTAAGTACTTTACAGAATAACAAAAGTTTAAAAAACACAGAGGATTTCCCCTCTAGGCCAGATTTTAAAGTTACAAAAACAGGGATAAATCTCCCTTTTAGCACGGGAAAATTCACAAGCTAAAACAGAAGATAATCTAACACATTTCTTTGCTATTGCTTATTATTTCTGCAATACTAGATGCTTAGTCCAGATATGCTTAAGGAGATGTATTTTTCCTGCCCTGGTTCCTTGCTGACTCGAAGAGAACCAAACAAAGACACAAAACAAAAACCTTCCCCCACAGATTTGAAAGTATCTTTTCCCCTTATTGGTCCTTTTGGTCAGGTGACAACCAGGTTATCTGAGCTTCTTAACCCTTTACAGGTAAAAGAGGAATTAACCCTTTACAGGGTAAAGAGGGATTTTATGCTACCCTTAGCTGTATGTTTATGACAGAGCTGGTGAGCGAGGGGCTGATTTTAGTATGGATCGGAGTTTCCTTACGTTTGGGGTTGTTTGGATTGAGAGTTTTGGTCCACGCAGACTGAAGAAACAAGTGCCAGCCACAAAGTTTAGATCCAAACTTCCCAAACCTTGCTGGCCAAAGGTTGAGGTTTTGTTCCAAGTCCCTACCTCTAGTTCTGGTTCATGAAAACATCAAGGTGCAGCAAAAAATGACTTGTCTGAGGTTCCCTGTGGTTCCCTCAAGACGGCTTGAGTTCCATGTATGACTCAGATTTAGCTTCAGGACCCGATAAAATTACTGGAGAAACAAGTGAGGCAGGATGGTCTTGCGAAATGTGTGTGTTAAGTGCATTCAATGTTCCTTCTTATTTCCTTCCTCCAGTCTGGGAACCTGGAAGATCACGGCCAGGTATGAAGACTCCCTTCAGCAGATCTTCAGTGCGCAATTTGATGTTAAGGAGTACGGTAAGAATCCAGCACCCACCGCGCCCAGGCTCAGGGAGCGGGTCTGTCTCTACTCTCCTGACACCATCTTGGAGCAGACTCTCCATTCGGCTTGGCTTTGCTGGCAACCCACCCTCTCCTACAGGCTCAATGTTCTCCTCTTCCCCTCTCGTTTCTCCAGTGTTGCCGAGTTTCGAAGTTATATTGGAACCATCTGAGAAGTTTTTATACATCGATAGCAATGAAAACTTCACGGTTTCTATCACTGCGAGGTGGGTCTGTGAGAGGGTGGATCAGCTGACTGGGGTAGCAACCACAGGTTTTAGTGCAGAAAGAAACCTAAATCTTGCATCACTTTGGGAATGTTTTCCACTAAATGTGTTGGGGTTTTTTCATGAAGAGCGTCCTTTTTCCATGGAAAATTCTGTTTGTTTTTTTTTCATCCAAAAACCAATGTCCAAAAATGGAAAAAAAAATTGTCTGAAAACTTGTGATTCAGAAATGCTGGTGCGGTGCCTCATGGGAGTTGCCATTCGGGTGCTTCATTCTTCTATTCTTCTCCATGGGCTGGGCTTGCCAGCTGAACTTGAATTCCCATAATGCACCATAGCCATGATGGTCCACTTCTCCTTACCATGGTGAATCATGGGAGATATAGACCAACCAAGGAGCTGGGCCTATAGAGGAGAATGGTGGCACGAGGCCATAATATTCAGCAATAGGTTTTCTTGTGGCTCCTCTTACCCATCCTTATCTCCGTCAGGTACCTATATGGGAAAAAACTAGATGGCACTGCCTTTGTCCTCTTTGGGGTGAAGGTGGATGATGAGAAGAGGAGTATCCCACAGTCTCTCAAGAGAATCTCGGTAATTCCTGTTCTCGGCTGTGGGGGGGGGGGCAGGGATTCACGCCTCCTGGGAAACTGTGTGGTGAGGTCATGAAACTCCCTCTCCCTTTCTAGATAGAATATGGAGACGGGGAAGCAACGCTGACCAGAGAGATGCTGCAGGCTCGGTTTGCCAACCTCAACGAACTGGTTGGCCACTCGCTCTACGTCTCTGTCACCGTTTTGACAGAATCTGGTGAGCATCAGCAATAAGTGCAAAGCCAAGTGCTTTATTCACGGGGTGTTCCAAACCAGTGCCGAGTGCAGTTCAAGGTGTTGATTTAGATGCATAAAGTCCTATCTGCGTAGGGTTCTGCAGATCTTAAAGGCTGCAGGCCAGATTCTGATCTCATTCGCTCTGGGGTAAACCTGGTGTGAGGGTTGCTCCCCCCCGGAGTGACACCTGATGTATTGGGGTATCACTGAGCCTGCCTGTTCCACCAGCCTGGGCTCCCTTACACTGTTCTGCCAAGCCAGGCCCTCTCAAGTCTCCTCCAGCACACACACAGGTAGGGACACGCCCAGCTGCAGAAAGACAGACACTGAAATCAGCACTGCACGGGAAGGCTTCAGCTAAGGAATTTCCCAGCACTCAAGTGCACACGCCCTCTGGAGTGTAAACCCCAAATTGTACTGTCTTGCACTGCACAGAGAACTGTACAGTGTAAGCCCTAAAATCTGCCCCCTCCCTCAATGTGGAGGACAATATGCACAGCTTTTTGCTCCCCAGTTATGAATTCCACAAACTGGTTTTAGAGAAAACAAGTTTATTAACTACAAAAGATAGGTATTAAGTGATTATAAGGCATAGCAAACAGATCAAAGCAGATTACCCAGCAAACAAAACAAAAATGCAACATAAGATGAGATACTAAAGAAACTGGTTACAAGCAGTTATTTCTCATCCTAAAGGTTGTTTAGGCAGATTGCAGAGTTTCTTGAAGGCAAGCTGCTCTTGCTTGCAGCTTCAAACTCTAGGTGTTTCTTTCACAGGGTGTCTGCCCTGAGTTCAGTCCCGTCTTCCCCAGACCAGTCTTAGGAGTTTTCATCAGTCATCTTGGGCGGGGATTCAGTGAAGAACCGACCCTGATTATCTCACTTCCCTGCCTTAAATAGTTTTCACATATGGCAGGAATTCTTTGTCTTCCAGTTTGATTCTCACCCCCGGCCAGTGGAAAAGTACTAATTTTATTATGAAAGGTTTCAGAGTAGCAGCCGTGTTAGTCTGTATCCGCAAAAAGAAGAACAGGAGGACTTGTGGCACCTTAGAGACTAACAAATTTATTAGAGCATAAGCTTTCGTGGACTAGTCCACGAAAGCTTATGCTCTAATAAATTTGTTAGTCTCTAAGGTGCCACAAGTCCTCCTGTTCTTAATTTTATTATGGAGTCTAGTATCAGGTGACTTAATCACATGACCCTGCAGCCATAACTCAAAGTCCATTTGCAGCGTTCGAGGAAGGTGGGTGATTACACTCTTCAAAGACCTATTGTTCTCCCTAATAGTCTATTGACTTGTATCCAGCTAGCCAGCCAGACTGATTGTATTTTGTCTGGTGGGAGTTCTCCAGGTGCAAACACTTTTGTAGTACAGATGTATAGTCAATATTTCTAACTTAAGATACAAAAATGATACATGCAAACAAATGGGATACTCATATTCAGTAAATCATAACCTTTCTCATCTTGCATAAAACACATCTTAGTTATGCTATAATCATATAACAATATTTCTCTGAAGAATATGGGGTGTAGTGTCACACCTGGAGTAATTCCAGATTTACACTAGTGAAAGTAGCTTGAAACTGTTGCACCTTTGTTTTCTGTGCATTGCACCTTTCCATTTCTAAGAGCTCTGGGTCAGCTCTTAGGGATGGTCTAGGCATACTTACTCCTGCCTCAGTGTGTGGGATGGACTAGATGACTTCTTGAGGTCCCTTCCAGCTCTACATAGCTATGATTTCTAAACTTTCCCTGCAGAGGGAGCAGCCATTCTGTTCTGAGCAGCTGTAGCTTGTTAATGATGAAACTAGTAACTGAAAGCCTGTGCCGTTGCACGGGTGTGGCAATTGGGCCAAGTAATCCAAACAACCAATGACATTACTGTATGCAAATTAGTAGTAGAGTAAAGGTGGTGATTGGTTGGTTGAGCTGTGTCTGATATCACAATGGTCTAGAACTCTTGGCATGGCACATGCCTTACTGGAGTTGTACACCAGCCTGGTAAAGGCAGAATGGCTGGGGACTTAAAAATTGGCCTGTAACAGACTTCAAATCCCGGTGACGATTGAACCTGGTGATATTGTAAGTAAAAAGAGCCCTTCTCTTGTTTGTATAGCTGCTTCCATCACTTCACACAGATGCAACAGACGTTCTAGGCTTCAGAGTGGTACATGGACAGAATGAAAGTCCTGGAATCTTATTATATAGATACACACACACTGTCCTCTCTCTCTCTCTCTCTCTCCAGAGACTTTGTTTTTGTTCTTTCTTGTTGCATCTTTAAAAGCTAAAATAAGTCATTCAGCATGAAAGGGACTGATTCTGTTTTCACTGCTACAGTGCCACCTGATTTATACTGGCATGAGAACAGAATCAGGCTCAACGGCCTGCAGTAATGCCAGCCCCAAACATACAAAAATCACAAGTCAGTCCCCCCGCTCCCAAAATCACGAGATCATATAAAAATAATAAAATTTAGGTGCTTTTCTTCCCTCGTGGCTTTTGAGACATTAAATCGCACTTGGGACATGTTTTCAAGCTTTTCTCTGCAACCAGGAGGGTTAGAAACTTATTTCTTCTTTTAAACGACAGCTGAGATTCTCATGCCATATGGTGATTCTAGCAGCTGGGGCTTGAAGACAAGGAATTAAAACAGGAGACTCATGATAAAATCACAAGAATCAGCAGCACTGAATCAACATCTGACCATGGCCTATTTCTTGTGTTTTACCCTTGACCATAAGGACAAAACCTGTATTCCCTAGCTCAGTTTTAATTGACCCATGGCTTCTCTCTGCAGGCAGTGACATGGTGGAAGCGGAGAGAACTGGAATTAACATTGTGACATCTCCCTATCAGATCCACTTCACAAAAACACCCAAGTACTTCAAGCCGGGGATGCCATTTGAACTCATGGTAATATCTCTTCTTCTGAATCATTCCCACTGTTGCCTGAGGTGTATAAAGAGGAGAGAACTATGGGTACTAGGGTAATGAGGGTGGTATAAGAACTTAGAATAGAACATAAACAAAGGGCCACATTCCAATCTCAGTTACACCAACCTAATTCCAGTGTGACTCCACTAAATGCAATGGAATCACTGTAGATTTGCACCAGCATAACAAGAGCAGAGTCTGGCCCAAAAGTTGACAGCAAATACAAGGTGTGGAATGGCACCTAGCTACAGGCTTGGCCCAAAATGTGCCCTGGGGTCACTCCTGTACTACGGGATAATATTCCCTGGACTGTGTGTTAGTTGCTGGTGCTTCAGGCTTTTCTGACTGTAGAGGGGAATTGGGCACAGGTGAGGAGTTCCAAAGAGGGGAGGCATTTGCAGAAATAGGGGGCAGAGGGACCATTGTGGATAGGAGGATGTGGGGGAATTTCAAAATTGGCACTGACAGAATGATTCTCCTCCCAGTGAATTACAGGGGGAGAAATATTATGCTCCTAAAATTCAGAACCAATCAGCATCAGTCCTCTTGTCTGCAGAGAATATGGTTTTGCGGTCCCACGCTCCTCTGGGGCCAAAGCGTTTGTGAAGGAAATTTGGTATTTTTCTGTCAGCAGGCGCATCAGACTATAAATTAGCAGAGAACTGAAGCAATTATCTTTGGCTGCAGACCAAATGTGCATGACCACAGTAGTGAGCAGGTTAAGTCCATTTCTTATCTGGATATTTGCTTTACATACAGTGGTGAATGGGATAAACATAAAAAGGAGTCGAAGGGCTGAACCGTAAGATCCATGCAAGTAGCTGTTTGTTTTTCTTGTGTGCCTGGGGATAATTGAATTGCACCGGCTCTCTGAATGCTTAGGGCTAATGTGGGTGCTCAAATTTTATACCATGCGGAAATTTGGGGCTGGAAAGATCTTAGGTCAGAGGTGCTGACTTTCTGATTTCCCAGGGGGTGCTAGACCTCTGCTCTGCCCCACGTCCCGCCCCTGCTCTGCCCTGCCTGATCCTCCCTCTGCACCCACACCAGCACCTCCTGCCCACTCCTGAACTGATCCTCGGCGGGCGGAAGGCGCTGGGAGGGAGGGGGAGGAGCAGATCAGCGGGTCCTGACGGTGGGCGCTGAGCACCCACTATTTTTTTTCCAGCCCCGGAGCATCCACAGAGTCGACGTCTATGCTTAGGTCGTTAGAGGTAGTGCTAAATACATTATCGAGGTGAACGCTTGATCTTCTTAACTAAACCCCAGCTGATTTATGTAGGACAGAGGTTGGTGAATGTTCTACATCAGCCAAAGCCCAATATGTAAGGGTTGGTGTCAGAGTAGGAATGAATTTACGTCGGCTACCAAGGTTATATTTGGAACAACAGCGTAATAGGTTTAAACCTTTAAAATGCCCTTGGCTTTTGCAAGGCCATTGATCTCTGCAGTCTTGAGGGGTTCAGACCCAGGTCTAGTCAGCACTCAAAGGATATGTCTAGACTGCAGTCACGGGGTGCGACTGGAGCTCTAGCTGACATCGCTGAACTAGCTTCCATCACCTAGCTTGGGTCCAGGAACAGTGAAACTGCGGCAGCGCTAGCTATACAAGCCCACCCTGGACCCTGGATAATTACTCACGGGGCTAGCCCGCGCTGATGCTAACGCTGCCTTGGCTTCACCGTTCCAGGACCTGGGCTAGTGAGATTAAAGCTAGCGTGGGTAGGTCAGCTCGAGCTGTGTTCACGCCCTGTGACTGGGTAACACCAACCACCAGGGTCTGTCGGCGGCCGGGATCGAACCTGGGATCTCTGGAGCTCAATACATGAGCCACTACTGCATGAGCTAAAAGCCACATGGCACTTAGCTAAGGCTGTAGTAGACTCATTAATCGCTAAGTGATTTAGGTGCCACTAGAGGGGGACAGAGCGCCACAGCCAGCCGGCATGGCGTGGGTACAACTGCAGCCTAGACATCCCCTAAGTCAGAGTGTGAAAACTTTAATTAACCTCAGAGCTGAAGATATTTGTAACCAACTGGATACGACGGATGTTAGCGCAACAAATATGTCTCCCTGGCTCCCTTATTTAAAGAGCATCCATAGATTTAAGAAATATTTGGAAGTCTTGACTACCTGGCTTGACTACTCCAAACAACTCTACTCCCATCCACTTCCTGTGTGTTAATTGCCACTTGAGAAATAAATGGCTATCTCCAATCTTGGCTCAGATGCCTTTTGACTCATTAGCTCAAAAAGCAGAATATTTGTTGGCAGTGATCCTGTTTTGGATAGATGGGCAGTTGCCTTATTTGCCTGGGGCCAAAACAAGAAAAGACTAGCGTGAAATTAATTTCCTCTCTGGCCTACATGAATCAATTTATTCTTAATTTTTGTATATTGTTTTGCTGGGTATATAAAAGTGTACACTGAATTTAGGAGCAGGGTTGAAGTTGTGGTTTTTATATTTTTGTATGCTTGTAGTTTTTAAAATGTGTGTGCATTTTGTGGTGTGATACAGCAGATCACTGAGGCCCCATTCCTCAAAGTTATTTACATGCCTAATTCCCATTGAAATCCACGGAAGTTAGGCACCTAAATACCTTTGAGGCTATGGACCTGGATGCTGTACATGCAATCTGATTTGAAGTTAGGATGCAGGGAGCGCTGCACCCCTTATTCGATGCATCCCTTTTTGATCGTGCCCCTCAGGTCTATGTCACAAACCCCGATGGCTCTCCAGCCCCCCGTGTCCCAGTACAGGCTGAAGGATTCCAATCGGCTGGGTCGACCCAGGGAGATGGAACTGCCAAGCTGATTATAAACATGCCTGTGGATAAGCAGCAGGTTCCCATCACGGTGAGTAACCTTCAAACACTGAGTCTGGGCTAAGTACTATATGCACCCAGAGGGCAATGCCCTGTTGGTGGTGTTCACTCCCCTCTCATGCACTAAGCAGGAGGATAACTGAACTCTGCATTCCATCTGCGCCTGGGGTCAGTTTCCTGTATACCATTTGGTTTTGGAGATGCTCCAATCACCATGTAACCAATGCTCCATTGTGGGGCCAGAAGAGATCCCAGAAAACATTGACATGGGCATAGGCAGGTCCAGATTAGTCCCCTTGCCACACTGAAGGTACCCACCATGCAGCAAAGGAGCCTGTAGACAGTGCATGGCTGCTTAGTGTGAAGACCCTGTGAGGTGACACCAGGCTCAAGCTACAAAGCCCGAGAGAACACTGGATCTATCTGTGTCCAGCCGCTTCAGGAGAGAGTCCCTCCTTATATTCATCTCACCCCTCCTGCAAGGGGCAAGGCAGTCTCCTCTGTTCAGGGACATGTTCTCTGACAGTCCAGAAATCTGGAGTCCCAGCAGGACTGTGCTGAAGCGACGGGCCAATTAAAAGTGACATTTGGCGTTTCTCTGAGGTGTCATGCCTAGAATGGCTGTTAGCAGCAGAATCCACCAACAATGGCGTCTCAGGGAAGCTTCCTTTGCTATTGCTCGTGGTGTGACCCAGCGTGAGGGGCTATAGACCCTAAGCTCACTCCCAGATTCAACTAAGATTTTATCTCCATCTTCCCTGCAGGTAAAAACTGCCCATCCCAACCTCCCAGCAAACCGCCAGGCCTCTAAGTCCATGGTGGCTGAAGCCTATCAGTCCCAAGGAAGATCTCAAAACTATCTCCATCTGGCGGTGACAGTTTCTGAGCTCAAACCTGGAGACAACTTAGCTGTGAATTTCCACCTGAAGAGCAACAGTCCAGCTGTTCTGAAGGAGATCCGGTATTTCACCTACATAGTAAGTGCTGCGTCCCTGGGTCCTGGGATCTCCTGGAACTTAGGCATCATCTGAGTTTCCACATGTCCTTTAATAGTCCCACTGCATGTTAAGGAGAACCTGTAGCACAGAATTCTTCCCAGTCAGGCAGTATATGCCCATCTGAAAAGTTGCAAGTTGCAAGTGACCGTCTCTTACTAGTAGAAAACAGGTGGATGGGAAGATTCATGGAATCTGAGTCATCCATTGTGTTAACTCTTGTGGCCTTTAACAATCCATGTCTCATGTTTCCCTGTTAGATCCTGAATAAAGGGAAGATCATTCGTGTAGGGAGACAGGCCAGGCAGGAGGGACAAAATCTGGTGACCATGTCCCTGCCCATCACTCCAGACCTCATGCCTTCATTCCGCATCGTGGCTTACTACCAAGTAGCAAATTCGGAGATTGTAGCAGACTCGGTCTGGCTGGACATCCAGGACACCTGCATGGGAACGGTAGGTTGATATTCAAGTTGACCTTCTACATGTTCATTCCTATGATGGTGTCATTACGAGGAAGTTTTTCCTAGCCTGACTCTCAAACGGGACTCTAAAAATGGCACCGTAGGGCTTCACATTGACTGTCTCCCAGGAAATTCTGGATTAGATTTGATCGGTTTACACATACAAAGATGTTCCCCAGCCCCCAGAAGCCAATGCTGTGAACCCTCTCTAGGATTCGGGAGTCAAGCTGAGGTTCTTTCTAGCTTAGCAATAAAGACGCTGTGGATTGTGGATGGAGCTCTACTAACTTGTGCCAGCTGAGTATCTGGCTTTGTATCTGCACCACAATTAGCCATTTTGCTGATGATGTTGTCAGGGTTCCCTCCCCACTCTGAAAAAATCCAGTAAAAAGGGCCACTTGGAGTCCTTGTTTCCCCCAAATATCCCCCCAAGCCCCTTCACCCCCTTTCCTGGGGAGGCTTGAGAATAATATACCAACCAATTGGTTACAAAGTGAGCACAGACCAAACTCCTGAGTTTTTAGGACACTGAAAATTAATCAGGTTCTCGAGAGAAGAATTTTATTAAAAAAAAAAGTAAAAGAACCACACCTGCAAAATCAGGATGGAAAGTAACTTTACAGGGTAAATAAAAAGATTTAAAACAGAGAGGATTCCCCTCTAACTCTGCTTTCCAGTTACAAAACAGGAATGAAATTACCTCTTAGCACAGGGAGAACTCACAAGCTAAAACAAAAGATAATCTAACGCATTTCCTTGCCATTACTTACAATTTCTGTAATTTTAGATCTCTCGTTTCAAGTATCTTTTCAGGAGATGGGTTACCTGCTTGGTCTCTCTCTCTCTCTGTCCAGAGAGGGAACAAGAAAGAGAGCACAACAAAACCTCTCCCCCTCCCCCCCGATTTGAAAGTATCTTCTTTCCTTATTGGTCCTTTTGGTCAGGTGCCAACCAGGTTATCTGAGCAACAGAGGGTCCTGTGGCACCTTTAAGACTAACAGAAGTATTGGAGCATAAGCTTTCGTGGGTGAATGCCCACTTCATCAGACGCAAGGGATGCTTTTTACAGATTCAGACTAACACGGCTACCCCTCTGATACTTGACAGGTCATTTCAGCTTCTTAACCCCTGTGACAAAGTTCCTCCGCTGCCTTGGTGGGTTCTGTGCTTTCTGGTGGATTTGCTCACCTCAGAGGTTTTCGGCAGTCCTCAGTTTGGCTTCTTTTGTTAGTAGCACAAACCTGCCGTTCATTCAGCTAACTTCATCACTAGCCAGCAGGGGGAAAAGGAGGAGAACAATCCCCTGCAGTCTCTGCTGGCCCACCTAATGGGTCGGGGGACGGGCCAGAGACCTTCCCCTCTGGTGGGACCCACAGTCCAGATCAGCTCCTCTTATATCACATAGGGAGTTGGAGGAGTGGGACAGGGGAAACCCAGGCCCGCCCTCTACTCCAGGTTTCAGCCCAGAGCCCTGTGGATTGCAGCTGTCTTTAGTGTCTCCTGTTACAGCTGCGTGGCAGCTACAACTCCCTGGGCTACTTCCCCATGGCCTCCTCCCAACACCTTCTTTGTCCTCACCACCAGACCTTCCTCCTGATGTCTGGTAACGCTTGTACTCCGCAGTCCTACAGCAGTACGCCTACTCACTCTCAGCTTCTTGCACACCTCTTGCTCCCAGCTGCTTGCACACCCCTCACTGACTGCAGTGAGGTCGTTTTTAAACCAAGTGCCCTGATTAGCCTGCCTGTCTTAATGGATTCTAGCAGCTTCTTAATTGGCTCCAGGTGTCCTCATTAGTCTGCCTGCCTTAATTGGTCCCAGCAAGTTCCTGATTGTTCTGGAACCGCCCCGTTACCTTACCCAGGGAAAAGGGACCTGCTTCATCTGAGGCTACTGTCTCTCCCTTCGATCACTCTCCTGTAGCCCTCTGCTACCTGGTTGCTGGCTGGCTAGTGGACCTCCCCCGCAACCCTCAGTTCTTCTTCGAGTGCTTGCTCATGTGTATTCCACTGTAGGTGTAGGTGTGCATGCCCGCCACGTGCACCGATGTCGGAAGTTTTTCCCTTAGCAGTACCCATAGTGGGGGAGCACCGCTGCAACCCCTGGAGTGGTGCCTGTATATTGTGCCATAAAGGGGCTGTGTGCTCCCCCCACCCTCAGTTCCTTCTTGCCGCCAGTGAAGGTAGTCGGAACTTCTGCTCCAGCAGTTGCTGTAGCTTCTATCCTTGGTAGTACCTCAATCGTTACTAGTTCTGCAGTTAGTAGCCTGGCCCGGGGCATACCCGGGGCTACTTGCTGAGGGTGCGGCGGTAGCGAAAGCAGCTCTCCAGGCTGCCTCGGACGCAGCTGACACGGCGGCTCATTTGATGGCCACAGCGATCTCCATGAGACAGGTGTCGTAGCTTTCCCTGTCGGGGCTGTCAGTGGAGTCCCAGGCTCTGATGCAGGACCTGCCATTTGGTGGCAAAGCATTGTTTGCAGACCAGACAGACACCCGTCTGCACGGGATGAAGGACTCCCGCACCACCCTGCAGACACTCGGTCTGTACATCCCGCCGGCCAAGGACAAGCCCAGACCACAGCCCTTGGCTCCCCCTGCATGGGGCAGATAAGAGCCCCCACCCAAGAGGCCTAGGGACCAGAGGCACAGATCTCAGCATCAATCCCACTCGGCCCCACGCCCTGGACCCTTGAAGGGCAAGAGGCAGGGCAAGAGGCGTTTTTGACTGTTTGTGGGGGCCCACCCGGCGTGTTGCCAGGGAACGCCCCCCCAGTTAATAAAGTTAGTTTTTGGCAACCGTTTATCAGCCTTCAGGGTACATTGGTCCCGTATAACATCGGACCAGTGGTCCTCAGTACCATCTCCGAGGGGTACAGGCTGCAGTTCGTTTCAACCCCACCGCATGACCCTCTGCCCCGGGATGCCCCGTGGGACCCGGAGCACGCCCTTCTGTTAAGTAAGGAGGTGACTCGCCTCCTCACCTTAGGTACCTCAGGAATTCCGGGACGGGGTTTTACTCCCAGTACTTCCTGATCCCAAAGGCGAAAGTTGAGCTCAGGCCCATCCTCGACCTGTGGAATCTCAACCAATTTCTGGTTCGCTACAAATTCCATATGGTGTCCCTGGCCTCTATTGTCCCGTCCCTGGACCCGGGAGATTGGTTCGCAGCCCTGGACCTCCAGGATGTGTACTTCCACATCCACATTTTCGAGGGCCACAGGCGTTTCCTCCGCTTCCTGGTAGGGAGAGACCACTACCAGTTCACGGTCCTCCCCTTTGGTCTTTCTACGGCCCCCAGGGTTTTCACCAAATGTATGGCGGTGGTCGCAGCCCACCTCAGGAGGAACGGGCTGCAGATCTTCCCCTACCTGGACCACTGGCTGCTCAAGGGCAAGTCTCGGTCCCAGGTGCAGGTGCAGATGGAATTCCTGCTAGACACCTGCACGAGTCTAGGCCTAGTGGTAAACGAGGAGAAATCCACGTTAGCCCCGGTTCAGTGCATACATTTCATAGGGGCGCAGTTAGACTCGCTGGTGGCCACGGCCTCCCTCCCCCGGGACAGGTTCGAGACGCTCAAAGGTCTCATCGCCTTGGTCATGGCCTTCCCGGTGATGACGGCACAGATGTGCCTTCAAATCCTAGGCCATATGGCAGCATACATCTTCGTGGTGCGACATGCAGGGCTCAGGATGAGGCCCCTCCAGCTTTGGCTGGCTTCCCACTATTCCCAGGCCAGGGACGGCCTGGACAAGGTCGTCAAGCTGCCACACTATATAGTGGCCGACCTGCAATGGTGGTCCCTCCCAGGCAACATGCTCCAGGGTATCCCCTTCTGGGAGTCCCCTCCCTCACTAGATCTGGTATCGGATGCTTCAGACCTGGGATGGGGAGCCTATGTGTGGAACTTCAGGACCCAGGGCAGATGGTCACCCTCGGAATTATCCCTGCACATAAATATCAGGGAACTCAGGGCGGTACGCCTAGGGTGCGTGGCCTTCCGCCAGCACTTAGGAGGGAAGGTGGTCAGAGTCCTCACAGACAATACGGCCGCAATGTATTATATCAACAAGGAGGGGGACACACGTTCAGCGGCCTTGTGCCAGGAAGCCCAACTCCTGTGGGAGTTTGGTATAGCCCAAGACATCCTCCTGAGGGCCTTTCACCTGCCCAGCAAGCGCAATACGCTCGCGGATCACCTGAGCAGGTTTTTCTCCCAACAACACGAATAGTCTCTACGCAAGGAGGTGGCCACGCGTCTCTTCCTGTGCTGGGGCACTCCCCAGGTAGATCTGTTCGCCACTGCCCAGAATCGCATGTGCTCATGATTCTGCTCCAGGGCGGGGGAGGGCAAAGGGGCGATATCGGACGCATTCCTGATTCCATGGGTGGGCCACCTGTTCTACACCTTCCCACCCCTTCCCCTGATAGGCAAAGTCCTACAGAAGGTGAAGGTGGACGGGGCATGAATTATCCTCATAGCCCCGGATTGGGCCCATCAACATTTGTATGGGACCCTCCTGCAGCTTTCGGTGGCCCCCCCCGCACAGGCTGCTGCTTCGGCCGGACCTCCTCTCCCAGGAGGGAGGACGTCTGCTCCATCCCAACCTGGCCGCGCTCCACTTGACAGCGTGGGTGCTCCATGGTTAAATGAGGAGGAGGGGAGGTGTTCGGAGGGTGTTCGACAGGTCCTGCTAGAGAGCAGGAAACCATCCACCCGTCGAACCTGTTTGGCAAAATGGTATCGGTTCTCCAGGTGGGCGAGGGGAAAGGGTACTTCCCCCTCCTCCGCACCTCTCCAACTCATCCTTGATTACCTCCTGTCCCTTAGGTCCCAAAGGCTGGCGCCCTCCTCGGTCAGGATGCACCTGGCAGCCATCTTGGCCTTCCATCCCCTGGTGCAGAGCCACTCGGTGTTTTCATACTACATGATGTCCCAGTTCCTGAAAGGACTGGATCGGGCCTTCCCGTACGCTAGACCCCAGTCCCGCTCTGGGACCTGAATCTTGTGCTCTCCCGCCTCACAGGGCCCCCCTTCGAGCCCTTGGCCACGTGTTTTTGGTCCCACTTATCGTGGAAAGTGGCGTTCCTGATGGCCATCACCTCAGCCCGCCGGGTCTCGGAGCTCAGGGCCCTGACCTCCGAGCCCCCATACACGGTCTTCCATAGGGATAAGGTTCAGCTCCGCCCCCATCCGGCTTTTCTGCCGAAGATGGTCTCAGCTTTTCACATAGATCAGGACATTTTCTTCCCGGTCCTCTGTCCTAAGCCCCATTCCTCCAACGAGGAAGGGCGCCTGCACATGTTAGATGTGCGTAGAGCGCTGGCTTTTTACCTTGACAGAACCAGAGCATTTAGGAAATCCCCCCAGCTGTTTATTGCATCGGCCGAGCGCATGAGGGGGCGACCGGTTTCCACCTAGCAGATCTCCCGCTGGATCACCTCGTGCATACGCACTTGTTCTGACCTGGCAGGGGTTCCCCTGCCTCTTATAGTGACGGCTCATTCGACGAGAGCTCAGGCCTCGTCAGCGGCCTATGTGGCTCACGTCCCTATTCAGGACATCTGCAGGGCTGCTACGTGGTCCTCTGTCCACATCTTCTCATCACACTATGCGATCGTCTCCCAAACACGGGATGACGCAGGGTTTGGTAGGGCGGTGCTCCACCCGGGTAACCCTTAAAACTCCTACCCACCTCCGTCAGATATAGCTTGGAGTCACCTACAGTGGAATACACATGAGCAATCACTCGAAGAAGAAAGGACAGTTACCTGTTCCGTAACTGGCGTTCTTTGAGATGTGTCGCTCAGGTGTATTCCACATCCCGCCCTCCTTCCCCTCGGTCGGAGTTGTCTGGCAAGAAGGAACTGAGGGTGGGGGGAGCACACAGCCCCCTTTATGGCACGATATACAGGCGCCACTCCAGGGGTCACAGTGGGGCTCCCCCACTACAGGTACTGCTAAGGGAAAAACTTCTGGCACCGGTGCACGTGAGGAGCACACACATCTACACCTACAGTGGAATACACCTGAGCAACACATCTCAAAGAACGCCAGTTACGGAACAGGTAACTATCCTTTGCTGCTGCTCCTGCTGTAGACTCCTTTGTGGGGGGGGGCTGCCTGCTCGCTCCCCAGAGGAGGCGAGCGAGGGGCCAGCCTTTGTTCAATCCCGCCTCCGCCTCCTTCGGGAGATGGATCATGGCTCCCGCTTCTTCTATGCCCTGGAGAAAAGGAAAGGGGCCAAGAAGCAGGTCATCTGCTTCCTGGTGAAGGACAGCACCCCCTGCATGGATCCAGCAGAGATGTGCGAGAGGGCCAGGGCCTTTTCTCCCCGGAGCCGACCGATCCTGACACTCGCAGAGTGCTCTGGGATGGACTCCCGATGGTCAGCACGGGCGACCGAGACTGGCTAGAGCTGCCTCGCTCTCTGGCCAAGCTCTCAGAAGCCCTCCGCCGCATGCCCACCAATAAATCTCCGGGCCTGGACCGGCTGACCGTGGAGTTCTACCACATGTTCTGGGACGTCCTCAGCCCAGACCTTGTCACCGTCTGGGCTGAGCGGGGTCCTCCCTCTCTCATGCAGGTGAGCCTTGTTTGCCTTATTGCCAAAGAAGGGGGATCTCCGTGACTTACAGAATTGGCGTCCCATATCGCTCCTCAGCATGGATTACAAAATCGTGGCAAAGGCCATCTCACTGCAGCTGGGGTCCGTGCTGGTGGATGTGGTCCGTGCTGGTGGACGTGGTTCACCAAGACCAGACCTACGCCATCCCGAGCTGAACCATCTTTGATAACCTATATCTGCTCCGGTATCTCCTGGAGCTGGGGTGTAGGGATGATCTGTCGTTCGCTCTCCTGTCCCTGGATCAGGAGAAGTCATTCAACAGGATGGACCACGGGTATCTCCTGAGCACTCTGCGAGTGTTAGGCTGCGGACCCCAATTTGTGGGTTTTCTCCAGGTGCTGTACGCCTCCGCAGAGTGTCTGGTCAGGCTCAACTGGACCCTGATCGAACCGGTCAGCTTCGGGCGGGGAGTACGGCAGTGGTGCCCCCTCTCGGGCCAGCTGTACCCTCTGGCGATCGAGCCCTGTCTCCTCTGCCGGAGGCTGACAGGGTTGGTGCTGTGAGAGCCAGAGCTGTGGCTGGTCCTGTCGGCAAACGCCGATGACGTTCTCCTTGTGGTCCAGGACCAGGGCGACTTGGCACAGGTGGAGGCTTGCCAGGCCATCTACTCGGCAGCCTCCTCTGCCCGGGTCAACTGGGTCAAGAGCTCTGGCCTGGTGGTCGGGGATGGGTGGCGGGCGAGCTCCCTCCCACCCACGCTTCAGGCCATCCGGTAGAGCGCGGGTCCGCTGCTCTATCTCAGCCACTCAGCCATCCGGAGAACTGGCATGGCTTAGAGGGCAGGGTGATGGAGCGGCTCCGGAAATGGACAGGACTACTCCAGTGCCTCTCCCTCTGAGGGAGGGCACTGGTGTTCAATCAACTAGTCCTGTCCATGCTCTGGTACCGGCTCAACACCCTGGTCCCAGCCCCGGGCTTTCTGGCCACCCTCTGGAACCTCATTAGTTGTCCCCTGGAATCATTTGGCTTCCAGGTCCTGTAGATCCTCCCCTTAGTCTTGGGAAAGGTCCTTTAGCAGTGGGCCCTCCCACTTCCTGGATCCCAATAGGATCACTCTCCTGTAGCCATCTGGCCTGCCCCATCACACCCCTTACAGGTAAAGTGATTCTGTACCTCTGGCCAGGAGGAATTTGATGTTACTGCATACATAAACATCAGGATGTTACCCTTCCCTTTATATTTATGACAGATGTGGCAGTCAGAATTGATTCCAGCTCCCTCTCCCAGGGCTGGGCTGGAGTAAGATGCTAATTTTTGGCCCCTGAATTCAGCAGATGTGACTCCAAATGCCTATGGGGACCTGATTGTGATGTAACTACAAATGCTGAGCTGCTGTAACGCCAGTTAATTGCTCCTAATTTACACCAGTGTGAGATCAGAATCGGGCCCACAGAGCAGATCCATTACATTTCAAACTTCTTTACAGATTTCTCAGGGCTGCCTGAGGGACAAAGTCACCTTTCCATCATGGCTGGAACAAAGGGACTTCATGGACATTGAGTCCGATTCTGCTCTCAGTTTACACCAGCATGAATATGGAGTAACAGCACTGAAGTCAGTGGAGCTACTCCAGATTTACACAGCTGCCCCTGAGATCAGAACCAGGCTTTTGGATGCTCAAGAAACATGAGGTCTGACGTCCTTTTCTCCTATGTTTTGCAAAGGACAGGTTATTAGCTGCTCCCTCTGCTTTAAAACAAAACCTCTCCCTTCACTCTCTTTCATACAGCTAGTGGTGACCGGAGCTAGCGATGAAGACGGGGGAATCCATGAGCCAGGAACTGAAATAAAACTCAAGCTGGAAGGAGACCACAGAGCTTATGTCGGCCTGGTGGCCGTGGACAAAGGAGTCTACGTTCTGAACAAAAAACACAAAATTACACAATCTAAGGTGGGGCATGAAAGATGTTGGTTGTAACTTGTGATGTTTTATAGCGGGAAATGCAGCTCGGCTCTTATCCTTGCTTGACACTCCAGGATGGCGAAAAGGGAAGTGAGCCTTTTGTTTGCAGACCTGCTGCTTGGGGTGTGAGCTCCACTGTACTTTAACTGAACTGGGCCGGGCCTGGTCAGTACTTGGCTGGGAGACACCCAGTGAAACCCAGGGTACTGCAGGGAGCTGTTCTGCACACACTAAAGGACACCCTGCCCTTGGGACAGTGTTCACTCAGATGGTGCTGGGCTGTAGGGAGCTGTGCGGGTGATGCAGTAGGGGGCGCTCTCCCTTCAGAGGCAGTTCTCACCCCAGTGCCCATGGTGGTGCTGTACATCAGGGAGTGGGGGTGTGCTCAGGAGGGGGCGCTCTCCCTCCCCCAGTCAGAGCTGAACCCAGTGCCCCAATGCGGCGCTAGGGGGCGCTGTGCTGCATTGAGTGGAGTGGGGGCTCAGCAGGGGGTGCTGTCCCCTCCCAGTCAGTGCTGAACCCAATGTCCCAGTGCAACATTAGTGGGTGCTGTGCTGCAGGGAAAAGCGTTAGTGACTCAACAGAGGGTGCGCTTTCTTCTGAGTCAGCGCCTATCAAGGTTCTAGGGGATGCAATGCTACTGAAACTGCCCTTTCTCAGCTGACATATCAAACAGAGGTTCTGGTCATTAAATGTCCTGTGACCCGTACCATAAGGGTCAGGCCCCGGGTGTTCTGGCTGAATTCTAACTTGGATATTTAATTTCTCTCTGCCTAACATCCTCCTCTGTCTGGGTTCAACTGGTTGCATAATTCTTTCTTTCTCCTCCTAAAATCAGTTGTGTTGCTGGTGCAGAATGGCTGTTGTGCTCCATCCCAGAGGTGGCCGCATTTCAGTGGGGACTGAGTTGCAATAAATCCTTTGCTTACAGCTCAGATTTTGCTTTCATTTACACTGCTGCAAACACGGAGCTAGTCAAAGGAAGTCAGTGGAGTTACTGCAGATTGCACAGTTGTACCTGAAACCAGAATCTGGCTCAGAGCCTGTATAATGCTTTGGGATCATGCTGGATGGCACCGTATAAATGGGAGGTACCATTGTTAACAATAATCTCTCAACCATTGTGTTTGCACCTCACAGATCTGGGACTCCGTGGAGAAGAGTGACATTGGCTGTACAGCTGGCAGTGGAAAGAACAATCTGGGGGTATTTACGGATGCTGGATTGGCCCTGGAGACGAGCAATAGGATTTCCACAGTCCAGAGAACAGGTATCACTCTATAGAGCTGAACGGTCGCCATGAGCGTTGGAGGAAGGGAGGAAAGAGTCAGCAAAGCAAGACACAGTAACCTACGGCGTGAGCCCGGGGTAGGGACATCAGTCTAGCAGGGCAAATCCCACTGGAACGGCCTAGGAATGGAAATGTTGGGGTTACCGTGGGGGATGAGAATAAGGTCCTGAATTCCCACTGGCCCCCACCTATTAAAAAAAGAGGGATTAATTTTAAGAATGGGATGGTTCCGAGGAGGGGATTCAAAGACCTTCTCTTCTAGTCCACTGGGTTTCTCCCATTTCCAAAGTATGTTTCTTCCCCCTGGCCTGGAAGGGACGGGCAGATGGTTGGTTCGTCTCTCTGACTCTCTCTCTACCCCAGGCTGCAGGCTTTTGGGGGCAGCGCGCTAGGAAGTAGGAAGGAATGAAGCCTCCTTCACTCTCCTCTCTTTCTGGTTGCCCTGGCTGACTGAGCATCTGCCCAACAGGTCTTATGTGGCTGGGACAGGAAGGAGCAATATCTTATGTGCCAAAATGGCTTTTCTGGTTTTCTGATTTCCCCCTAAATCAACGGGATTCCGCTCATTGAGCCATAGACCATTCTCGGAAATTTGGGAACTGACCGGATGTGGTGTTCGAAAGTTACCCTGTTACATCCAGACAGAGACATGGCAGTAAGTTGAGTGTAGGGCCTCACTCGGTGGGTGGGTTTTCAGTTTCTGTTTCTCACTTCCTTCTGCAGATCCAGAGTGTCCCCGGCCAGCAAAACGCCGGCGTCGCTCCGTTCAGCTCATTGAATATAAGGCAATCAAAAGTAGGTACTAATCAGGGGGTTTGCTGTCCTTGGTCAAAGCAAGCATGCGAAGCAGGAATGTGATTCCCTAGTGTGACCAGTTTCACCCTGCTACAGCCTCCTGCCAGCTGCATTTCTTGTAACATGAGATGAGGGAGTCTGGATAGACTTCCATATGAGGAGAGATTGGAACTGGTCAATTTATAGAGGTATAGAAAATAATGAATGGTAAATTGCTCTTTGGGGCACAGAACGTCTCTCTGTTCTGTGTTGGTAAAGCCCCCAGCACTGTGGGGTTCTGGGCCATGACTGGGGACCCAAAGTGCTACTACAGCTCAAATAACAACAACAGGTACATTGTTACATTACCCATATAAGCACAAGGAGACACTCAACCCAACTGAATGGTTTCTAATTAAGAATTTATAAAAGGAACTATTTTCATACACGATGCATAATTAACCCATAGTACTCACCACCACAGGATTGTACTGAGGCCAAGGGCCTAGCAGGATTCAAAAAAGGATGAGCCATTTACATGGAAAAGGAGGATGTTCACCATTCCATAGGATAGAATTTTTTAAGAAGAACTATACATCCTCATGCTTCAGGGCATGAGCCAACCTCTGACTGGGGTCAGGAAGAAACTTCTCTGTGGGCAGGTTATTCCACTATGCGGTTTCTTGCACCTTTCTCTGAAGCTGCTGGTGCTAGTCACTGTTAGAGACAAGATACTGGATTAGAGTAGAGTGCCAGTTCCTGTGTTCTTTCTTAGGGCATGTCTAGCAGTAAATTAATGAGAGAGAGTGAGGACTAGAAGAAATGTGGTAGGAATGATCTTCTGGCTTTTACATTTCAGCGGCAGATTACCAGGACCGGAAGCTGAAGAAATGCTGTGAAGACGGGATGCACGAGAACCCCATGGGGCACAGCTGCGAGAAGCGGGCTGGGTACATCCTGGATACGGATGAATGCAAGAAGACCTTCCTTGATTGCTGCCATTATATCAAGACCATACGGGACAAGCTGCAACAGGAGCTCCACCTGCAACTTGCAAGAAGCAAGTACCAGGGTTTCAATATCTCTCAGAGGAGCAAGGCTGGGGGGATTGTTAGACAAATAAGACCGCGGCACATGAACCAACCCTGCTCATGTTCACAGATCCCCCCAGGGGGAGATGGGTATGAATGCAGTGGCAACAATCCTATTGGTGTTGCACCATGTTGATATGGGGACCCAGATGAGTCAGGGTAATAACCTCTTCACAGGTCGCCGCTGAGGTTTAACCTTTGTTTCTAAAGCACAGTCCTCTACCACTTGAGCTAAAGGGGTAACTAGGAATAGTAGTAGGCACTTACCCTTTGCAGAATATCCAGTAGAGGGCGCACATGTAGCACTGAGCCAGTGGCTTATACCAGTGTTATAGGAGCCCGGAAAAGGCTAGCTCCTGGGGGAACAGGAAGGCAGGCATGGAGAGGAGAAGAAGCCTGTGGCTTCCCCTCCAGCCATTCAACCACACTCCAGTTCCTGCTTTTCTGGGCTGGCAGCATCAAAACTTGGCAACATAGGTCAAATCACGGATGCTTTCAGGTCAGTTCTAGAGGAGGCCAACCCCCGAATCCTTTCAGATTTGCCCCATCCCAATCAATGTCACTGCAGAGTCAGACGGTCTGTGATTTCACTTTCCAGGTGACTTGGATGAAGATTTCATGTCCGACGAAGATATCACCTCAAGGAGCCAGTTTCCAGAGAGCTGGTTGTGGCAAGTGGAGCAGCTGACTGGGAAACCAAATAAACTGGGGTAAGAGCATGTGGCCGTGCCACTCCCACTCATCAAAGGGCCACATTCAGACGTGGCATGGTGTAGCTCCCACTGAAGTCAGTGTCTCTGCACAGCAAGATCCCCAGTGCAGCCGGGTGGAGTATTTGTCATGAATTAGGTCCATCATTCAGCAGCTGATCCATATTCATAGAGTCACTCCTAGATTTTAAGGCCAGAAGGAGCTGTTAGATCATCTAGTCTCACCTTCTGCATAATAGAGACCAGAGAATTTCATTCAGTTACTCCAGTTTTGAGCCCATATTTAGGTACCTAAAAGAACTGGCCCAACTTCCAGAGGTGCTGGGCAGCGAGCGGTATCCCCTGGCTTCAGCCCTAATGAAAAACTAGGCTGCTGATTTAGGTGCTAGAATAGGATGTAGGTGTCTGGCTGTTGAGTGTTGGCCTTTTATCCTGTTCAGGAACAGTTCCTCATTTCTGTTTGTTATTCAGGGTGTGTTATTGGATCGACAAGTCATGTGATATTGATGGTGCTTTCTAATTGGATGTGTGATAAATGAAAGAGGGGGTAGCTCCCTTTTATGAACATCCAGCCAGCCAGTTAGCTATAAACTCCCTCTTAGTAGCTGTTCTCTACTTGCTTTTCCTGTAAAGGGTTAAAAAGTCCATAGGTAAAAGGAAGGGAGTGGTCACCTGACCAAAAGAGCCAATGGGAAGGCTAGAACTTTTTAAAATTGGGAAAAAACTTCCCCTTTGTCAGTCTGTGTTGTTCTCCCAGAGCGCAGAGACAGGGCTGGAACTATGCTCTAAGAGTTTGAGCCAGGTATGAAAAATCATCAAATCATACCTAGAAACCACTCATTTGGAACCCCAGATATGTAAGTAGATCAGGAAATGTCTAGGAAGACGTGATTAGGTTTATCTCTTTTCTTTCTTTATGGCTTGTGGACTCCTCTGTGCTAACCCCGGGTGCTTTTGTTTTGTTTGTAACCTTTAAGCTGGACCTCAAGAAAGCTATTCTTGCTTCTTAATTTTTGTATTTCCTCTTTTTAAATCTAGCAATAGCCTGAGTTTTTAGATGTATTTGTTTCTTTTTTTTAATAAAGTTTACTTTTTTAAAGGATTGGAGTTTTTTGTGTTAAGCGGTTTGTGCACACATTGTTTAATTAGCTGGTGGCAACAGCTGATTTTCTTTGTTTACGTTCTCAGCTGTCCCCCAAAGGGGGCGGGGTGAAAGGGCTTGAGGGTACCCCATAGGAAGGAATTCCCAAGTGCACCTTCCTGGGTTCTCAAAGGGGTTTTTGCACTCGGGTGATAGCAGCATCTACCAATCCAAGGTCAGAGAAAAGCTGCAACCTTGGAAGTTTAATGCAAGCCTGGTGTGACCAGTATTAATTTCTAGAATCCTTGCTGGCACCACCTTCTGCACTCAAAGTGCCAGAGTGGGAAATCAGCCTTGACAGGATGGCTGAACCACTGTAAATGAGGCACTGGGCCAGGCCCCTCTCCAGTGGAATGGAATATAATTCCCCTCCTTGGAATTATTCCTGGACACTAGAATTAATATCCCTACTCTTGAGACTTTTAAAACAGGTCATGTCCTGTGACTGGTGCAAAACTTGGACCACCGAGTTACTCCCCAGAGATTACTCTGTATTTTAGTGGGTGGGTGAAGAAGGCTTTACCATGAACCTCAGTCCTAAGATAGGAGGATCTACACCCTTAGCTGGGGAATGTCCATGAGTCCTAGCTCCTTCCTTCTGTAAAAGACTCTGTCTTTCTCTTTCCATGTAGAATTTCTTCCAATACGACGTGTATTTTCCTGAAGGATTCCATCACCACCTGGGAAGTCCTGGCTGTGAGCCTTTCAGAGACCAAAGGTGAGGAACACCACAAGCTCTCCCCAGAACAGGCAGAAAAGCTAATGGGGAAAAGACCCTAGGCCACAATGGGCCTTGGAAACATCACAGTGAGATGGAACAATCGAGGAGACAGCAGACACATTTCAGGACTAAAGTATAAGTCCCCCTGTCTCTGACCCTGGGTCTTTTCCCATTGCAGGGATCTGTGTGGCTGACCCCTATGAGATAAAAGTAAGGAAAGATTTTTTCATTGACCTCCGGCTGCCCTACTCCGTAGTGAGGAATGAGCAGGTGGAAATCCGGGCTATTCTCTACAACTATCAGAACAAAAACATTAAGGTAAGCTCACCACCTCATGGGGCTCTGCAATGGACCTGAGGTGTCAATGCTTTGACAGACAGCCAAACCAAAACAAAATGGTGGAAGGCTTGTTCTTCTAGGGCCTGATCCCTTTGGGGCTGGACACCCTTGACTCCCATTGATCTTGTTGGGTGCTGAACCCCTTGAAGGATCAAGCTATGGAATCCACCCAGTTAAGAACATAAGAATGGCCATACTGGGACAGTCCAGTGGTCCATCTAGCCCAGTATCCTGTCTTCCGACAGCGACCAGTGCCAGGTGCTTCAGAGGGAATGAACAGAACAGGTAATCATCAAGTGATCCATCCCCTGTTGCCTATTCCCAGCTTCTGGCAAGATTGCATGATACAGAGAGAGATAAAAAATGCCCTTCTGGCTGCCATTCTTCTCTGGTTGGGCCCCAAATCTGTGAGTAGGTACCAGGTTCAGAGCTTTCTGCTGACTCACACCAGTAGCCAGACCAGGTGGGTCTCATTACTTCCACTCAGGAACACCACAGGCTGAGGGCCTCTCTGAGGAGGGTCCTGAAGGGCCTCTCAGGAAGGAGGTCAGGATACAGTCAAGTGCTTTGTAAGTATAGTCCTGTCTGTTATTTATTAAGATTAAAGGCGAACTCCAGTCAGAGGATATGTTTTGGATCAATGCCCTACAGCAGGGGTAGGCAACCTATGGCATGTGTGCCGAAGGCGGCACACGAGCTGATTTTCAGTGGCACTCACACTGCCCAGGTCCTGGCCACCGGTCCGGGGGGGGGCTCTGCATATTAATTTAATTTTAAATGAAGCTTCTTAAACATTTTAAAACCCTTATTTACTTTACATACAAAAATAGTTTAGTTATATATTATAGACTTTTAGAAAGAGACCTTCCAAAAACATTAAAATGTATTACCGGCACGTGAAACCTTAAATTAGAGTGAATAAATAAAGACTCGGCACACCACTTCTGAAAGGTTGCCAACCCCTGCCCTACAGTGTCATGGTGTGCAGACTGTCTGCTCACAAATCTCTGTTCTCTTCTCAGGTCCGGCTGGAGCTGCTGCACAACCCAGTTTTCTGCAGCGCATCCACTTCCAAGGCTAAATACCGGCAGATGCTTGACATCAAAGCCAAGTCCTCCCGGGCCGTGCCATTAGTGATTGTCCCACTGCAGCTGGGATCTCATGACATTGAGGTCAAGGGAGCAGTGTGGGGAAGTTCTTTGTCTGATGGTGTGAAGAAGAAACTGAAGGTTGTGGTAGGTATCAGGTGATGGGGGCGTGATGTCTGCTGGAGGGCAAGAGGCAGGAAGCCAGATTGGCTGGATTCTGGAATTGGTGCTGTACCTTAACCTGTTAAATTAACACTCTGCATCTCCATCCTCATCCCATTAACTCCCCTCCTCTGTGACAACTACAGCAGGGCTGGGGCTGGCCTGGTTATCTTGCACTCAATCCTCTGAGCCGTCATATAAGAGACCTAGGTTCAGTCCCTCAGGCCCAGGGTCTTGCTCCTTGGACCAGTGTGTGCTGGAATCAATGCACCCAGGGAGAACCTCCTATCACTCGGCAGAGAGAGCTGAGCAAAGGAGCAGTATTGGTGGGTTGCGAAGGGCATATTGGCCTGCGCCAGGAGATCACTGCAATGCTGGGTGAGAGGAAGATCCTCCACTGAAGATCAGGGAGTAGAAAAGTCCTTCTTTTTCGAGCACGTGCTCATAGTGATTCCAATTAGGTGTGCGTGTGCTGCGTGCACGGCCATCGGAGATCTTTTCCCTAAGAACACCCGGTGGGTCAGCTGGGGAGCCCCCTGGAGTGGCGCCTTCATGGCGCTGGATATATACCCAGCTGACCCAGCGCCCCCTCAGTTCCTTCTTACTGCCCGTGATGGTCGTTGGAACTGTGGAGCTCGGCTTTGCTGCTCTCCACTCTCCCTAGCGTTTTTTCTCTCAACAGTTATTAATAGTTTGTTAATAGTTTATAGTAGTATAGTTATAGAGTTTTATATAGTTGTAGTGTAAATCTTGCCCTCCTCCCCGCCGGTAGGTTGGGCTCATGCCCAAAGCTCCAGGCTTGAAACCCTGCACGTCCTGCTCCAAGCCCATGCCAACGGGCAACCCCCATGACTCTTGTCTGAAGTGTCTGGGGGAATCTCATCAGACCGAGAAGTGCAGGATCTGCAAAGGTTTTCGGCCCCGGACTAAAAAGGAGCGGAACTTGCGGTTCTTAGCCCTCAACCCCCAGCACCGTGCCAAGACCCAGCACCGAGCGCTTCGGTGCGCAGCGCCCCAGCGGCAACAGTAGGAACTGCACCCTGGTCGGACTCTGATAGAGACCCACGGCACCGGTGTTCCCTGGCACCGCAACCGACATCATCGATCCGGCACCGCTCCCATTCACCTGGTCAGAAGCGGCACCGTAGATCGGAAAAGACTGGCCCACCTCAGCAGACGCCAGCCTCCCTGGATCTGCCCTTAGCGCCGCATCATGTAGAGAGTGACCAGGGGCACAAGGGCCGACTTTGGCACCGTTGACTAGGGACCGAGAGCGGAGCCGTTGAGTCCGGTGCGTCTGGACTCCCCAACGCATAGCGTGGTTGAAGTCCAGTTGCCATTGACTCCGGACACATTTGCGGCTGCAAGGGATCTGATTGCTATGACAGCTTCGGCATTCCCTCAGCAGACAAAGGTACCGGTTCCTGCTCATGTGGCCCCATCTCGGGGCAAACCGACCCTTATCCCCGCTGGCACTGTCAGTTGAGCCACGGCACCGATCCCGCTCTCGGCCCCGTTCCTGCTCCCGACATCGCTCGCAGTCCTGATGTCACTCGCAGTCCCGGCACCGCTGTCCTTCGCAGCGCCGGTCGTACTCGCGGCACCGGTTGTACTCGCGGCACCGATCAGACTCCTGGCACCGCTCTCTCTGCACGCTGGTCACTGTCCAGGAGATCTCGATCCAGACGCCACTCCCGACGATGATCACCGTCGCAGACTAGGTCCAGGTCCTGACACTGCTCCCCGTCGCAGTACCACTCTCCATCTTGGAGGTACTGATCCCCATTGCATCGACGTGACTCGGCACAGACCCGCTCTGCACCATTATGGCCATCACGCTCCGCCTCTTGTTCAACGGAGTCGGACGTGGGGTCGTGTCTGTCAGAGCGCCACCACTTGGATCCCAGCCGCCTGGACTCAGGGGCTAGTCATTGGCAGGTGCAAGGACAAGGTCCTGTCCAAGAGTCTACTCAATGGCCCTTTTGGACACCCTGGGCATACCACTTCTCATTCAGCCCTCTCCGAGCTGCGTGTGCCAGAGGCCATCAGCCGTCCTGCTCCTGGGGGCATGGAAACTGGGGCGTCGTCCATCCAGGCTCCAGACTCTCCTCCAACTCCGGTTCCTGGCCCAGACGCTGAGGTTGCGGCCTCAGGACGCCAAGACCTAGCTCAGCAAGAGGTCCCAGATGATCCTCTTCCTTCCGTAGCCTCCTCCTCATCCTCACCTGATGAGGTGGTGGCAGGAACTGCTATTTTGGGTTCCCCCCACTATAGACCTCTGTGCCCATCAGGACCTCTTACGTAGGCTGGCACAGAATATGAACCTCCAAGCAGAGGAGGTTATAGAGGTGGAGGACCCTGTGGTTGACATTTTGTCCACAGAAGCTCTGTCTAGGGTGGCCCTACTACTCATCCGGACCATCCAGACCACAGCCAGAACAATCTGGCAAACGCCCACGTCCATTCCTACGACTGCTAAAGGGGTGGAGCAGAAGTACTTCGCCCCCTCCAAGGGATATGACTATTTGTACACGCACCCATAGCCCTGTTCACTGGGGGTGGCCTCAGTGAATGAGAAGGAGTGCCATGGTCAGTAAGCCCCGGCACCCAAATCAAAAGAGGCCAAGCACCTCGATTTATTTGGGCGCAAAGTCTACTCCTCGGGCAGACTTCAGCTCCAGATTGCAAACCAGCAGGCGCTCCTGAGCCGATACAACTATAACTCTTGGAACTCCATGTTAAAGTTCAAGGAGCTGGTTCCTTCGGAGTCCAGAGAGGAGTTTGGGGCCCTGGTGGAAGAGGGCAAGACGGTGGCGAGGACCTCATTACAGGCCTCGTTGGACACTGCAGACTGCCGCTTGGACCCTCTCTTCAGGGATTGCAATGAGGCGTATATCTTGGTTGCAAGCTTCCGGCTTACCACCAGAGCTTCAGCAAACAATACAGGATCTCCCCTTTGATGGAGAGGGCCTGTTTTCAGACAAAACTGACTCGAGGCTTCAGAGCCTCAAGGACTCAAGGGCCATAATGTGATTGCTGGGGATGCACATGCCGGCTACCCAGCGGAAGCCATTCAAACCTCAGCCACAATGCTCCTATCCCCCTCCTCGGCTGAGGCAGGACTTCTATAGTAGGCAGGGGCACAATACCAAGAGGAAACCCTCCAACCACCAACCCGGCCAGGGCTCTTCCAAGCTCTCAGCGGGCCTTAAACAAAACTTTTGAAGGGACGGTCAAGGACAAGGTACCAGACCTCGGTCAGGATCCTACCCCACCCTTCCTGACTCGTTTATCCCGTTTCCTCCGTGCTTGGTCCCTTATAACCATGGACCCCGTTGGGTTCTTCACGCGGTGAAAAGGGGATACTCTCTCCAATTTTCTTTCTCCTCACCCTCCCACCCTCCCTCCCTGTCCCTCTTCAGGGACCCTTCTCACGAGCAACTCCTCAGTCAGGAGGCTCAAACGCTCCTATCCATGGGGGCAATCAAGGAGGTTCCAACGGAGCTAAAGGGCAGGGGTTTTTACTCCCATTTTTTCCTAATTCCCAAGATGAAGGGCGGGTTTCGGCCTATCCTGGACCTGCGCAGACTCAACAAATTCATGGTAAAGTTGAAGTTCTGCATGGTCTCCTTGGGCACCATTATACCTTCCCTAGAGACTGGTACACCGCCCTCGACATGAAGGATGCGTATTTCCACATAGCAATCCATCCAGCACACAGACGCTTCCTCCGCTTTGTGGTCAACCGCGAACATTATCAGTTCATGGTCCTTCTGTTTGGCCTTTCCACAGCCCCCCGGGTGTTCACCAAATGTATGGCAATCGTGGCAGCCTCCCTTCGTTGGAGGCGGATACAGGTATACCCGTATCTCGATGACTGGTTCATCCGAGATCGCACCAAAGAACAGGCGCAGTCCCACATTCAAGTGGTTACAGACACATTTTGTCGATTAGGTCTTCTCATCAGTGGCAAAGTCGACTCTAGGACCAACCCAGAGAATAGAATTCATCGGGGCGGTCCTAGATTCTGTGCATGCCCGGGCCCTCCTGCCGGATGCTTGTTTCCACGCTCTGACGGGCCTCATTCGTAGCCTTCAAAGCTTCCCAACCTCAACAGCAAGAACGTCCTTGAGACTTCTAGGACACATGGCTTCCTGCACGTACATGACCAGGCATGACAGACTACGGCTCCGTTCGCTTCAAGCTTGGCTGGCGTCAGTCTTCCGCCTTGGTTGAGATAACCTGAACCTGGTGGTAACTGTTCTGGGGGAAGTCCTGGCCTCTCTCCACTGGTGGCTAGACCCCAGGGCAGTATGCGGAGTCTCCTTCCACACACCCCAGCCATCCTTGTCCCTTGTTACAGACGCGCCAGCCCTGGGTTGGGGTGCCCGTCTCGGGGACATTCAGACAGGGCTTGTGGACCCCGTCCGAACTCTCTTTCCACATCAACATACGGGAACTGATGGCAGTACATCTAGCTTGTCAAGCCTTCTGAGACCACCTGCATGGTCGCTGTGTGGTGGTCCTCACAGACAACACCACGGCCATGTTCTACATCAACAGGCAAGGCGGGGCTCGTTCCTCCCCTCTCTGTCAGGAGGCCATTTGACTGTGGGAGTTCTGCATAGCCCACTCCATTCACCTGGCGGCTTCGTTCCTCCCAGGGGTCCAGAACACGCTGGCGGACCCCCTCAGCAGATCCTTCCACGCCCACGAGTGGTCGATCCGTCCGGATGTCATTCACGCCATCTTCCTAAAGTGGGGATTTCCCCAGGTCGACCTGTTTGCCTCACACAGCAACTGGAAATACCCGGTGTTCTGCTCCCTCCAAGGTCGCTCCCCGGGCTCCCTCATGGATGTCTTCCTACTCCCGTGGACGAACCAATTATTCTACGCCTTCCCACCATTTCTCCTTGTACACAAGACCCTGCTCAAAGGACGCAGGGACAGGACTCGACTGATACTAGTCGCCCCGGCGTGGCCCAGGCAACATTGGTACACCACGCTGTTGGAGATCTCCATGGACGTCCCAGTTCCACTGCCCCTTTTTCTGGACCTGATCAGTCAGGATCACGGCCACCTATGTCACCCCGACCTACGATCCCGCCACCTCACGGCGTAGATGCTGCATGGCTGAGCCATTCAGAATTCCTCTGTTCTCACTTGGTGCAGCAGGTCCTGTTGGGCAGCAGGAAACCACTCGGGCCACATATATGGCTAAGCGGAAGCGATTCTCATGCTGGTGCACTCACCACGGCACGCCCCCTCTCCAAGCATCTATGCCTCTCATTCTGGACTACCTCTTGAGCCTGAAACAGCAGGGTCTGGCGACATCATCTATCTGAGTTCACCTGGCGGCCATCTCGGCTTTTCACCCAGGTGCGAATGGTAGATCTGTCTTTGCTAATTCCATGGTCGGCAGGTTCCTCAAGGGCCTGGACCGTCTCTACCCACAGGTGCAGCAGCCAGTCCCTACATGGGACCTTAACCTGGTCCTCTCCAGACTCATGGGGCCCCAGTTTGAGACGCTGGCCACCTGCTCTCTTTTATACCTCTCTTGGAAAACAGCTTTCCTCATCGCTACCACGTCAGCGAGGCGTGTCTCCGAACTCAAGGCCCTTACCTCGGAACCACCTTACACAATCTTCCATAAGGATAAGGTGCAGCTGCGACCTCACCCAGCCTTTTTTTCCATATCAACCAAGATATTTTCCTCCCGATTTTCTGCCCAAAACCACATGCCAGTCATCAGGAACAACGTCTGCACTCCCTCGAGGTTCATGGGGCCCTTGCCTTCTACATTGAGCGTACGAAGCCACTCCGAAAAATGACCCAGCTCTTCATCGCAGTGGCGGACCGCATGAAGGGCCTCCCAGTCTCCTCTCAGCAGATCTCTTCTTGGATCCATGCTTGCTATGATCTTGCCAGTGTCCCGATCCTGCCTTTTACTGCTCAGTCCACAAGAGCCCAGGCTTCGTTAGCAGCTTTCCTGGCCCAACTACCAATCCAGGAGATCTGCAGAGCTGCCACTTGGTCTTCAGTACATACCTTTGCTTCACACTATGCCATTGTCCGGCAAGCCAGAGACGATGCGGCATTTGGTAGAGTGGTCCTTCAATCCACATTACTTCACCCCGACCCCACCGCCTAGGTAAGGCTTGGGACTCACCTAATTGGAATGGATATGAGCAAGCACTCGAAGAAGAAAAGACAGTTACTCACATTTGTAACTGTTAGTCTTCAAGATGTGTTGCTGATATCCATTCCAAACCCGCCCCCTTTCCCCTCTGTGGGCTGGTCCACACTAAGCCCCCAGTTCGAACTAAGATACGCAACTTCAGCTATGTGAATAACGTAGCTGAAGTCGAAGTATCTTAGTTCGAACTTAAAGGTACTTACCGTGGGTCCACACGCGGCAGGCAGGCTCCCCCGTCGACTCCGCCTACTCCTCTCACGGAGCAGGATTACCGGCGTCGATGGCGAGCACTTCCAGGATCGATTTATCGCATCTAGACAAGACGCGATAAATCAATCCCAGAAGATGGATTGCTTGCCTCCGAACCAGCGGGTAAGTATAGATGTACCCTGTCAGAGTAGCTGGCAAGAAGGAACTGAGGGGACACTGCGTTGGCTGGGGTATATATCTAGTGCCATGAAGGCGCCACTCCATGGGCCTCCAGAGCCGACCCACCGGGTGTTGCTAGGGTAAAAATTCTCTGACGGCCGTGCACGCGGCGCGCACACACCTAATTGGAATGGATATGAGCAACACATCTAGAAGAACAACAGTTACAAAGGTGAGTAACCGTCTTTTCAGGGAGGTCACAGAGCAATGATGGAATGAATTGAGCTTCTCACTTCCTCACCCTGCCAGACTCTGTAAGCCAGATTCATAAGAACGGCCATACTGGGTCAGACCAAAGGTCCACCAAGCCCAGTGTCCTGTCTTCCAACAGTGGCCACTGCCAGGTGCCCCAGAGGGAATGAACAGAACAGGGAATCATCAAGTGATCTATCCCGTCGCCCATTCCCAGCTTCTGGCAAAAATTCCTCCCGTTCATCAGTGGTGTTATGCCAGGGATGATTTTGGCCTAGGGACTTCTCCTTGGATGCATCCTAACCAGGATCCAAAATGAAAGGGGACGCTGCCTGAGGCTGAGGTCAGATTCCAGACTCATGGGATGGGGCCTGATCTCAGTTTCACTTGACCGCTGACTTCCGGTGGAGTCACTCCTGATTCACGCTGATCAAAAGATCAGCAAGTCGCTCACCTTTTCCTACTGCTCTTCATTGTCTCTGAATGCTACTGTGCTTACTATACTCTTGTCATTCCTTTCTAGCCTGAAGGGATAAAGATGAACAAAACAATTATGTCTGTGGTACTGGATCCATCTGCGAAAGGACCAGGTGAGTAGCCGCACTGCTTTGCCTTTACGTGGCACCTCTCATCCTGAAGGTCTCAAAGAATTCCACAATCTATAGCTAAGTGAGGGCATCTCTGTTTTTGGAGCCCTTGTATCTAACCCAAACCCTTAATCGAATCTGCAGAAAACTTCCCTGAAAAATTCTACCCTGGCATCTGATCGTGCGTGGGAGATTTCAGAGGGATTGGTTTCGTGTTGGCTGAGATGGAGGTCAAAATCCGGCTCATCACGGAAGACTAGAATCAGCACTATGCAGAGCAATTCAGCTGCCACTGAAATGCAGCCGCCTCTGCCTGCCCCGTATTCATAGCTTCCTGGTTCCCATCTCAGCTGCCCCCTCCCTCCCTTTGCCCTAGCACGTCAGTGGATAGTGCAGGGCTCTATGAGCATTGTAGAGTATTATTCAAGAACCAGCAGCAAATCTCACCCGGCTGGACGGATGGCATTTCACTGTCTCTTCTCCTCGTCCTTCCTTTTCAGGGGGAGTCCAGGAAGTGAAGGTGAAAGCGGCAGATATAGACGACATGGTTCCAGACACAGAATCGGAGACCAAAGTCAGAATACAAGGCAAGGGCCTCTGATTTGAAAGTGTTTTATGCTTTAGAAACAGAGTGAAGGGAGCAATGAATTCTTCTCTGGTAGCCACACTCGCAGGAGGTGAACCGATTACCCACCTGGTTCTGTTACAACTGTCTACGTGCACTATCGAGCATTAATGGCCAAGATACAGCGAAGTCATTGTCGGCGTGTGGCTAAACAAGGTGCTCTCGGGAGAGACAGGTGCACAGAAATAAGGAGTACCCAGGGGGCAGCCTCTGTCTCTGGACAGGATGGCCTAGTGCAGGGGTCTCAAACACACAGCCTGCGGCCCGCAGAGTTATTTGCTGCAGCCCACCAAGCTCCGTGCGCCCCTCCGCCCTGACCTCCACCAAGTTATTCCCTGCGGCCGCCAAGCTCCCCTTACCCGTTGTCCCCCCTCCCCCAGCGCGCCGCGTCCCCGCTCCTTTGCCTACCTCCAGCCGCTTCCCGCCGTCAAACAGCTGTTTGTTGCTGGGTTAGGATCCGACCTTCATGGGGTTTGGGTGTGCTCAGCACCATGCCGGACTGAGCTCTCAATCCGTCACTGCCCGCAGAGAGGTCTGTCTGTCTCTCTGTCTCCATCAGCGCATGTTCTCGGTGCTCGAATTCACGCCGTGTTATTTCCTTGGCCAGGAAACCCTGTGACAATCATTGTCGAAAACTCCATCGACGGGGCCAACCTGAAGCACCTCATTGTGACGCCGTCTGGCTGTGGGGAACAGAACATGATCAGCATGACCCCCCCCGTCATCGCCACCATCTACCTGGACACAACCGAGCAGTGGGAAAAGATCGGGGTGGAACGCAGAGCGGAAGCCATCAAGTTGATCATGCAAGGTAAGTACTTCTCATACCAGAGAGCAAATCCCTCTTCAGGCTCGCAGTAGGGACACAGGAACTGCGGCACAGGACTGGCCCTGAGGTCCATCTAGCCCAGTAGCCTGTCTCGGAGAGTGGCCGGTACCAAATGCTTCAGAAACCTCATGTTAAGCACATTGGGTGATAGATAGAGAGTCCAGGGATCAGGGAGGTAGCCTGGCACTCAGGGGACACCAGTTCAGTTCCCTGCTCTGCCACAGACTCCTGGTGTGATGTTGGACAAGTCACTTAATCTCTCTGTGACTCCATTTCCCCCCTGCAAACGGGGAGAGTAGCAGTGCCCTGCTGCACAGGGGGGTTGTGAGGGTAGATGGCAGGAGCTCCGCAAGCTCCCACCGGCACCTGGATCGTGGCCCTGCCTGCACTCTGCCCTTCCTCACGAAGCCCCTCCGCTTTTCCCCTCCCCCTGTGGGCCACTCACGCTCCACCCCGAGGCCCCGCCCCACTAGGCTTCTTCCCCCCAAGGTCTTGCCCTTGCTCCACCTCTTCCCGCCCCCATTCTGCCGCTCACTCCTCTCCGTCCCCTCCTCCCCCGTCACTCACCCATAAGGCAGGAAAAAAGTGGGTGGGGTCATGTCCCCCTGGCCGCCCCCGTTCCGGCACCCCTGGTAGTTACATTGAGGATTATGAGGCACCTCGGTACTATGGGATGGTCGTGGGGTGGAGGCCATTCACCCACAGTTCAAATCCGTGTCAGGTTGGCACTTGGTAACAAGGAAGGATAGAGAATCTCATCACCATTGAGAGAACTTGGTAGGTTTCAGCCTAGCTCCTGAAGGAACAGGTGTCCCTTTCCCTACACCCCGAGCCCCTTTGTGGGCCGCCTACATTAAGTGCGGAGTCTGAACTACAAACATCCCATCCCTTAAGCTTTTATAATATGGGGAAACTGAGGCAGGCAGTGACTTGCCCAACATCACATCACGCAGTGAGCGACAGAACTGAGAACTGAACCCAGGAGTCCTGACTCACAGCACCTTGCTCCAAACACTAACTCACCCTCCCCTCCCGGAGCCTGGCATACAACCCAGGCATCCCACCTCCCAGGTCCCCATACACTCTATTCACTTGACCCCGCTCCCACCCCGAAGGGAGGATTTATGCTGGTGAGGAATGGGGCAGTGCCCATGCCAATCGGCTTCTCCACCAGACAGGTTTCTGCCTTCGCTTCCCTTGAGTTGCTGTGCTGTGTTCCTCCTGAGAGACGCCTGCAGAAAGTGGAGAGCCACACAACTCAGACAGCCGCGGCTGGGGTCACAGCTCTGATTTCGTTTGCATTACGCATGTAAAGTCTTCATTAGACGCTCACCAGACATCGCACAGCTCCTTCTTACTCTCCCTGTTTCAGGTTACACACAGCAGATGGTTTACAAAAAACCCGACTTCTCATACGCTGCTTTCAAAGGCCGGCCATCAAGCACTTGGTGAGGACAGTGGGTTTTCTAATGCACGCTCTTTATCACTGTTAGCCTGACCCTACACATGCAATACGTGAGCCAGAGCAAGTCAGTCTCCAGCCCAAAACCAGAGGGCAAAGGTCAACTCATACAATGGGAAAAAAGTACCCAATCCAACTCGCACACATGGCAATGGAAAGACGCCCAAAGATGAGACAGGCACCTGGCAGAATTTACAAAATCACCTAAGCAGAGTAGGGGCTTAATTCCCTTTGAAATGGGAGTTGGGTGCCTAGCTCACTTAGGCATGTCAACTATGCCTATTTGCATATTTAGGTGCCTAAATACCTTGTAAATGTGGCCCCCAGTGATTTCAGTGACAGTTCAGTGTGGGTGAGTGGATGGCTTGAGGGATTGGTGATGAATAAGGTGAAGATTTAGTCATGGGTATTTTCTAACTGCATCCAGCCGCCCACAGTCCCGAGGCCCCTGGGGACTGCTCTGTGATGGCCTCCGGGGCTGCCCGCAGGACCACTGCTCCAGCCACTGCTCAGACTGCCCCCAGGTTGGCCCCTGGGCAGGGCCGGCTCCAGGCACCAGCAAAGGAAGCAGGTGCTTGGGGCGGCCAAAAGAAAGTGGCGGCAGGTCCGGGTCTTCGGTGGGAATTCGGCGGCGGCTCCCTCAGTCCCTCTCTTCCTCTTTGAGCTGCCGCTGAAGTGCCACTGAAGAGGAAGAGAGGGAGCGAAGGACCCACTGCCGAATGAAGCGGCATGATTGAGCTGCCGCTGAAGTGCCGCCGATTGGCTTTTTTTCTTTTTTTTCTTTTTTTTTCCGCTTCGCCGCTTGAGGTGGCAAAAAAGCTGGAGCCGGCCCTGCCCCTGGGACTGCTGCTGCTCAGGCAGTCCCCGGGGCTAGCCACACCAGCCGCTGCATCTGTGGAAGTCCTGGAACGTCATGGAATCCGTGACTTCCGCGACCTCTGTGACAGACTCGCAGCCTTAGTAATGAACTCCAGGTCCTTTCATTTTAGCTGGCTAGTTTGTAGCTGGCTCAGACTAACCGTTACCATCTTGACGGCTGTTCACTGGCTTGTGTGAAGTTGAGTTTGGTGACTCTCCAGTCCAGTTCCCAGTGGGCAGCTGTCCACAGCGGGCCCCCAACCCCACCATCCTGGTCATCGGTACATCTCAAGTAGAGCCGGCCGTAATAGGGAGCAGTGTCTGGATGCACTTTTCCGGACAAGCGGTGACATTTTCCCTAGCTCCTGCTCACTCAGGTTACCATAAACTGACCCACATGAACCTCACTCCATTTACTGCTGTGAAACGTCTCAACTTTCACACTGAGGGTAATTCAGGGAAGGCAGGAGTGACCGTGATGTGACTGATTCTGCCCTCAGGCTGACGGCCTACTTGGCGAAGGTCTTTGCTCTAGCTAAGAAATTGGTGCCCATTGAAAATCAAGTTATCTGCGGGGCAGTGAAATGGCTGATCCTGGAAAAGCAGAAACCGGATGGGGTCTTCCAAGAAGACGCCCCCGTAATCCACGGAGAGATGGTGGTACGTGTTTCCTTTGACTTTTACACACCAATCACTACCCACCTCAGTCATCACAGCAATTTGTTGATTCATAATTCAAAGGGACGTGTTACTGGGCTACATCCCAAAGTTTGTGCTCATGCAGACTGATCTCCTCTCTCTCTCTCTCTCGCATCAGTGGAACAACCCAGTGCAGTTACCTGGGCAGCAGTGAATGGAGATTCAGGCCCAGTGGGCCAGATTGTATCTATTTAGTCCTTAGTGAACTTCATGGAGTCTTTGCACTTCTCCCTTGTTGGGGGTAAACTTTTTGCTGGGAGTAGATCATTTTTGGTTTTGTTGTTGTTCGGGGTTTAGGAGTGGAGGGGGGGTCATTGTTGGAGTTAGGGGTGTCAGGGTTTAGTGCATGTCAGTGTTAGGGTTAATTAGGTAAAAGGAGGTATCGGTGTTGGGCTTTTGGGGTCTCAGTGTTAGGGTTTAGGAATTGAAGGGGGTGTCAGGGTTTAGCAGAGGTGCTGGAACTAGGGGTGCACGGGGTGCTGCAACACCCTTTGGCTTGAAGTGGTTTCCATTATATACAGGGTTACAGTTTGGTTCAATGGCTCTCAGCACCCCCACTGTAAACATTGTTCCAGCACCCCTGGGGTTTAGTGCTGCCAGTGTCTGAGTTTAAGGGGTCTCAGGCTTAGGGTAGAAGGGGGTGTCTGTGTCTGGGTTTATTAGATAGAAGGGAGTGGGGTTAGTGCTGTGAGTGTTGTTCTCATGGTGGAAAGACGTCTCCAAAGGGGATAGTTTTGCAGTGTTTACTAAAGACACTTAGGCTCTGGCCTGGTCTGATCTCCCCTGGGCATTGGTTCCCCTGCCAGCTGCCCTCAACTGAGAATGCCTTGTCCACGCCTCTCATGCGTTTCATCCCGGGCTTAGTGATTTGCATTGCCCCAGAGGAGTGCCGCTGTCTTGGTGGTTCACAGGCCAAAGTTTAGTCTTTGATGTCACTGAGGCTTGATCCATTAACGCACGGGAAGCTGCCTGGGAGCTAGTGGCGGGACCTGAGCACCGGCCTGGTGAGCTAAATTCTCTCACGCTGGTTTAATATGAAGCATCTCTATTGACTTGGATGGAGTTCCTCCATACTGACAAAGGAGTAACTGAGATCAGAACCTGGCCCATTGCACGACAGATGTTCGTTAGCCAACGGGAGGTTCAGCGATAGGTCTGGCCACGACTGAGAGTCCATTCTTGGGTAGCTTTCTAGGAAGCATGTGTTCTAATTTCCTATGCTGAGGGCCTGGGATTAATTCTTTCTTTTCATGGTACTCGGGGGACTTTCTTATCCCAAATCTTCCTTTGCTCCCCTTTAGGGAGGGTACAAGGGTGCTGAGCCTGATGTCTCTTTAACGGCTTTTGTGCTGATTGCATTGGAAGAGGCCAAGGACATCTGCAAGGATCAAGTCAACGTGAGTATCTCTGCAGCGTATGTGCACTTCTATGTTCATACCCAGGTTTTCCCATCTTTCCATCCCCTATGAACCACGCCCCGTGGCACGTGGAATTTGCTGGGGAAGGAGTTAGTGGCGTTGCCAGATAGTCTTCTCTCCTCGCACACCCGTTGAGGGGCTCAGGTCTCGAATGTCTGGGACGCAGCCTTCGGAGTCCCCCAACAATCTCGCAAGAATCTGCCAGGAAAATGAGAAAAGCTGGGCTTGGATATTTATCATATGAAAAAAACAAGCACAGAAAAATGATTTAAAATAACGTAGAGACCATCTTCATACATTGGAAAGAAGCAATGAGTCCTTATTTGGGTTTGGCTTCATCTTGCTATGGTTTAACGGCCTCCCCATCTACAAAAGGAGAGACTATCAGAATACAAGGCTTTCAGGATTACAAGATGGGTGGGTTTAAGTTCCTGTTATTATTATAATTATTATTTCTATTGAGGTAACCCCTTGGACCCTCAGTTCAGGACCAGAGATCCCATTGTGCCAGGTGCTGTACAAACACAGAACCAGAAGACAGTCTCTGCCCCAGAGAGTTTGCAATCTAAGCATGCAGGAATATTAAGGGGAACTGAACGTGTCAGGGAATTAGTTACGGGACATTGATGAAGGAACAGAAGTTTGACCCCGTGTAGAATTAAGCATGAGGGTTTATTACACACAGTGCTGGAGGAGTGTCACTTCGCTTATTAGGCTAAACAATTGATTACAATAGATCATATAGGGTGCCAATGGGTGGAGAGAAGTGACGGGGTGGGAGTTCCCGAGCCCCTGGATAGGTACTAGCAGCAAGACAGAATGAGCACAATAAGCCATTAGTCTAAAAGATTACATAATGGCTCTGCCCATAGCTCAGGTTAACATATTGGCTAATACACAGGTGTTATTCCTCAAAATTCTTCTTTTGCAATGTGTAAATTAAATCCTGATTTTAGATCCATAGAGATGACGGTGACTCTTTTCAGACAGGTTGGCCCACAGGTACATACCTGGAGGGTTTAAAGCAACCCTCTGCCCCAGCCTCCTGTACCCTGAACTCCTCATTTCTGGGCCCACCACAGAGCCCACACCCCCAGCCGGAGCCCTCACCCCATCCTACACCCCAACCCTCAATTTAGTGAGCATTCGTGGCCCACCATACAATTTCCATATCCAGATGTGGCCCTCAGGCCAAAAAGTTTGCCCACCCCTGCTCTAGCACCCTGCCACGTCATTAACCACAGTTACATCCCCCAGAGTTAAAGTGATCATTTCAGTAGGAACTCAACTGGCAACCGAACCTCCTTTCTACCCCCTCATCATTAGGAGAAGCAAACCCTCAGCCCTCTCCAAGGACCCTATCAAAGAGGTGTCTTTTGCAGCACGCTCAGGTCACCACATTTGAGCTATTTCAGGCCAAGCTGGGGAACAACTTCCAGAGTCTTGGAGCCCTTGTAGAGAACAGCCTGCCAGCTGCCCCCTCTCTTTTATAGTGAAGGGGAGCCCGCTGACTGCAGCTGTAGCAGTACGGCATGAGGAGAGAGACAATCAGCCAAAGGGTGAAGACAGCGTGGCCTAGTGGGTAGCGCACTGGACTAGGTTTCAGAAGACTTGAATTCTCATCCCACACCTGCTGGGGGACCTCAGGCAAATAACATCCCTGCTCTGTGCCTCAGTTTCCCTTTCTGTAATTTGGAGCTAACAAGACTAACCTCCTTTGTAAAGCGCATGGAGATCTGCTGAAAAAAAGTGTAATATAAGAGCTTGGTCCTGTTAGATCCCGTGCCCCGGTCAAACTGACATGGGGATGACACTACCCTCTCTCATCCCAGGGAGGCTTGCTCAGCCGCTGTTCCATTCGTGGGGCTAAACAGAGGACATCCTCCTCCAGAATTGCCTCCATCTTTCTTCTTCAGGCTTGCCAGTCCTACATTTGCTCCATATGCGCTTTGTCCTCCTGTACACTGTCTGTCCACTATTTTCTTGGCCATCCTCTTGTTTTCCGCTAGTAAACGTTACTCTCAAATGCCTCCTTAACAGGATTCCCTCTTCATCCCCTCTGTGTACATGCCCACCACATCATCACATCCTCCTCTCTTCCAGCTTCTGTCTGATACCACAGACCAGGGCCAGATTTAAGGGCAGGCAATCCAGGCTTGGGGTTGGGTGGGCGCCGCACTCAGGGTGCTGTTTTTGTTGTTAAAGACAAAAGAGAAAATCGAATGTTTGAAGTAAAATGTTTCCGGTATTCCGTATGTGGATTCATTTTTCACTAACCTCCTAGAATGTTCTGGACCTATAAGCTTTGTTTCTATAAGCTTAGAGGAAACCAATTTTTTTTATTTGCTTATATATGGCATGAAAAAATACAGATTTACAGCTCCCAGCATGCAAGCACATAAGAATGGCCATACTGAGTCAGACCAAAGGTCCATCCAGCCCAGTATCCTGTCTACTGACAGTGGCCAATGTCAGATGCCCCAGAGGGAGTGAACCGAACAGGTAATGATCAATTGATCTCTCTCCTGCCATCCATCTCCACCCTCTGACAAACAGAGGCTAGGGACACCATTCCTTATCCATCCTGGCTAATAGCCATTAATGGACTTAACCTCCATGAATTTATCTAGTTCTCTTTTAAACCCTCTTACAGTCCTAGCCTTCACAATCTCCTCAGGCAAGGAGTTCCACAGGTTGACTGTGCACTGTGTGAAGAAGAACTTCCTTTTATTTGTTTTAAATATGCTGCCCATTAATTTCATTTGGTGGCTCCTAGTTCTTATATTATGGGAACAAGTAAATAACTTTTCCTTATTCACTTTCTCCACACCACTCATGATTTTATATACCTCTATCATATCTCCCCTTAGTCTCCTCTTTTCCAAGCTGAAAAGTCCTAGCCTCTTTAATCTCTCCTCATATGGGACCCTTTCCAAACCCCTAATCATTTTAGTTGCCCTTTTCTGAACTTTTTCTAATGCCAGTATACCTTTTTTGAGATGAAGAGACCACATCTGTATGCAGTATTCAAGATGTGGGCGTACCATCGATTTATATAAGGGCAATAAGATATTCTCCATCCTTTTTTAATGATTCCTAACATCCTGTTTGCTTTTTTGACCGCCTCTACACACTGCGTGAACGTCTTCAGGGAATTATCCACGATGACTCCAAGATCTCTTTCCTGATTAGTTGTATCTAAATTAGCCCCCATCATATTGTATGTATAGTTGGGGTTATTTTTTCCAATGTGCATTACTTTACATTTATCCACATTACATTTCATTTGCCATTTTGTTGCCCAATTACTTTCTGGAAATCTAAGTACACTATGTCCATTGGATCCCCCTTGTCCACATGTTTGTTGACCCCTTCAAAGAACTCTAATAGATTAGGAAGACATGATTTCCCTTTACAGAAACCATGTTAACTGTTGCCCCACAATTTATGTTCTTCTATGTGTCTGACAATTTTATTCTTTACTATTGTTTCAACTAATTTGCCTGGTACTGATATTAGACTTACTGCTCTGTAATTCCGAAGAAGTGAGGTTTTTACTCACGAAAGCTTATGCCCAAATAAATCTGTTAGTCTTTAAGGTGCCACCAGACTCCTTGTTGCTCTGTAATTGGGGACCTCAGGAGATCATCTAGTCCAACCCCCTGCTCAAAGCAGGACCAATCCGCAACTTTTTTTTTGTCCCAGATCCCTAAATGGCCCCCTTAAGGATTTAACTCACAACCCTAGGTTTAGCAGGCTAATGCTCAAACCACTGAGCTATCCTCCCCCCTCATTGTGTTACATTAGCTATCTTCCAGTCGTTGGGTACAGAAGCCGATTTAAAGGACAGGTTACAAACCATAGTTAATAGTTCCGCAATTTCACATTTGCATTCTTTCAGAAATCTTGGGTGAATGCCATCTGGTCCCAGTGACTTGTTACTGTTAAGTTTATCAATTAATTCCAAAACCTCCTCTAGTCACACTTCAATCTGTGACAATTCCTCAGATTTCTCACCTACAAAAGACGGCTTGGGTTTGGGAATCTCCCTAACATCCTCAGCTGTGAAGACTGAAGCAAAGAATTCATTTAGTTTCTCCTCAATGACTTTATTGTCTTTAAGTGCTCCTTTTGTATCTCGATCGTCCAGGGGCCCCACTGGTTGTTTAGCAGGCTTCCTGCTTCTCATGTACTTAAAAAACATTTTGTTATTACCTTTTGAGTTTTTGGCTAGCCATTCTTCAAACTCCTCTTTGGCTTTTCTCATTACATTTTTACACTTAATTTGGCAGTGTTTATGCTCCTTTCTATTTATCTCACTAGGATTTGACTTCCGCTTTTTAAAAGATGCCTTTTTATCTCTCACTGCATCTTTGACATGGTTGCTAAGCCACGGTGGCTCTTTTTTAGTTCCTTTACTGTGTTTTTTAATTTGGGGGTATACATTTAAGTTGAGCCTCTATTATGGTGTCTTTGAAAAGTGTCCATGCAGCTTGCAGGGATTTCACTCTAGTCACTGTACCTTTCATTTCTGTTTAACTAACCCCCTCACTTTTGCATAGTTCCCCTTTCTGAAATTAAATGCCACAGTGTTGGGCTGATGAGGTGTTCTTCTCACCACAGGAATATTACATTTTATTATATTATGGTCACTATTTCCAAGCAGTCCTGTTATAGTTACCTCTTGGTCCAGATACTGGGCTCCACTCAGGACTAAATCGAGAGTTGCCTCTCCCCTTGTGGGTTCCTGTACCAGCTGCTCCAAGAAGCCGTCATTTAAAGTATCGAGAAATGTTGTGTCTGCATTTCATCCTGAGGTGACATGTACCCAGTCAATATGGGGATAATTGAAATCCCCCACTATTATTGAGTTCTTTATTTTGACAGCCTCTCTAATCTCCCTTAGCATTTCATTGTCACTATCACTGTCCTGGTCAGGTGGTCGATAATAGATCCCTACTGTTATACTCTTATTAGAGCATGGGATTACTAACCATAGAGATTCTTCTATGGAACATGTGGATTCATTTAAGATTTTTACTTCATTTGATTCTACATTTTCTTTCGCATATAGTGCCACTCCCCCCCCACCCCCGCAATGATTGTGTCCCATTGATTGTCCTCACTCCACCAGGTTTCTGTGATGCCTATTATATCAATATCCTCCTTTAACTTGAGGCACTCTAGTTCATCCATTTTATTATTTAGACTTCTAGCATTTGTGTACAAGCACTTTAAAAACTTTTTCTGATGTGTCAGATTCTTTTTTATGTGAATGTTTCTCGTCTGATCTGGTCCACACTTTATCCACTTCCATCCTCTCCTCCTGACTAAAACCTAGAGAATCTCTATCATTAGACTCTCCTCTAAGAGAAGTCTCTGTCTGATCCACGTGCTCCTCTGCAGCAATTGGCTTCCCCCATCTCTTAGTTTAAAAACTGCTCTGCGACCTTTTTAATGTTAAGTGCCAGCAGTCAGGATCCACTTTGGTTTAGGTGGAGCACATCTCGCCTGTATAGGCTCCCCCATCCCAAAAGTTTCCCCAGTTCCTAATAAATCTAAACCCCTCCTCTCTACACCATCATCTCATCCACACATTGAGACTCTGAAGTTCTGCCTGCCTACCTGGCCCTGCGCGCGGAACTGGGAGCATTTCTGAGAATGCCACCATAGAGGTCCTGGATTTCAGTCTCTTTCCTAGCAGCCTAAATTTGGCCTCCAGGACATCTCTCCTACCCTTCCCTAGGTCATTGGTACCTACATGTACCATGACCACCGGCTCCTCCCCAGCACTATACATAAGTCCATCTCGAGAGATCCGCAACCTTCGCACCAGGCAGGCAAGTCACCATACGGTTCTCCCGGTCATCACAAACCCAGCTATCTATGTTTCTAATGATCAAATCTCCCATTACTAACACCTGCCTTTTCCTATGACTGGAGTTCCCTCCCCCGGAGAGGTAACCTCAGTGCGAGAGGATACCCCAACATCATCTGGAAGGAGGGTCCCAACTATGGGAAGGTTTCCCTCTGCTCCTGTTGACTGCTCTCCTTCCCTGAGCCTTTCATCCTCCTTAACAGCACAGAGGCTGTCTGACCAAAGGTGGGACAAATCTACAGTGTCCTGGAAAGCCTGAATAACATATCTCTCTGCCTCCCTTAGCTCCTCCAGTTCCGCCGTCCTGGCCTCTAAAGCCCGTACGTGGTCTCTGAGGGCCAGGAGCTCCTTGCAGCAAATGCACACATACGCCACCCGCCCACAGGGCAGGTAATCATACATGCTACACTGAGCGCAATAAACAGGATAGCCCCCACGCAGTTGCTGGGCTTCTGCCTCCATTCTCATCTACAGTTGCCTAGGTTAATGATAGGGTTTTTGTTTAAATCAAGAAGTTTTGATTATAGTTTAGTTTACAGGTTTTAAAGAATGGCAAGTGTATCTTGCCCCCTTCCCAACTCCCTCTCAAAACTCCCTGTTAGCAGTCCCTGTTTTGCAAAGCTCCTTGGTCACTTGCTCACTGCTTTATAAAGCCCTGGCCTCCTTGATAGCCCCGCCTCCTAACTAAGGCTCAGCCAATGAGCAGAGGCTTCTAGATTTCAAACCTTGTTTAGAAGCTCACAGCTTCCAACTGCCAGCCACAGCACATGGTCCTTCAAACAGACAAACACAAGCTCAGCACACAGCAAGTAACCCCCAAACACAAACACACGCTACAGACAGCCACTTACCCCAAGGGTCCTGTATTTGCTCCTCCTTCATCTTATACTACAGGGATAAATCATGCATATGAATCATGCATCAAAGTGGTGAAATGGGCTACAAGTGCAAGAAAAAATAAGGTATTCAAAAATTTAACAAATAGAGCGAGGGACGCCAAAGACGCTCTGGGGCGCCATTTGGGCTAGGGCTGGCCCTGCTACAGACTTTGGGCTCACTCCTGATGACATTCTGCATGTGGTCCAGAAATGTCCCCTTTCGCTGCCCTCAAATATCTCACTTCCATGTCTTCCTGCCTCCTCTGTCTTTCACCACTGTGAAATTACATAAAGCTGGAAGCCACATAAATTCGTAATGAATTAATGTAACCCACACACCTCCTGGGTGTGGTGTCTGTCCCATCTAGTGGCACTGAGACCAGGTAGAGCCAGATTAATGAATCTGCTCTAGACACTTCGGGCTTTTAGTTCAGTAAAGGCTCATGCATTTAGCTCCACAGGTCCCAGGTTCAATCCTGCCCTCCGACATTAACACCACCCGAAACCTCAGCCTAACCCACGAGATTGATTTTCTTTTGTTTTCCTTGTCACTTCGTAGAGTTTGGAAGGCAGCATCAGCAAAGCCGCTGACTACTTAGTTGAAAGGTACCAGTCTCTAACCAGACCTTACACTGTGGCTCTTGCGTCCTATGCCTTAGCAATGGTGGGGACACTGAACACCGAGAAGGCGCTCATGAGAGCTTCGACAGGTAAATGAGGGCATCTTATCAACTACTGGGAAGATGTGGCCAAGTCAGGATGGGGGTCAGGGAAGAGAAGCAAAGGAGGTTGGAGAGGGATTAATTTATGAGGAATGAATAACAGGCATAGATTTGTTCCTTTTGGCCAGATTTGAGATTGATCGGACTGGGTATAAATCCAGAGTAACTCTCCTGGGATGAATGGAGTTACTCCAGATTTACACCAGTGAGTCTGAGCTCTGGATGTGGCAGAGATATATGGTATTACTTGTCCTCAGGAGGAATCCGAGAGCCCTGTATGTATATCTAAAGGATGTAAACCCCAAAGAGAAAGAGAGAGAAAAGAGTGGGTCAGGAGGATGTAACTGGATGAAACTGAACAAAGGGGAATTTCAGAGGATAGAGAATAATATTGCCCGCAAGGAAAATGGAGTTTGCCCCATTGTTTGGGATAGTTAAAACAGGGCAGGACAAAGCTGTTGTCTAGATATAATAATGTTATGTTGAAAGGTGCCACAGACCTTGGCCATGTCTACAATGCAGGGACTAGAGCGGCACAGCTACGGTGCTGTAGCTATGCCGGTATCACCCCCTATTGTAGACGCAGACTGCACCCATGGAAGGAGTTTTCCATCTCTGTAGGAACTTCACTACCATGGTGGTCAACGGTAGCTAGGTCAACTGAAGCATTTTTCCATTGACTTAGCTTTGTGTGCACTAGGGAGGGGTTAGTTTGGCATAGGTATAGCGCTCCGGAAGGGTGTGTGTGTGTGTAGATGTTTCACATGTCCTGAGTGATACAGCTATGACGACCTAAGTTTTAAGTGTAGACCAGGCCCTTGTTCAAGTTAATGGGTATGCCAGGCACTCTTTCAGACTCAGCAGAAGGAGCAATCAAGACTCTTTCTGTAGTAGACACAGCTAAAAACAATGTAGGGACTGCCCAAGGCACACAGGAGGTCAAGAGCTAAGCCATGTGGTCTGAGGGGTTTCCCTGATTGCAAACACAGGGGCTAGTATGTTGGTTTTGCACCTTGTCCAGAAACCAGCTGAAAGCTTGGAGAAGTGTTATGAAACAAGGAGAGAGACATTGCTTGTTGGGCCTAGAACTCACTTCAGAGGTGGACTTGGGGATTTCTCAGCAAGGAAGTTGCCTGCTGCTGGTTTCTCTTATGCTCAGGAAAGTGGGACTTTCTGTGCATTTTTGTAAGCATTCAGGTTTACACCAGAGAATATAGCTGAGGCCTATCACCAATTCCTCATCCTAATAGAAACAGTCCTCCAAGACCCCAAATATTGGGTAGCTGCTCAGCCCGAAAGGGGCAACAATCGGTTCGACTTACCAATCGTCCACGTGGAAAGTTGGGGAAGGAGTCAGGAGATGGTACGGTCCAGTCAGATCTGCTCAGAATGAGTGGATGTCCTTGGGCAGAGTCCTTTAGCTCGCCTTCTTTGCTGCTACCCAGGGGGAAATCGCTGGGAAGAGCGGAACGCCCGCACCTTCAACATTGAGGGCACCTCGTACGCCTTGCTAGCCTTGCTGAAAATGAAGAAGTATGAGTTGACTGGTCCCATAGTCAGATGGCTGAGAGAGCAGAACTACTACGGAGGGGGATATGGATCTACCCAAGTGAGTATGATCCTTGTAGTCCCAGGTATCCTTCCGAGACTGTTTTGTGGGAAGGCCTCCCATCAGAAGGGATGGGATTCCGATCACTTGAGTCATTGTAGAAAGCCCGGTATGCCCGGTAGAGAACAATCCTGCATTGCCTGGGAGATGGGCAAAGTGACCTATCAGGTCTTTGCCATTGTTAACCTAAGGCAGAGACCAGCATAGGAGCATGATCGAATCTTCTCGCTAGAGGCTCCATCCTGCCAAGGTGATGAGTGTGAGCACATGCTTCTCTTTAAGACAGCAAGTTGTCCCAGGGAGTCAATGGGCCTTCTCGTCCCATGGGCAGAAACTCACGCGCATCTGGACTCATTCTAGCATTTGTTTGTTTTTTGGCCATTGGTCTGGAGACAGGGTACCAGGCGTGTAGGACCAACGATCTGAGTCCATATGACAAAGCAATGGTGGATCATGACTAATCTGAATTGATTTGGGTTTAATCCATCTCTTAGTAGAACTGTAAGCTTATGGGTTTTTTTATTCTTGTTTTTAAACTGTGCTTACATGAGGCACTGGAGAGGATAAAAGTCCTACTGTTAGTGACAGCTAAATAAATATCCCTATGGAGTGTCTTCAAATATCCCTCCCTTCCCTGGGGTACGGAGGCCACTAGGAACTATAGGGTCTGTCTGTGTCCAGCAGCCTCAGTTGAGAAATCCCTTTCCATTCCTTGCTACTGAGTCTTGTCTTTTCTCTACCTAAATGGACACTACAAGCTCTGCTGGGAGTGGTCTGTATTTTTGGAGTCACAGGCCATGTGTTCTATCCCTAACACTGTGCTGTGTGTGGCATAGATGTCTGTATATATGTGACCTACACACCTCCTGGGTGCGGTGCTCTGTTCCCTCTAATGGCACCGAGACCACTTAGAGAGATTAATGCGTCTGCTACAGCCTTAGCTAAGGGCTACATGGCTTTTAGCTCATGCAGGAGAGGCTCATGCATTTAGCAACAGGTCCCGTGTTTGAGTCCCGGACAAGCCCCCACTTATAATACCGATAGACCCCGGTCGTCGGTAGGCAGGATTGAACCTGGGATCTCTGGAGCTAAATGCATGAGCCTCTCCTGCATGAGTTAAAAGTCATACAGCCCTTAGCTAAGGCTGTAGCACACTCATTAATCTCTCTCGCTAAGTGGTCTCGGTGCCACCAGGAGGTGTGTGGGTTACATATACATAGAAGGAGCCGCTATCTTTTTGCACCTTGTCCAGCTGACAATTGGCCCCTGTTAATAGCTAGGGGTGATGGGAAGCTAACTGACCATGTATGATTTATTTATTGACCATGGGTTCTATTCCTGGCTTGGCCACTGGCTTCCTGGGTGACGCTGGGAAAGTTACTTCCCTGCCCTGTGCCTCCGTTTCCCCATCTGTAAAATGGGGATAAAGATACTGTACTGCTTTGTAAAATGCTTGGAGATCTACTGATGAAACACACGACAGAGGAGCGAGGTAATATTAGCATATAACCCTTTGCCTGCGTGACACCCAGTGGAACCCTGGTGTTTTCTTTCATTGTATTTTTGGTTCCTCTTCATTAAAGAGTCTCTTTAGAAGCTGTCAGATGTTCAGCGCAGTAGGACAATAAGATGTAACTGTCTTGTCTTCCTCCTGGTGTTCTAGGCGACCATCATGGTGTTCCAGGCTCTTGCGCAGTACCAGATAGACGTTCCGCAGCAAAAAGATCTGAATTTGGACGTTTCTATTCTCCTGCCGCGCCGTGCTAATCCAATAAAGTACAGCATCTTAAATCACAATGCTTTGGTGGCCAGAACAGAAGAGGTATTGTGCTTCTCTGTCTGATTAGTAGAGATCACTGATTATAGAGAAAGGGGATTTGACTAGAACCTCCTACCCAAACCCTTTTGGGAGCGGGGATTCAGATTCCCGGCACCAGATCCAAATCATCCATACTTTGTACTCAGATTTTTAAGACCAGAAGGGACCATTATGATCATCTCTTCTGACCTTCTGCATGACACAGGCCAGAGAACCTCACCTACTAATTTCTGAATCAAGCCCATAACTTCTAGCTGAGCTGTGAGGTATCTCTTAGGTAGATATCCAGTCTTGACTTAAAGCCTTGAAGTGATGGAGAATCCACCACATCCTGTCAGGCCCTAGGTTCTAGGCAGTCAGGCCTGGTGGTTGGAGCTGGCTCTAGTGTCAGGACTGGGCCAAAGGCAATGCTGAAATCAGGGTCTGGGGACATGCCGTGGGTCAGAATCCACAGACAAGCCAAATCAATTGCAGTCAGAGTCCGGATGCAGGCCAACAGTCAAAGCCAGGTTGGAATCAGTCCGCAGGCCTGGGAGGTCAGGAGGAGGATGCAGGCTGGAGCAGGTCTGTAGCAGGACTGGAGCAAGGTCAGAGCAGGGCACAGACGAGACTGAAGTGGGCTGGAACAAGACTCAGGCATGGCTGGGGCAGGAACTGGATCAAGGGTAGGCCAGAAGCCTGGGGTGTCTGTAACACTGCAAGGCCGGAGGAAGATCACTGGCTGACTAGTGCTGTTGTGCAGAGTAACTTGCAGCTCTGATGGGGACAGTGAAATACTTGTGCCTGGGGGTCATCTGGCCTGGGCCCTGACCAGGGATAGTCACTGCAGGCTCCGTTGGAGGGGTGAGTCACCGCAGCTGAATGAGCAGTCCTGGGCTGGCTGGGGTTTGCCTCACACATCCCGAGGTAAATTGTTCCAGGGTTAGTGACCTGGAGTGTGAGGTTTTGAGTTGAATCCAGAAGTAGGAGGGGATGGGTTGCTATTTAGGCTTGGCTCTGGAGAAGCAATATGTCTGGAGATCAAAGAGTTACTGCCTGGGAGTGACCTTTTTTCTCCTTCATGCTATTGTCTCTGCAGAGTCCGCCCAGCCCCTCCGGGTGAGTGACTGTCAATCTCACCAGCTTCATTTTCTTCATTAGCTTCATTTGCCCTGTCTTTAAATAATAATAATATTAAATTATTATTAAATAATATTATTTACAGACCAAATGGAATGAAGACTTCACTGTGAAAGCAGAAGGAACTGGACAAGGGACCTTAACCGTAATGACGGTTTATAACGCAAAGCTACGGGAGGATGAATCTCAGTGTAAGAAGTTTGACCTCAGGGTATCAGTCGAAGAAGCCCGGGGTGGTAAGTAACCGCCTGTCTTTTCTCTTGTGAAGCTTGCTGTCAATCCTCAGATCTGGACAAATTTGGCTCAGTTACACCAGTTTAACTCCATGGACAGCAGCGGATTGACACCAATGTGTAAACCAACCACCATCTCTGCAATCACATTCTTAACTTTGGAAAGTATTTTTGTGAAGCTTCTTCAAACTCTCCCAGTTCCCGAGTCCTACAAAATTATACCCATAGGGCAGGCACTAAATAATATTTCCAGCTACTACATGTTCTAAGCTGCAACTAATGAGGGAGCAGATGCTGCCTTCTCTCATCATGGCACTTGTTAGCAGCAGAGTTGGAGCATCGGATGTGGATGTGAACACAGGCCAGCTACTCTGGGTATTGTCTCCCTCTAAAGTAGAGATGAGCCCATGCCAGGCAGTCTGGTGACAGACCCAAACGTCCAGTGCACACATTTCCAGACAGCCTGGGTGTGAAATCAGCCTGGGACAGAGGTCAGGATCTTCGGCACCCAAAACACAAGCCTCTGTGGCTTGGGCTAAAGGAGTAATTTCCTTTAGCTGTGAATAGCTGATCGCTAGTTGCTAGGGCTGGCCAGTAGAGGGAGATATGACCACACATTAGACCAGTATAGATAGAGGGATCCAGGGGTTTGGCACTGCTTTTACAGAAACAGGAGATCACTGTAAATTGTTCTTAACTTTCCCAGCTGTCCAAGTTCACGCCCACAGGTTCTCTCTGTTTCAGTTCCTCTTTCTGGTAACTCTAGACTATATTCCGTTTGTGCCACCCAGCTGGGAGAGGCTTTTTAGTTTGTGTGCCAGGGACGGGAAAAGTTTTTTATGGATTGCTGGAGGGTCGGGGAGGTTTATTGAGGGATTTTTAACACCTCCTGTAGGACCTGTTTAAGCCATGTTAGTGCATCTAAAAAACAAGAGGGTTTATTTGGCATGAAATTTACACTGAGATATTAATTTCTTTTCTCTTCTGCAATGTTTCTAGTGAAGAAGCCGGAAGGAGCGATGCGTTCAGTCTATATTAAAATCTGCATCAGGTGAGAACAATGCCCTTTAATGAGGATAAATAGATGGACAGATGCAGGGGGTACCTGGAGAATCCTGGGCTATGAATTTTTCTATGGAATTGCCAAAAAAATTATGATAAAGCAACAGGAGCTGGTGGAGCGATCACAAAATCAGTGTTCAAGTGATGAATTCTGATCAAAAGGGTATTTTCTCTTCTCCTCGTTAGGTTCCTCGGTGTGGTTGATGCCACAATGTCCATCATCGATGTCTCCATGCTCACTGGCTTCTCACCGGACGTGGCGGATCTTAAGAGAGTACGTCAGTGTAATCTGAGAACAGGGAACGTAATAAACAATGCAGTGGCTCGGCTGGGGCTTTCAGATGAGAAAATCCAAGGCAGCAGGTGAACAGTCGGGCTCCAGGGTTAAACCTGGAGGGAGACCAGATGGTTCTAAGGATTGGTAACAGCTTTAGGAAACCGCAACCAGTTCTCTCCAGGTCGGTGATGGAATGTCATCTCCAGTGGGCAGTTTTGGGGGCCTTTTTGGGACTCAGCTCAGTTTCCTTGGGGATGGGTGTTCACATCTCCATAACCATCACCGCAATTGGAATGATGTAGGCCCTTTGTTGGCATTGATAGAGGAGATGCCAGTGGATGAATAGGCCATGAGCCTAACATCCAAATTCACAGACACAAACAGGGGCCAAGGCAAATTTTGCAGGTTGTGCCGGCTGCTTTGAAAATATGGCCATACCAATCTAGGTAAGTTCAATCCTGCTTTATTGGATAGCAAATTGAGGGGCTGCTGTCATTTGACTGTACATGCCAGAGCAGATGGCATTTGATACAGTCTCTTGTACAGTGGGGCCAGAATTTTTTTAAAAATGGTTTCCCTTTAGATCCTCTGACCTACACGGTGCAGAGTTATTTGGGCCTGGAGAACTGTGGATACAGAAAAAGAGGCTGCACAGAAAAGCCAGGCCCCGAAGGAGTCATTGCAGTGAATTGCTGCCCTGGTATAAAATGAGGGTGGATTATTAGGCAAACAAACCCAGGGATGTTTCCAGCATTGGTGTTCTCCTCCTGCAGCTGCATAAAATCAGCCAGAATGCCAAACCAGAACTATAGTGGGCCCAGAGTTCCTGCTTGGCTTGTACTGAGCATGCTCAGTAACATCTACTGACACTGCTGCCCTCAGTCTGCCCTCCAACTATATGCAGGTACGGATCATCTCTGGCTGCATATGCAGTGCTTCCTTTGTGCCAGGGCTGAGCCCCGGCACCTCTGGGCCTGGCAGTTCAGAGCCCCGGCACCTCTGGGCCTGGCAGTTCACAGCCCCGGCACCTCTGGGCCTGGCAGTTCACAGCCCCGGCATCTCTGGGCCTGGCAGTTCACAGCCCCGGCACCTCTGGGCCTGGCAGTTCAGAGCCCCGGCACCTCTGGGCCTGGCAGTTCAGAGCCCCGGCACCTCTGGGCCTGGCAGTTCACAGCCCCGGCACCTCTGGGCCTGGCAGTTCACAGCCCCGGCACCTCTGGGCCTGGCAGTTCACAGCCCCGGCACCTCTGGGCCTGGCAGTTCAGAGCCCCAGCACCTCTGGGCCTGGCAGTTCACAGCCCCGGCATCTCTGGGCCTGGCAGTTCAGAGCCCCGGCACCTCTGGGCCTGGCAGTTCACAGCCCCGGCACCTCGGGGCCTGGCAGTTCACAGCCCCGGCACCTCGGGGCCTAGCAGTTCACAGCCCCGGCACCTCTGGGCCTGGCAGTTCAGAGCCCCGGCACCTCTGGGCTTGCTGCATCAGTTTTAAAAGTTAAAAAAAAAAAATTGCTTGAGCCCCAGCACCTCTTTCATTACACACGTAAGCGCTGTGCATACGTACACTGTGCGCACTGAACCTGGGACCTTTATCATGAAAAGCACAATTGTTTCCGCGAGAGTACCAGCTCCCTTAGCTGTGGGTAGGGTTGCCAACTTTCTAATCACACAAAACCCAACACCCTTGCCCCGCCCCTTCCATGAGGCCCCGCCCCTGCCTCGCCTCTTCTCCAGCATCTGACCCCACGCTCACTCCATCTCCCTCCCCCCTGTCGCTCACTCTCCTCCACCCTCACTCACTTTCACTGGACTGGGGCAGGTGGTTGTGGTGCGGGAGTGGGTGAGGGCTTGGCTGAGGTTGCGGGCTCTGGGGTGGGGCCCACAAATGAAGCGTTCAGGGTGCGGGAGGAGGTTCTGGGGTGGCGTATGCGGTTGGGGTGCAGGGAGCGGGTTAGGGCTCCGGCTGGGGATGCGGGCTCTAGGGTGGGGACGGGGATGAGGGGTTTAGGGTGCAGGAGTGGGCTCCGGGCTGAGGCCATGGGGTTTGGAGCGTGGGAGCGGGCTCAGGGCTGGGGCAAGGGGTTGAGGTGCAGGAGGGGGTTCATGGTGCGGGCTCCAGCCAGGCAGCACTTACCTCAAGCGGCTCTTGGAAGCGGTGACATATCCCTCCAGCTCCTAGGCGGAGGGGCCAGGGGGCTCTTCGCGCTGCCCACAGCTGCAGTCACCGCCCCTGCAGCTCCCATTGGCCGTGGTTCCTGGCCAATAGGAGCTCCGGAGCTGTCGCTCGGGGCGGGGTCAGTGCGCAGTGTCCCTGTGGCCGCTCCTGCGCCTAGGAGTCGAACATGGCGGTCGGTTCCGAGAGCTGTGTGGAGCCAGGTCAGGCAGCTGCGCTGCTGACCGGAGCTGCCAGGGTCCCTTTTCAACCAGGTATTCCGCTCGATAACCAGACGCCTGGCAACCCTAGGTGTCGAGTAAATGGCAGGCTAGTATCCTCCACGCAGATCCTATCATGGGAGACGTGATCACAAGCACAACACCAATGAGTCACATAGCGAGATGGTGGGGTTTTTTCCCCTAGCTGCATGACTTTCACAGAGACGCTGCCTTACCCACAATGCCTCTTACTTTTCCTTAAAAAACAACAAGGAATCTGGTGGCACCTTAAAGACTAACAGATTTATTTGGGCATAAGCTTTCGTGGGTAAAAACCTCACTTCTTCAGATGCATAGAGTGAAAGTTACAGATGCAGGCATTATATACTGACACATGGAGAGCAGAGAGTTACTTGGCAAGTGGAGAACCAGTGTTGACAGGGCCAATTCAATCAGTCCCTATTCAAGCCCAGATTAACGGTGTTGAATTTGCAAATGAAATTTATTTCTGCTGTTTCTCTTTGAAGTTTATTTCTGAAGTTTTTTTGTTCAATGATAGTGACTTTTAAATCTGTAATAGAATGACCAGGGAGATTGAAGTGTTCACTTACTGGCTTTTGTATGTTACCATTCCTGATGTCCGATTTGAGTCCATTTATTCTTTTGCGGAGGGACTGTCCGGTTTGGCCAATGTACATGGCAGAGGGGCATAGGGACTGGGAGTGGCTGGCTCATTAGAGAAGCAGCTTTTCCTCTCCTGGAATTGACACCTCCTCATCTATTATTGGGAGTGGACTACATCCACCCTGATTGAATTGGCCCTGTCAACACTGGTTCTTCACTTGCCAAATAACTCCCTGCTCTCCATGTGTCAGTATATAATGCCTGCATCTGTAACTTTCACTCTATGCATCTGAAGAAATGAGGTTTTTACCCACGAAAGCTTATGCCCAAATAAATCAGTTAGTCTTTAAGGTGCCACCAGACTCTTTGTTGTTTTTGTAGATACAGACTAACATGGCTACCCCCTGATACTTTACTTTTCCTTGTTCACATTTAGCTTTCCCAAGGGGTCGACAGATACATTTCCAAGTTTGAAGTCGACAAAGCCCCGTCCGACAGAGGCAACCTCATGATCTACCTGGACAAGGTAAAGACTCAACAAGGGGCTTCTCTGATCCTGTGTTAATTTCATGGGCTCCTGATGATCCACACTGCTCTCCCAGATACACCCTGGCATCCCTGCAGACGTCAACAGGTTGACAAACTGCAACCCATGGCCGAATTTGACTCACTGGTCCAGATTCAGGCTTTCCACTAGGAACAACTGAATGGGCCAGATCCTCAGCTGGTGTATGTGGATGTAGGTCCATTGACTTCAGTGGGAAATGCAGCATCTGATATGAAGACTGAATTTACCTCTCTGTGTCATTCACTTCTTCTTTCCTTTGACTTCTCTAGGTCTTCTTTCCTCCACCTCCCTCACTTTCTCTTTGCCCTCTTCTTTCCCCAACAGCTCCCTTTCTTTTATTCTTTTTCATTCTCTCTCTTCCATCCAGCCACCCTTCAGCCTAAGCAATCCTGTTATTTCCCCCGCACCCAGGTTTCTCACACAGAGGAGGAATGCCTGAAGTTTAAAGCTCACCAGTTTTTCGAAGTTGGTCTCATTCAGCCGGCATCCGTCACAGTCTACGACTATTACACCATAGGTAACCGATCGCAGCTCTCCTCACCATTCAAGGCACCATGGCTTCAAATTCTGCTCTGGGTTACATTGGTATCATTACCTCTTGCAGTCTTTTGCTGCAGTACTTAGGTATCATTATCCCTGTGTCACAGAGGGGATGCACTGAGATGTTGAGAGACTTGCTCTCAGGTAAGCCCTAGACAGCTAGTAGCACAGCTGGGAGCAGATTGCCAGTTCAGAGCTCTAAGTACAGCTTCCGCACACACAGTCCCCTCCCACCACTGGAAATAGAACCCAGGCGTCCTGAATCCCCATCTCCTGCTCTACACTAGCTCACGCTCTCTTCTCGACTTTTCCAGATCACTGTACCCCTTTCAGGAGTCTGATTTGTTGTGCGTACCCCAAGTTTCACCTCACTTAAAAACGACTTGCTTATAAAATCAGACATAAAAATACAGAAGTGTCCCAGCCGCACTAGTAGTGACAAGTTGCTGACTTCCTCATTTTTTACCATGTAATTATGAAATAAATCAATTGGAATATAAATATTGTACTTACATTTCCGTGTGAGACATGAGCCTGTTTTCACTTGTGAGCCTTGTCATTCAGTGGCTGGAAAGCGGCAGCTGCTGGCCAGCTTCCCCGCTCTCAAGCCAGCGCCGCTCCCAGCAGCAGCACAGAAGTTAGGATGGCATGATATGATATTGCCACCCTTGCTTGTGCGCTGCTGCTGGCGGGAGCACTGCCTTCAGAGCTGAGCAGCCGGAGAGCAGTGGCTGCTCGCCGGGGAGTTCATGTTGTTTGTGGTGAATGAGGACTATTTTTTCAAACCTGCTCCCATCCCCTCCCCCCGCCAATATTTATTCTCACTCCCACCTGCTCCTGCACTGTTTGTTGAATTTTTATCCTGCTCCTGCTATTATAGCAGCGGGACTTGTGGGATCCCAGTCCCGCTGCAGGGCTCTAGAGCCTGTTGCAAAACTAGGCAAATATCTAGATAAATTAACATACCCCGTGGAAGACCTGTGCGGACCCCAGGGGTATGTGTCCCCCTGGTTGAGAACTACTGGATTAGAACACAGGGGTTTCAGACTCACAGACTTTAAGACCAGACAGGACGATAATTATAATCTAGTCTGACTTCCTACCCATCTCCCAGTTCCTCCTGTTCTAACATTATCCCATGCTGGAAATACATGGTCACACTCATCACCTTAACACACCGAAGCAAAGGTAGACAAAATAATAAGGGGAACCTCTGACTACAGGCAATAATTATCCTACTTGCCCTCTCCCCCCGTTTTACCTCCAGCGGTGAATTTGCCGCTAGTGTGATTAAGAGGGTGTCTCCAACAAGCACCAGCCCATCATTTCAAGTTGATGGTTTCCTATAGCTAAGAAAGTCGTTCCCACAGACGTCTGCTCCCTTCCCCAGGGTCACCCAGTGGGACTTGAGTAAGGGCTTCAGGGTTGTCTCCTAGGTGCTGTAAACCATGACCATTGTTCTGCGGGAGGGAGAATGATCCGTGTCTCTGATCTTTCTCTAGATGACCGGTGCACCAAGTTCTACCACCCGTCTAAGCAGAGCGGGCTCTTCAATAAGATCTGTCACGGGGAAGTCTGCCGCTGTGCAGAAGGTAAGGAGAGTCCTGTCTCTGCTTACACCTCTGGTGTGGGCTCCCCTGTCAGCTTTACCAGCAAACGTGCACTCCCAGGGCCCCCCAGCATCAGCCCTCTCCATCGCCGATCTGGGCCCTCCTTCCCTGTGGGCTCTGGGTGATTCTCACGTGTGATACAGGCTCATGGCAGCCACAGGCAGGACGGTCCCTGGGTCTGTCCCCCAGCCTGGAGCTCTGACTCTTGGCCGGCTGTGTCCCTGCTACACACCACCACATACAGGAATGGTGGGACCAGGGTCGGGGTGAGGGCACTCTCAGTGGAAATATGTGGGAGATGCACCCCCCACATGAACTCATGCATGCCTGGGGAAGGACGACAAGAGAGGACCCAGAAGGGACTGCAGGGTCTGGGATCGGGCCAGGGAGCGGAACCCAGAGAGGCTGGAATGGGCCTTGGAGGAGGTAGGAAGCAGCGGGACCCACGTTCCCAGCCTGAAGCCTGTCCCTCACCCCCACAGAGTCTCAATACCTTCCTTCACTCCCTCTCCTATCCCTCCTCCCCGGCATTCACAGACGGTTTCCACCCTCCCTGACCACCCACCCTCACCCGTGGTCCCTCCCTCCCTTCTCCAATGGCAACCACACCCACCAATCGCAGGAGAGCTGGCAGCAGGATGTAGAAGCAGAATTTCTCTAGCCAGCCGGGTGACCGGGAGGGAGCGGGTATTGGAGACATCAGTTCCTCCTCTCTGCCCACCAGGGCCTTGGGGGCTGGGCGAAGCCAGCTGATCCGTGGAGTGGGGCTGCACATGTTGAAGCAGGGCAGTCTGGGATGCAGGAGTTGCTGGTTTCCAGCCATTCCGACGGGGATGCTCCTCCCTGGTTATGAAACTTCAGTGGAAACATATCAGCTGTTTCAATGGTTGGAATCCGGCCTGGGGGTCGGGGTGGTGACATGGAGTCAGGCACTTCTTTAAAATATCTGGGTCCTCTCATTCCAGGATGCCCAGAGCTGGTCCCCCTCAGCCCCCTGCTGTCAGTTTCAGCACAGAGGCCAAGTATTGAATGAGCCATGGAGGCTCCACTCCCCACTGACTCTTAGGAAGGGATCCCCTAGAAGAGGGTGGAGACCCATTGGTGGGGCCCTTGTTCAGTGGGGAACTTGCTGTAGCCCGGCTGTCTGCCGGGCACACAGAGAGGCGCTCAGTCTCCGGATCTGTCCTTCCCATCACCTTTGATTCCCCATCTGCAGCTTCACTAAGTCCTGTGACCAGGCTCCTCCTGGCGCTGACCCAGGCAGATATCCATCAGTGCAGAGAGGGAAGTGAGCTGTGATTGCCAGGCCTATTTATGGTCCTTGGTTATTTCATACATCCAGGCAGAGTTCCTCTGGGCAACGTCTACGGATTCCTTTGCAGAGTGTCTGAGTCGGTCTGCTCAGGATCGCCTCATTTAGACCCTGCAACCTACCCCTCCGTCCCTTGTTTCTTCTTTTACCGTGCCCCATAGCACTGGCGCTGACTTTTATTTTTCCCGGTGGGTGCTCCACCCCCACTCTGCCCCTTCCCCCAAGACCCCACCCCCGCTCTACCACTTCCTGTCCCCACTCTGCCACCTCCCCCAAGACCCTCTGACCACTGCTTTCCATGGAGTGCCTTCTGCCAGCCGCCAAACAGCTACTTGAGACCCAGAGCACCCATGGCGTTGGCGCCTATGCCCCATAACGTGAGGGGTGGTTGCCTTCGGGGCCACTCCCTTGTCGGAGGAGGTGGGCCTGTCACTGTTTGGGTTAGCGCGGCTCACCCAGGATTCAAATATGTGGACACCTGTGGGTCACTAATAACAGAGCTGAAATTATGGTCTCCCTTGGTGATTCTCTACCCATCTTCCTTCCCCATAGAAAACTGCTTCATGCAGCAGAAGCTAGAGGGTCCCATCACCCTGAACAAGCGAATGGAGGAAGCCTGTGAACCTGGAGTGGATTATGGTAAATCTGTGATTTGGATCTGTGGAGTCTTTCTCCATGAGGAGGGCGCAGAGACAGGGTTCGGAATTCGATTTGGATTGTAAAGTTTGCCTTTGGGGCCGAATCAGGGGTAAGGTCTGGATCTGCTGGGGCAGAAACCTCATGAGATTTTGGGGCCTTAAATTCCCAGAAATGAACAAGATCAGATGACTGTTTAAGATTCAATCTAACCCTAAGTATTTATCTGCCCCCCCATTTCCCTAGTATCTGAGCACTTCACAGTCTTTAACGTGTTTATCCTCACAACTTCCTGTGAGGCAGGGCAGTGCTATTATCCCCATTGTATAAAAGGGGAAACTGAGGCATGGAGTGACTAAGTGACTTGCCCAAGGTAACGCAGCATGTCTGTGGTGGAGGAGAGAAATGAACCCAGGTCTCAAGCTATCGCCCTCACCATGGGACCATCTTTCTCACAGCCAGTTTGGGAGTCAGTTACACACTGAATTCTCTACAGAAAAGTACTGTAGACCTTCAACTGATGTTTTGTATGTCTTCCTTTTTTTTAAGTGTATAAAACCAGGCTTGTTAGAAGTGAAGAAGTGGGCGGTTCTGACTACTACACCATGAAAATTTTGGAAATCATTAAAGCAGGTAAGAGCTCCCCTTCTGCAATCAGGTGCAATTTCTTTGAATGGCCTTTGGGATAAAGGCCGGCATAAGAGCTATTTCTCTTAGCCAGAGGAAGTGCTAAAGCAAAGCTAATCTAGTCTCATGCTCCAGGGCATTAACCTATCGCCACAAGGGGACAAGAAAGAATTTGCTCAACCCACCGAGGCAGCCATGCCACGAAGAGGCAGACAAAATAACAGGGGGGAACCTCTCCCTGTGGTCAGCCTGGCACAATTGGCCAGTTTCATGAAGGGCTTTTTCAACCTTCCTCTGAAGCAATTGGCATTGGCCATTGTGGGAGTCAAGATCCCAGACTTGGGGCCCTTTGGCCCAAGCTGCTATAGGGAGGTGGAGTCTCTCTTCCTCAATGCTGAGTTTTATAAATCAATATAAAGGCAAAGTAAGCAGGGATCTAACTGAGCTCAAAGCGGCTCCCCTCAGTGGGAGCTGATATGACCGTTTTAATTATTTGAATTACCTGAGATTAGGGGTCCTTTGTGCTAAGCACTGGACATACCCAGATACAACCCCTGCCTTGACGAGGTTACAATCTAAATCGACACTGGGTGGATTTATTAGCCCCATTTCACGGGTGGGGAATTGAGTCACGGGGAGATCGAGTGACTTGTGCAGGGTCACACCAGGAGTCTGTGGCAGAAACAGGAGCTGAGGCCTGACCTCTTCAGGCCCAGCCCGGTGCCGCAACCACAAGACGGTCCTTCCTGTCTCCAATGACTGCTGGAGCTTCAGTGACTGGTTATCGTAGCAGTCACACTGGGGCTGAATTTGTACTGAAATCTCAAGAGAACACCTAGGAGTCTCCTCTTCTCTGTTCCTTTCATCTTCATCACTCTCCACCCCGTACTATCTCCTCCTCACTCTGCTCTTATGTGTGACGTCTTTTTTCACCTTCCCAGGGACTGATGAAAATCCACAAGGGAAAACCCGCCAATTCATCAGCCACATAAAATGCAGGGAGTCTCTGAGGCTGGAGCGTAACAAAGACTACTTGATCTGGGGACTCAGCACCGACTTGTGGCCCAGGAAAGCTGAGTAAGTAGCCTCCTGTGGTTACCCTGCGTTAGTCAGTTTCAAGCAGACACTAATTACCCATCTATTTTAGGTACCTATCAGGCCCCCATTACTGTATTTTCTGAGAGCCTCACAATATCGAATGTATTTATTCTCACTACGGGAGGCAGGGCAGAGTTATTACCCTCATTTAACGGATGGGGAAACTGAGGCACGGACAGCCTAAGGTCCAGGTCCTCAAAGGTATTGAGGCACCTAATTCCCACTGACTGGCCTTAGGTGACCTGTCCAAAGTACCAAAAGGAAGTTTCTGGAGTTGCTGGGAATTAAATCCAAGTTCGCTTTGTAGGCTAACCCTTGACCACCATTCCTCACAGGGGCTACCCAACTATTTCACCAGCACAAATCACATTGACAGTGCAATTTCAAGGTCCCTCCATCCAGCCACAGTTCTTAAATCACTTAGGTTGAAACTGGGTGGAAATATAATTAATTAGGGTAAAAACTGCACTTGAAAATGAGCTTCCCCAACAAAGATGCAGCTCACAGAGGGTAAAAGTCCCATCCTCGTGCTGTATCTGGAGCATCGCATACTGGAATCTGTAGTCTCTGGGCAGGACCTATGAGAGGGGAGGCAACCCACTGTTTCTCTGGAAGTCAGATGTGGCCCGTAGGCATGGGTGGAGTGTGAACTGCCTGTTTGGGGAGGCTAGACCCCGGCCCTGACCGTTCTCCGCCCCTTCCTCCCACCAGAGCCCTGAGCCCACCACTGTGGCTGCCAACCCCCCTGCCCCAGTCCCAGGCCACTCCGGCCGGCCAACCTGAGCACCCCCAGCCCTGAAGTGTTGGGCGCCGAAGCCCCAGTGCCTCCTGCCCAGGAGCGCCGTGTGCTCCAGCCCCAACACCTCAAGCGCCAGCAGCCCTGGAGCGCCAGGGAGCCGCAATGCTGGGGGGCCCCAGCACTGGGGGCACCCACCCACCTGAAGTCCCGAGCCACAGGCCAGTCTGTGCTAGCCCCAGCGCCAGACCCCTGGGGAAAAGGAGCAGCCTGCATGGGCTGTGGCCGGGGGGAAGCGGCGAGAAGCAGGATGGGGTTCGGGATGGAGAATGAGTGGGGCCACACCTGGCTGTTTGAGGAGACTCAGCCTTCCCTGGCCAGCCATACCCGCTGCCCATGCCCTTAGGCAAACCCGGCTGCCCTTAAGGAACTGAGCAAACAAGTTGGACAAATTTGGTGCTTCATTGCTCACCCTTCTGCCTGTCCATCCCAGGCTATCCTACATCATTGGCAAGGACACCTGGATCGAGAAGTGGCCCAACGAGGACGAATGCCAGGAGCCGGATTTCCAGAGCCTCTGCCAGGATTTCCTTGAGTTCTCTGAAGCCATGACCATGTTTGGCTGCCCAACCTAAACTTGGACCCAGCTTTCCCAGCCGCCCCAAGGGGACAGTTTGAGCTGAGATGGAGCATAACGCTCAGGTGGAGACATCTCCACTCAGAGTCCCAATGCTGCTGAGACTCGCCACTAGCCCTGTCCTCTTTGGGGGTTTCTCTCTCTTTTCTTCTTATTGTTTCTGTATATATATATATATATATATATATATATATAAAAGGCGGATTTCTTACCCTGGCCTGCTGTGTGACTTTTTACCAATCTTTACATAGTCTGCAATATAGCTGTAGCGCCCCTCTCCACCTGGTTACCTCCTTTAATGCCAATCCGCCTACAGGTTTTGATGGACAAAGTCTGGGTTCTTTTGGATCCCACCACCCACTCAGCAGGGTGTATCTTTCTTTTTTTCCTATGTAATTATTTGGCGGTGCCTCCACCCCCCTCGCTCCTCCCTGGCAGGGTCACCAAGGCAGCTTGGGCAGAAAATTCTAACTACAGAGCAATCCCCACTTACTTGCCAGATAGTTGGAGTCTTCCAAGAAATAACACAAAAATATATTCAACACAATAATTATATTAAACAGGAGACAAATACAACACTATTATAGTGAAACACTATTTTTAGGGTCACCGGTGCCCACACTGAAAATACCTGTGACTTGATGTAGGAAATGTAAAATGAGTGTCCCGTGGGTACGTGTACTTTGCTGCGGCCCTTGATGACCTAGAACCACAAAATTCTTCTCTGTGGTGATTTAGCAGTGTGGCTGACTGGGCTCGGTACAGCCCAAAGGACTCACAAGTGGGAGGAGGTGGTAAATCCTTCCACAGGTGTAATATGCAGCAGGTTATAAAATCCTCAAACCCTCACTCCCTGGCTTGAGGACACAGTTCAGGGAGTAGGGGGTCCCCAAAACAAATTCCCTGACTGACTGACTAAAAGCTGGTGCACTCACAAACTCCACGAATGATTCTCAGGTTCAGAGCTGACTCTGGACTCCTCGGTCACTGCAGAGGGGCTGATCTCTGTGGGCAGGGATCCTCGTCAGGCTGCGTCGGTACCAGGATTTCCCCTCACCACAAAGGGGTTCAGGGCTCAAGGTGTAGGTTACACAACTACACTAACATCCAAACTGTCATCTCCTAGGCCAACCTCCAGTCACACACCCCGCAGGCAGCTTCCCTGGACTTAGCAGACAGAGCAGAGCTGACCATGTGGGGACTGGTCTCACCTAGGGAGCTGGAGGGCGAACTCAGCCTGGCTGGGGAAATTTCCCAGCAAAACTCCACAAACGGGGAGTCATCAGTGGAGAGGGAAAGGCCCAGCTGTGGGATCTTGCTGTCAAGTCCCTAGAGGCCAGTTCTCAGGGTAGGGTTACCATATTTCAACAAGCAAAAAAGAGGACGGGAGGAGCCCCGCCCTAGCCCCGCCCCTGCCCCTCCCACTTCCCGCCCCCCCAGAACCCCCAACCCTCCCCCCGTTCCTTGTCCCCTGACTGCCCCCTCCTGGGACCCCTGCCCCTAACTGCCCCCCGGGACTCCACTCCCTATCTAAGCCTCCTTGCCTCTTGTCCCCTGACTGCCCCAACCCTTATCCACACCCCCACCCCCAGACAGACCCCTGGGACTCCCACGCCCCATCCAACCACTCCCCACCCCCTGACAGCCCCCCCCCAGAACTCCCAACCCATCTAAACCCCTCTGCTCCCTGTCCCCTGACTGCTCCGATCCCTCTCCACACTCCTGCCCCCTGACAGCCCCCCCAGAACTCCCAACCCATCTAAACCCCTCTGCTCCCTGTCCCCTGACTGCTCCGATCCCTCTCCCCACTCCTGCCCCCTGACAGCTCCCCCCCAGAACTCCCAGCCCCCTACCCCCCGCTCCTTGTCCCCTGACTGCCCCCTCCTGGGACCCCTGCTCCTAACTGCCCTCCAGAACCCCACCCCCTACCTAAGACTCCCTGTTCCTTGTCCCCTAACTGCCCCCTCCTAAGACCCCCCCCCAACTGCCCCCCAGGACCCTACCCCCTACCTGTACCCTGACTGCCCAAAACTTTCTCCACTCCCCTCCAAAAGCTCCCCCCCCCGTTTCTTGACTGCCCCCTCCAGAACCTCCCTGTCCCTTCTCCTGCCCCCCCTTACCCTGCTGCTCAGAACAGGGTGTTGGGCTCTGTGCCAGCCGGACACATGGCTGAGCTCCCCAGCACAACAAAACCCGGTCCCTGGCCCTGCACAGGGCTGCCGGAGCGGGCTGCAGGAGGAGGAGCTGCTGCCGGCTCAGAATGCAGGGAGGGGGGGGGTGGGAGGAGGAAGCTGCTCCGGAGTCCAGCCCGGGACTTTCCTGCAGCCCTCCCAGCCGCTCGCTCTGCCGGGGGAGGGGGAAATCCCGGACATTGTGAGTGCTTTACAAATTCCCCCCGGACGCTATTTTTAGCACACAAAAGGAGGACATGTCCGGGTAAATCCGGAAGAATGGTAACCCTATCTCAGGGGGAACCCTGCATGCAGGCCTGGGACCAGGGCCGGCTCTGGCTTTTTTGCCACCCCAGGCAAAAAAGCCTCCCGCCCCCCCCCCCATCCCCCACCCCCCGGCGGGGAGCGCGGCAGGGGAGGGCGCCGAGCCTGGCCGCGGCTCCGCTCTCCCTGGCCGGGTGGAACGCCTGGGGGGAGGGCGGCAAGCCCGGCCGTGGCCCCGCTCTTGGGCCGGAGCGCCGACCCCCTCCAGGTACCACCCCAAGCACATGCATGCAGGCCTGGGACTCCCCAGCTCCCCACACAGCCAGTCCTCCCTTGCCCTGGCTGGCTCCAGACTGACTTCTCCCCTTTCCTGAACTCCCTGAGAGGGGCATCTCACTCCCTATTGGTTGCCGGGCAGACTCTGGGTTTGCCTTGGCTCCCCCTCCCTAAGAGCAGACAGAGCCCCAGGAATCTAGGTCATCTCTTTGGGGCTTACATAGCTTTATAAGTAACCAGCTACTAGGATCATGGGTGCATGAGAAACACCTTAAATTAGATTAGGATGGACAAGCATGAATGGGTGGCTAGATACGCATGGATGGATATTTGGGAGCGAATCTTCTGTACCTATGTGTGCCTAGAGTGACCACACAACCCGTTTTGGCCGGGACAGTCCCTTTTCTCAGCTCTGTCCTGGTTGGCACCATAGAGATACACAGACACTCTCCACCAAAATCCACAGCACCACCAGATGCCCCTGCCGAACAGAATTCTGAGCAGGCGGAAGTAATCTTAGATCAGGAGGCAGCTCCTGCTACCTGTAACTCCTTCTCGCCAGAGGAGAATGTTATGCCCTCTCCACCCACCGCTGGGGATGAGCTCAGGAACTTCCAGGATCTCTTCAAACAAATTGCTGACATGCTCCAGGTAACCTTAGAGGAAGTCTCTCTTGGACATGCTCCACACGGCCACCTCCTCCCAGATTGCCCTCCTGATTAACAGCACTCATGGAACCTGCCGAGAACATATGGCTGACCCCCGCTACCATCCATGCCTTAACCCACGGGTTGAGAACTACTGTGTTAAAGGCTCATTAGAGCAGTGCTCCCCAAACTGTGGGGCAAGCCCCGCTAGGGGTGTGTGGAGGAACATTTGGTGGGGGGGGCGCATGGCAGGGAGCACCACACAACCCCACCCACCACCTGGGGCCGAGAGGGAGCACGACTCAGCCCCACTCTGCCCCCACACCAGCTCCGCCCCCATCTGCAGCTCCACTCAGTAGTGGGTGCTCCTTGCAGTCAGCGCTGACCCCACAGTCCCAGCATGGTGCTAGGAAGCAGAGGAGGTGACTCAGTAGCGGGTGTTCTCCTCAAAGGGGCGCTGTGCTGCTCAGGGTGCCAGGCTTGAGCAAGAAGGCAGTGCTTCTATATCCTGGGATATTTCCCAAAATCTGGGAATTTTTGAGTAAAATGTTTCACCTTGGGAAATTGGGAATTTTCATTCAAAACTTAAATAATCCTGGGAAAATTTCCTACAAAGTAAAGACTTTCCAAATCTCAAAAATCCTGGGAAGTTTTCATAAAAAGTAAAATATTTGGGTTAGTTTTAGGGTTAGGGTCGGGCTGTGCCACTCTCCTATTGGTGGTACTTCATGACAGCACAAGTGAAGTGACACGTGCGCACATGCACTCACAACAAACCAACCTCAGCAACAGCTGGCTGGCGGGTAATGAGGAGATGGTTATCAAATTTATCTTCTAGGTAAGGTTTCTTCCAATAATTAAATATATTGCAATACTTACTGATTATGATTAGTTTCTTGATCCGTCATTAAATCTCTAAAATTTTGTATTTCGTGCTTGCAGTTGAACAGAGAATGTGGACCAGAGCCTTCAGCTGTTCATAAATTTGTAACAGCACCTTCCTCCAGGCAGATATTAAATATCTTCGCCTACTGTGTTAGGTAATAATATATAATATGTTCCCTTCTTTGATTTAAATATAAATTGAAATATACATTATACTAATTACACTGCTCTACAGCCAAAATGCTTCTGAAATAAATGTAGTCAAACTTTACTAATTCTGGGTCACTGAGAACAAAAATTATGCTTAAAATTGTTGATTGGCTCTAGTTTTCAAGATATGCTGTTGGGTCAGTATATACGACCCTTGACTTGGGAATGGCGGAGGATAAGTGAGTTATAAAGGGAAGGCATCTCAATTTAAATCAGAAATGACTAAAATACATCTTTGACTGGATCTATGAATAAATCTATGACTGGGTTTGGACAGTACTTGCTTTTTAGGCAAAACAACGAATGATGCAATCTGAAGCTGGTATTGCGTCATACAGGATATGAATTGCATCATGTTATTCCTAGGAGTCATGGATGATGCAATCATAACGAAGCTTACATCACTCTGCTGAACAAATTGCCCTATATCAGCTCTAGAAATCATACAGTGTCGTGCTCTCTTCTTTGTCAGTGTTTGATTTTGCAAAGGGACACATTTCTGTTTAGCCAAAGTGAGCAGAGATGCCTCGTACTTGTGTGAACAGTGCAGATAACTTCTGCTATGTTTGTGGTGAAGTGACTTTTGCATCACAAAAGCACAGTATAACCACTATGGTTAAGAAAGCCTATCACCTTTATTTTGGCTGCAAAATTGGAGAGCAGGACAAGAGGTGGGCCCCACACATATGCTGCAACACTTGTGCAACAAATCTTCACCAGTGGTTGAACAGGAAAAGGAAATCTATGCCTTTTGCAGTGCCAATGATTTGGAGAGAGCCAACAGATCATACCAGCAATTGTTACTTCTGCATGGTGCCTCCAGTTGGGAAAGGTGTGTCAAAGAAGAAAAAGTGGACTGTGCATTAACCAAACATTCCATCAGCTATACGCCCAGTACCCCACGGAGAAGGACTGCCGGTTCCTGATGCACCAGAATCATTCTCACTTGAGTCAGATGAGGAAGAGGAAGAGGATGAAACTTCTGGTCCTGAACCATCAATGTCACAGGACCCACATTTTCTCCCATCCTCCTCCTCTGAACCACACCTCATAACACAAGGTGAACTGAATGACCTTGTCAGGGATTTGGAACTACTCAAGAGTAAGGCAGAGCTGTTGGGCTCCAGACTACAGCAGTGGAATCTCCTGGCAGGTGATGTTAGGGTTTCCATGTTCCGTGACCGTCAAAAGGATCTTGTCCCATTCTTCATGGAAGGTGATCTTGTAGCCTGCAACAACATCGATGGTGTGATGGCAGCCCTCAACATCGTTCACGATCCAGATGAGTGGAGACTGTTCATTGATTCATCAAAGACGAGTCTTAAAGCTGTTTTACTGCATAATGGCAATGTTTTGCCATCAATTCCAGTTGGTCATGCAGTCCATGTGAAGGAAACCTATGACAACATGAAACAACTTTTGAGGTGCATAAACTATGACCAACATCAGTGGCAGCTTTGTGGCGATTTGAAGGTTGTTGCTCTCTTGCTTGATCTGCAGACTGGATACACAAAGTACTGCTGTTTTCTCTGTGAATGGGATAGTCGTGCAAGAGATTCCCACTACATCAAGAAAGATTGGCCACTCCGACAGTGATAAAACCAGTAAAAATATTAATGATGGTAATAATGATCCTAGTGACGACTCAGACCATGAGTCAGAAAATGGATAAAACTCAGAGATTATAATAATCAGGAAAATGATATAAAGGTGTTATTTGTTCTTTCTGTTTGCTTTTTTATCTTATTTTATAATCATATGTTTACTTTTTCTTTTTTCAAAGTAACTTTGATGTACAGTACACTGCAGGGCATCTGCTGTACTTATTAATACTTTGTATTAATACTTTTGTATTGTAATACTTTAGTGAAGTTTGTGTAAAATACATTGTTTTCTATAATTTCAATCCTACTCCTCATGTGTTAAATATTTTATTTACTGTATAAGTAATCTAAATTTAAAATTGAAAAACATGTCTATTCGTATAAAAATTATAATAAATGTGAAATATCTTGAACGAATAAGAATAATTTGGATATAATATATATTATATAGTTATTAAAAATACACATATTACGTTCCTTTGAGATTTTGAAATAAAAAACTTTATCTGGGAATTTTTCACCAGATTTGGGAATTTTTTAGCGCTAGATTGGGAAAAGTTGGCATCACGATATAGAAGCACTGCAAGAAAGCCGAAATCAGAGGGCCTGGCCATGCTGTAGTATTTACAGATACCGTGCCACTATGATAAGAGTCCGGATGTTTGCTTCAGTGTCCACTTTGATACTCCCTCACCTCCCCCTGCAGTTCCTTTTGCATATGGAATTCGTCTTCACTTCCTGTCCTAAACAGCTGTTTTTACAGTCAGTAAAAAGCTGCCAGCTTCCTTCCCAGAGGTATCTGCAGGGATTTATCTGGAGTTTGTCCCCTATATGATCCTGCCCCTTTCAGACGAAGCTGCAAGAGTACAGGCCTTTCACAGCCGATTCTACCCTGGTTTCCTAGTCAGCTCATACAGCGGGAGGGGATGAAGGGCTCTGATCTCTTATTGAGATCTGAAACGTCTGCAGTTAATCTTTGTGCCATGCCCAGATACCACTGGGATGGACACCAAATAAATTCTTGGAGTAACAAGAAGAGTGAAGCAACTTCACAGCTATGAAGCTCCACTAAGAGAGAAGGATTATACCTTTTTCCCAGGTGGGTAAACCGAGGCATGGAATGCTCATGTGACTCATCCACAACAGGGCAGTGACAGAATTAGGAGTGGTAGAACCCAGGAGTCCTGACTCCTGGTCTTTGTGCTCTAAACTCTGGAAAATATTCCCAAGCTGTTCTGAGAATCAGGCTAGGAGCTAGGACTCCTGGGTTCTCTGCTCTAAACACTGGCCAATATTCCCTCGCTGTTCTGAGAATAGAACCCAGGAGTCCAGACCCCTAGTTCCCTGTTTCAACCAATAGACATCTCACGTATATGGACATAACTTCCCACATTCAGGAGCAGAATCCAGGAGACCTTTGTCTCCTGCCTTGATTATGCAAATAAATCAGTCAATTTGCACCTCTTGTGTTTTTATAATTTTTTTTGGCCTATATGTTTTGCTTTTCTTGCTCATTCTTTGTGTCTGTATTTTTATGTCTAGCCTGTTTGGCAGAGCTGTTTTAGTTACGTTCACAGGCAAGAAAGGGGCTGCAATGTATCTTCTTTCTTTTTTTGCAACGGGAGAAGCCAGCGTCACATTGCAGCAATCTGCAAATTCAGATTATTTATTAGGTATATTACAGTGGCACATAGGAGCTGCCCCCCTTCATTGTGCTAGGCACTGTACGAACAAAAACCAAAAAGTCCCCGCCCCAAAGATCTTACAGTCTGATTATTTATTGTATGTATCACAGGAGCACCTACAGGCCCTGATCAAAAATGGGGGTACCTGGTTGTAGGTGCTGCACACCCGTAAAAGAAAGACAGTCCCTGCCCCGGAGAGCAACGTAAGCCTGGGGGAGGGATGGGTCAGAGTTGGAAAGTTAAGCACATGAGTGTTTGCAGGATCAGGCCTGAGTATTAGGGCTGTTTACCTCGGTTCAGTTTTGGCTTTGAATTTCTTTTCAATTTCAGGGGTAAATTAGGGGCAGCTGGTGCTGTATCCCAGTCCGGTCACCTTCTTTCCGCCTTGCAAACATTCAGTGCTTAGAACTGTCCCATTGCAACAGCCCTGTTGTGGAGCGGCCTCCTCCCATGCACCCCCTCATGGCCTCAAGCCAATCCAGCAGGTAGCCCCCTGCCTCAGTTTTCCCCTTTCGAGGGGCTTCTGCAATAACTCACAAGCCCTTTCACAGCCCGTCTCAGGTTTGGGTTTATTACATTAACAAATATTGCAAAATAAAGTTTGCCAGTCCTTCCTCAAGTGCATCCATGCGCCCCTCTTTATCAGGTCACCTCCAGACAGCTGCCTCCATTGGAGTCTACTCACACCCTGCAGTCTCTGTGCTAGTCTCTGTAGCCAGTGATTTTAGTTTAGTTTCCATTTATTATGTGATGTTATGATTAATCAGTATGTTATATAATATATATAATCATTGTAAATTCACCAGAGTTGATTTGTAGGATTATAAAAGCAGGGCCGTCTCCAGGCACCAGTGAAGGAAGCAGGTGCTTGGGGTGGCCAATGGAAAGGGGTGGTGGCACGTCCAGGTCTACGGTGGCAATTTGGCAGCGGGTCCCTCAGTCTCTCTCTTCCTCTTTGAGCATCTGCTGAAGTGCCGCCGAAGAGGAAGAGAGGGAGCAGCACAATTGAGCTGCCGCCGAAGTGCCGCTGATCAGCTTTCTCCCCCGCCCCCCCCCCCCGCCCCCCCCGTCCCCGGTTCACTGCTTGGGACGGCAAAAAAGATGGAGCCGGCCCTGTATAAAAGTATAAGATTGATCAGTATTTAGAGGCACTATGTAGTAGACATAGTAGGCAAAGCGACTCCTGGCCCTGCTTGTTACATCATTAGTCTCCTCAAAAAACTGTTACCTGCCTCTCGAGGGGTTTCATCCACAAGGATTCAATTTGACTCCAGTACCAGGGATTCGTCTTAGCTTAGAACAGCTACTGGAAATGGGAACTCGCTGCCACCTGGTGCTTTGTGCGAACCGGGCAGCTGCTTAGACAGAATTCTGTAACATTTCCAGCCGGGCTGGTATCAACCCGCTCCTCAGGAATGATGTGGTCATGAGGTGGGGGAGCTGCCTCTTGGTTAGCTACGGGCTGAGCTTTCTACGTTTCAAAGTCTCAGCTCCACTTCAATCCTCTGTTCAAGCTGCATGGTTTGAAACGTGTTTAGAGTAGAAGCTCTTTGGGGCCAGGGCTGTGGTTTTGTTCTTTGTTCATACAGCTCCTAGCACAGAGTCTATGGTCTGTGACTGGGGCTTTTAGGTGTGTGACAATGCGGTTCTGGCAGAACCCAACCGAGAGTGCCAATTCAGGACAAATTGCTCAAACAGGGCAGTTACAGCCCAAGGCTGAGGTTTTTTCCACCTCTAAGGCAAACCAAACCAGCCAGACTAAGAGGACTTCGGTCTCACCCCACTGGCTAACCGCAAGTCTCACAAGCAATCTCCTTAGACACTCCAGTTTCCCAGTATTACCACCAGTGCCACTCGTTATGGGGACAAATGGTTATGAAAACCATTACCCAAGTAAAAGAAAAAGGTTCTCCTGATCCCAAAGGACCAAGCCCCAGACCCAGGTCAATATACAAATCAGATCTTACCCACAAATCACGCTGTTGCCAATCCTTTAGAATCTAAAATCTAAAGGTTTATTCATAAAAGGAGAAAGATAGAGATGAGAGTTAGAATTGGTTAAATGGAATCAATTACATACAGTAATGGCAAAGTTTTTGGTTCAGGCTTGCAGCAGCGATAGAATAAACTGCAGGTTCAAATCATGTCTCTGGAATACATCCCCCGCTGGGATGGGTCCTCAGTCCTTTGTTCAAAGCTTCAGCTTGTAGCAAAGTTCCTCCAGAGGTATGAAGCAGGATTGAAGACCAGATGGAGATGAGGCATCAGCCTTATATAGTCTTTTCCAGGTGTAAGAACACCTCTTTGTTCTTACTGTGGAAAATTACAGCAAAATGGAGTCTGGAGTCACATGGGCCAGTCCCTGCATACTTTGCTGAGTCTCAAGGCATATTTGCCTTCTCTCTATGGGTTCATTGTATAGCTTCACAGGCAAGAAAGGGGCTGCAATGTATCTTCTTTCTTTTTTTGCAACGGGAGAAGCCAGCGTCACATTGCAGCAATCTGCAAATTCAGATTATTTATTAGGTATATTACAGTGGCACATAGGAGCTGCCCCCCTTCATTGTGCTAGGCACTGTACGAACAAAAACCAAAAAGTCCCCGCCCCAAAGATCTTACAGTCTGATTATTTATTGTATGTATCACAGGAGCACCTACAGGCCCTGATCAAAAATGGGGGTACCTGGTTGTAGGTGCTGCACACCCGTAAAAGAAAGACAGTCCCTGCCCTGGAGAGCAACGTAACCCTGGGGAAGGGACGGGTCAGAGTTGGAAAGTTAAGCACATGAGTGTTTGCAGGATCAGGGCCTGAGTATTAGGGATGTTTACGTCGGCTTCAGTTTTGGCTTTGAATTTCTTTTCAATTTCAGGGGTAAATTAGGGGCAGCTGGTGCTGTATCCCAGTCCGGTCACCTTCTTTCCGCCTTGCAAACATTCAGTGCTTAGAACTGTCCCATTGCAACAGCCCTGTTGTGGAGCGGCCTCCTCCCAGGCACCCCCTCATGGCCTCAAGCCAATCCAGCAGGTAGCCCCCTGCCTCAGTTTCCCCCTTTTGAGGGGCTTCTGCAATAACTCACAAGCCCTTTCACAGCCCGTCTCAGGTTTGGGTTTATTACATTAACAAATATTGCAAAATAAAGTTTGCCACTCCTTCCTCAAGTGCATCCATGCGCCCCTCTTTATCAGGTCACCCCCAGACTTTTTCTGCCTGTTGTCCCACTCCCCAAGTCCCAGCTGCCTCCATTGGAGTCTACTCACACCCTGCAGTCTCTGTGCTAGTCTCTGTAGCCAGTGATTTTAGTTTAGTTTCCATTTATTATGTGATGTTATGATTAATCAGTATGTTATATAATATATATAATCATTGTAAATTCACCAGAGTTGATTTGTAGGATTATAAAAGCAGGGCCGTCTCCAGGCACCAGTGAAGGAAGCAGGTGCTTGGGGTGGCCAATGGAAAGGGGTGGTGGCACGTCCAGGTCTACGGTGGCAATTTGGCAGCGGGTCCCTCAGTCTCTCTCTTCCTCTTTGAGCATCTGCTGAAGTGCCGCCGAAGAGGAAGAGAGGGAGCAGCACAATTGAGCTGCCGCCGAAGTGCCGCTGATCAGCTTTCTCCCCCGCTCCCCCCCCCGCCCCCCCCGCCCCCGGTTCACTGCTTGGGACGGCAAAAAAGATGGAGCCGGCCCTGTATAAAAGTATAAGATTGATCAGTATTTAGAGGCACTATGTAGTAGACATGAGTAAGACAAGCTAAAACGCAAGAAACTGTAGAGTGAGGACTACAAGACTTTGGTAATATTGTGAAAGTATAAGGTCTTACATTTAAATAATAAATGCTGTAACAACAGATACTGTCTCTAACACATGCCTTTACCGCAAGATAAAGGTGGTACGCCAACGTTAATGAGAACATACACAGCCTATAGAATTCGGGGTCTTGTTAGGTAGGGACTGTTGTATTGTTCTCTGGTTCATTACACATGGTTTATTAAATTATGTGAGGGTAGCAGACCCAATGATCAGTGATTTGAAGGACACTGTGGCAATCCAAGATGGAGCCTGAAAACTGTCATCTTGTGACTCCGTCTTGTGACCTTCTGTCCACTGCCAGCCTGGTCTGGATAAAACTGGACTGAACCGGTTTTTCCCGCCACTCGGCGATCCCCAAGGTTCCATCACCTCAGACTGTTTCCCGCCTTTCTGCGGATCGTACCATGTTTTCCCGTCGTAGAGTCTGTAACAGAGCTGGGGTCACAGGCTGATGGGGCAGTCCATCGCAGCGACCGTGTGTGCGGTTTCGGGTCTTTGTGGCCACTTGCCAGGCAGCCCCTGCAGAGCTGTGCGCCCCTCCCCCCCGCTCCGAGCAGACGCCCCTGAGGAGCAGCCCATAATGGCTTGTTTAGAGTTACAAACATTTCAGAGTTATGAACAATCTCCAGTCCCGGGGTGTCCATAATTCTGAGGTTGTGCTGTATTGCAAAGCGACTCCTGGCCCTGCTTGTTACATCATTAGTCTCCTCAAAAAGTTGTTACCTGCCTCTCGAGGGGTTTCATCCACAAGGATTCAATTTGACTCCAGTACCAGGGATTCGTCTTAGCTTAGAACAGCTACTGGAAATGGGAACTCGCTGCCACCTGGTGCTTTGTGCGAAGCGGGCAGCTGCTTAGACAGAATTCTGTAACATTTCCAGCCAGGCTGGTATCAACCCGCTCCTCAGGAATGATGTAGTCATGAGGTGGGGGAGCTGCCTCTTGGTTAGCTACGGGCTGAGCTTTTTAAGTTTCAAAGTCTCAGCCCCGCTTCAATCCTCTGTTCAAGCTGCATGGTTTGAAACGTGTTTAGAGTAGAAGCTCTTTGGGGCCAGGGCTGTGGTTTTGTTCTTTGTTCATACAGCTCCTAGCACAGAGTCTATGGTCTGTGACTGGGGCTTTTAGGTGTGTGACAATGCGGTTCTGGCGGAACCCAACCGAGAGTGCCAATTCAGGACAAATTGCTCAAACAGGGCAGTTACAGCCCAAGGCTGGGGTTTTTTCCACCTCTAAGGCAAACCAAACCAGCCAGACTAAGAGGACTTTGGTCTCACCCCACTGGCTAACCGCAAGTCTCACAAGCAATCTCCTTAGACACTCCAGTTTCCCAGTATTACCACCAGTGCCACTCGTTATGGGGACAAATGGTTATGAAAACCAATACCCAAGTAAAAGAAAAAGGTTCTCCTGATCCCCAAAGGACCAAGCCCCAGACCCAGATCAAGATACAAATCAGATCTTACCCACAAATCACGCTGTTGCCAATCCTTGAGAATCTAAAATCTAAAGGTTTATTCATAAAAGGAAAAAGATAGAGATGAGAGTTAGAATTGGTTAAATGGAATCAATTACATACAGTAATGGCAAAGTTTTTGGTTCAGGCTTGCAGCAGCGATAAAATAAACTGCAGGTTCAAATCATGTCTCTGGAATACATCCCCCGCTGGGATGGGTCCTCAGTCCTTTGTTCAAAGCTTCAGCTTGTAGCAAAGTTCCTCCAGAGGTATGAAGCAGGATTGAAGACCAGATGGAGATGCGGCATCAGCCTTATATAGTCTTTTCCAGGTGTAAGAACACCTCTTTGTTCTTACTGTGGAAAATTACAGCAAAATGGAGTCTGGAGTCACATGGGCCAGTCCCTGCATACTTTGCTGAGTCTCAAGGCATATTTGCCTTCTCTCAATGGGTCCATTATATAGCTGATGGTTCTTACTGGGCCATCAAGCAGGCTAGGCAGAGCTAATCTCAGCTTGTCTGGGATGTCACCCAGAAGCATAGCATAAATTTGCCATACAGACAGTATAGAGCCAATATTCATAACTTCAACTACAAAACTGATACACACATATAGACAGCAAAATCATAACCAGTAAACCATAACCTTGTCTTAGACACCCCATTTGACCCCCTTTATACAAGATCTGGGTGCCACTACAGGACCTTGGTTGCAACAATGATCTATATGGTCCCAGATTATATCAATAACGTCACAGTGTAGCAGGGACACTGTCGGCCAAGAGTCAGAGCTCCAGGCTGGGGGACAGACCCAGGGACCATCCTGCCTGTGGCTGCCATGAGCCTGTATCACACATGAGAATCACCCAGATCCCACAGGAAAGGAGGGCCCAGCAAATTCACCGCTGGAGGTAAAATGGGGGGAGAGGGCAAGTAGGATAATTATTGCCTGTAGTCAGAGGTTCCCCTTATTATTTTGTCTACCTTTGCTTGGGTGTGTTAAGGTGATGAGTGTGACCATATATTTCCAGCATGGGGTAATGTTAGAACAGGAGGAACTGGGAGGTGGGCAGGAAGTCAGACTAGATGATCATGATGCTCCTGTCTGGCCTTAAAGTCTATGAGTCTAAAACCCCTGTGTTCTAATCCAGTAGTTCTCAACCAGGGGGACACATACTCCAGCGGTACCCCAGGGGGTATGTTAACTTATCTAGATATTTGCCTACTTTTACAACAGAATCTAGAGCCCTGCAGCAAGACTGGGATCCCGCAGGGCCCGTTGCCATAATAGCAGGAGCGGGATAAAATTCAATAAACAATGCAGGAGCAGGTGGTAGTGGGAGTAGATATTGTGAGGCGGGATGGGAGCAGGACTGAAAAAATAGTCCTCATTCACTGCAAACAACATGAACGCCTTAGCCAGCAGCCACTGTTCTCTGGCCGCTCAGCTCTGAAGGCAGCGCTCCCCCCAGCAGCAGCGCACAAGTAAGGGTGGCAATATCATAGCACGTTACCCTAACTTCTGCGCTGCTGCTGGCAGCGGCGCTGCCTTGAGAGCTGGGAACTGGCCAGCAGCTGCCGCTCTCCAGCCACCGAATGACCAGGCTCACAAGTGAAAACAGGCTCACGTCTCACACTGAAATGTAAGTACAATATTTATATTCTAACTGATTTATTTTATAATTATATGATAAAAAATGAGGAAGTCAGCAATTTGTCAGTATTAGTGTGGCTGGGACACTTTTGTATTTTTATGTCTGATTTTGTGAGCAAGTCGTTTTTAAGTGAGGTGAAACTTGGGGTAAGCACGGCAAATCCGACTCCTGAAAGGGGTACAGTAATCTGGAAAAGTCGAGAAAGGAACGTGAGCTAGTGTAGAGCAGGAGATTGGGATTCAGGACGCCTGGGTTCTATTTCCAGTGCATCCCCTCTGTTACACAGGGATAATGATACTTAAGTACTTCAGCAAAAGACTGCAAAGGGTAATGATACCAATGCAACCCAGAGCAGAATTTGAAGCCATGGTGCCTTGAATGGTGAGGAGAGCTGCGATCTGTTACCTATGCTGTAATAGTCATAGACTGTGACGGATGCCGGTTGAATGAGACCAACTTCAAAAAACTGGTGAGCTTTAAACTGCAGGCATTCGTCCTCTCTGTGAGAAACCTGGGTTGTGGGGGAAATGACAGGATTGCTTAGGCCAGGGATTGGCAACCTTTCAGAAGTAGTGTGCCAAGTCTTCATTTATTCACTCTAATTTAAGGTTTCACGTGCCAGTAATACATTTTAACGTTTTTAGAAAATTTCTTTCTATAAGTCTTTAATATATAACTAAACTATTGTTGTATGTAAAGTAAATAAGGTTTTTTAAATGTTAAAGAAGCTTCATTTGAAATTAAATTAAAATGAAGAGCCCCCCGGACCAGTGGCCAGGACCCGGGCAGTGTGAGTGCCACTGAAAATCAGCTTGTGTGCCACCTTTGACACGCATGCCATAGGTTGCCTACCCCTGGCTTAGGCCGCAGGGTGGCTGGATGGAAGAAAGAATGAAAAAGAATAAAAGAAAGGGAGATGTTGGGGAAAGAAGAGGGGAAAGAGAAAGTGAGGGAGGTGGAGGAAAGAAGAACTAGAGAAGTGAAAGGAAAGAAGAAGTGAATGATACAGAGAAGAAAATTCAGTCTTAATATCAGATGCTGCATTTCCCACTGAAGTCAATGGACCTACATCCACATACACCAACAGAGGATCTGGCCCATTCAGTTGTTCCTAGTGGAAAGCCTGAATCTGGGCCAGTGACTCAAATTCGGCCATGGGTTGCAGTTTGTCAACCTGCTGACGTCTGCGGGGATGCCAGGGTGTGTCTGGAAGTGCAGTTTGGCTCAACAGGAGCCCATGAAATTAACACAGGATCAGAGAAGCCCCTTGTGGAGTCTTTACCTTGTCCAGGTAGATTATGAGGTTGCCTCTGTTGGACGGGGCTTTGTCGATTTCATACTTGGAAATGTATCTGTCAACCCCTTGGGAAAGCTAAATGTGAAGGAGGAAAAGCAAGAGGCATTGTGGGTAAGGCAGCGTCTCTGAGAAAGTCCTGCAGCTGGGCGAAAAAACCCACCATCTTGCTACGTAATTCAGTGATGTCATGCTTGTGATCACGTCTCCCATGATAGTATCTGCCTGCTACTTACTCCCATGGAGGATACTAGCCTGCTACTTACTCCACAGCTAGGATTGCCAGGAGTCTGGTTTTCGAGCAGAACACCTGGTCGAAAAGGGACCCTGGCAGCTCCAGTCAGCAGCGCAGCGCAGCTAAGGCAGGCTCCCTGCCTGTCCTGGCTCAGCGCAGCTCCCAGAAGTGGTCGGCATATCCGGCTCCTAGGGGCGGGAGCGGCCACAGGGGCTCCGCACACTGACCCTGCCCCAAGCGCCAGCTCCGCAGCTCCCATTGGCCAGAAATTGTAGCCAATGGGAGCTGCATGGGCCGTGCACAGAGCCCCATGCCCCCTCCGCCTAGGAGCCGGAGGGACATGTCACCACTTCCAGCAGCCGCCTGAGGTAAGTGCTGCCTGGCTGGAGCCCCACCCTATAGCCCAAATCCCCAGCCAGAGCTGTAACCTGCTCCCTGCACCCCAACCCCATGAGATGAAGAGACCACATCTGTATGCAGTATTCAAGATGTGGGTGTACCATCAATTTATGTAAGGGCAATACGATATTCTCCATCTTATTCTCTATCCCTTTTTTAATTATTCCTAACATCGTGTTTGCTTTTTTGACTGCCGCTGCACACTGTGTGGACGTCTTCAGAGAACTATGCACAATGACTCCAAGATCTCTTTCCTGATTAGTTGTAGCTAAATTAGCCCCCATCATATTGTATGTATAGTTGGGGTTATTTTTTCCCAATGTACATTACTTTACATTTATCCACATTAAATTTCATTTGCCATTTTGTTGCCCAATCACTTAGTTTTGTGAGATCTTTTTGAAGTTCTTCACAGTCTGCTTTGGTCTTAACTATTTTGAGCAGTTTAGTTTCATCTGCAAACTTTGCCACCTCACTGTTTACCCCTTTCTCCAGATCATTTATGAATAAGTTGAATAGGATTGGTCCTGGGACTGACCCTTGGGGAACACCACTAGTTACCCCTCTCCATTCTGAAAATTTACCATTGATTCCTACCCTTTGTTCCCGTCTTTTAACCAGTTCTCAATCCATGAAAGGATCTTCCCTCTTATCCAATGACAAATTAATTTACATAAGAGCCTTTGGTGAGGCGTTACATTGAATATCTTCCAGTCATTGGGTACAGAAGCTGATTTAAAGGACAGGTTACAAACCATAGTTAATAGTTCCGCAATTTCACATTTGAGTTCTTTCAGAACTCTTGGGTGAATGCCATCTGGTCCCAGTGACTTGTTACTGTTAAGTTTATCAATTATTTCCAAAACCTCTTCTAATGACACTTCAATCTGTGACAATTCCTCAGATTTGTCACCTACAAAGGATGGCTCAGGTTTGGGAATCTCCCTAACATCCTCAGCCATGAAGACTGAAGCAAAGAATTCATTTCGTTTCTCCACAATGACTTTATCGTCTTTACGTGCTACTTTTTTATATCAATCGTCTAGGGGCCCCACTGGTTGTTTAGCAGGCTTCCTCCTTCTGATGTACTTAAAAAACATTTTGTTATTACCTTTTGTGTTTTTGGCTAGCCGCTCTTCAAACTCCTTTTTGGCTTTTCTTATTACATTTTTTCGCTTAATTTGGCAGTGTTTATGCTCCTTTCTATTTACCTCACTAGGATTTGACTTCCACTTTTTAAAAGATGCCTTTTTTATCTCTCACTGCTTCTTTTACATGGTGGTTAAGCCACGGTGGCTCCTTTTTAGTTCTTTATTGTGTTTTTTAATTTGGGGTATACATTTAAGTTGGGCCTCTATTATGGTGTCTTTGAAAAGTGTCCATGCAGCTTGCAGGTATTTCGCTCTAGTCACTTTACCTTTTCATTTCTGTTTAACTAACCTCCTCATTTTTGCATAGTTCCCCTTTTTGAAATTAAATGCCACATTGTTGGGCTGCTGAGGTGTTCTTCCCACCACAGAAATGTTAAATGTTATTATATTATGGTCACTATTTCCAAGCGGTCCTGTTATAGTTACCTCTTGGACCAGATCCTGCACTCCACTCAAGACTAAATCGAGAATTACCTCTCCCTTTGAGGGTTCCTGTACCAGCTGCTCCAAGATGCCGTCATTTAAAGTATCAAGAAATTTTGTCTCTGCATTTCGTCCTGAGGTGACATGTACCCAGTCAATATGGGGATAATTGAAATCCCCCACTATTATTGAGTTCTTTATTTTGATAGCCTCTCTAATTTCCCTTCGCAATTCATCGTCACTATCACCGTCCTGGTCAGGTAGTCGATAATAGATCCCTACTGTTATACTCTTATTAGAGCATGGGATTACTATCCATAGAGATTCTATGGCACATGTGGATTCATTTAAGATTTTTACTTCATTTGATTCTACATTTTCCTTCACGTATAGTGCCACTTCCCCCACTGCACGACCTGTTCTGTACTTCTGATATATTTTGTACCCCGGAATGATTCTGTCCCATTGATTGTCCTCACTCCACCAGGTTTCTGTGATGCCTATTATATCAATATCCTCCTTTAACACAAGACACTCTAGTTCACCCATCTTATTATTTAGACTTTTAGCATTTGTGTACAAGCACTTTAAAAACTTGTCACTGTTTATTAATCTGCCTTTTTCTGATGTGTCAGATTCTTTTTTATGTGAATGTTTCTCATCTGATCTGGCCCTTACATTATCCTCCTCCATCCTCTGCTCCTGACTAAAACCTAGAGAATCTCTGTCAATAGACTCTCCTCTAAGAGAAGTCTCTGTTCCATCCACATGCCCCTCTGCAGCAATCGGCTTCCCCCATCTCCTAGTTTAAAAACTGCTCTGCAACCTTTTTAATGTTAAGTGCCAGCAGTCAGGATCCACTTTGGTTTAGGTGGAGCCCATCCTTCCTGCATAGGCTCCCCTATCGCAAAAGTTTCCCCAGTTCCTAATAAATCTAAACCCCTCCTCTCTACACCATCGTCTCATCCACGCATTGAGACTCTGAAGCTCTGCCTGCCTACCTGGCCCTGCTCGTGGAACTGGACGCATTTCTGAGAATGCCACCATAGAGGTCCTGGATTTCAGTCTCTTTCCTAGCAGCCTAAATTTGCCCTCCAGGACATCTCTCCTACTTTTCCCTATGTCATTGGTACCTACATGTACCAGGACCCCCGGCTCCTCCCCAGCACTACACGTAAGTCTATCTAGATGCCTCAAGAGATCCACAACCTTTGCACTAGGCAGGCAAGTCACCATATGATTTTCCCAGTCATCACAAACCCAGCTATCTATGTTTCTAATGATCGAATCTCCCATTACTAACACCTGCGTTTTCCTATGACTGGAGTTCCCTCACCCGGAGAGGTAACCTCAGTGTGAGAGGATACCCCAACATCATCTGGAAGGAGGGTCCCAACTATGGGAAGGTTTCCCTCTGCTCCTGTTGACTTCTCTCCTTCCCTGAGCCTTTCATCCTCTTTAACAGCGCAGGGGCTGTCTGACCTGAGGTGGGACAAATCTACAGTGTCCCGGAAAGCCTCATCAACATACCTCTCTGCCTCCCTTAGCTCCTCCAGTTCCGCCACCCTGGCCTCCAAAGCCCATACTTGGTCTCTGAGGGCCAGGAGCTCCTTGCCCCACAGGGCAGGTAATCATACATGCTACACTGAGTGTAGCCCCCACTCAGCTGCTGGGCTTCTGCCTCCATTCTCATCTAAAGCTACCTAGGTTAATGATAGGGGGTGTTGTTTAAATCAAGAAGAGTTTGATTATACTTAAGTTTAAAGGATTTAAAGAATGGCGATTGTATATCGCCCCTTCCCACTCCCTTTCCAAACTCCCTCTCAAAACTCCCTGTTAACGGCCCCTGTTCGCAAAGCTCCCTGGTCGCTGACTCACTGCTTTATAAATCCCCAAAGAATGTTATGCCCCCTCCACCCACTGCTGGGGATGAGCTCAGGAATTTCCAGGATCTCTTCAAATGAATTGCTGACATGCTCCAGATAACCTTAGAGGAAGTCTCTCTTGGACACATTCCACACGTCCACCTCCTCCCAGCTTGCCCTCCTGATTAACAGCACTCATGGAACCTGCCGAGAACATATGGCTGATCCCCGCTACCATCCATGCCTTAACCCACGGGTTGAGAACTACTGTGTTAAAGGCACATTAGAGCAGTGGTTCCCAAACTGTGGGACAAGCCCCCCTAGGGGTGTATGTAGGAACATTTGGTGGGGAGGCATGTGGCAGGGCCCGGGCCATCCCCCAACTGGGGCCAAGAGGGAGCACCACCCAGCCCCACTCTGCCCCCACAGCAGTTCCGGCCCAAGCTGCAGTTCCACTCAGTAGTGGGTGCTCCTTGCAGTCAGCGCTGACCCCACGGTCCCAGCATGGTGCTAGGAAGCAGCGGGTGTTCTCCTCAAGGGGGCGCTGTGCTGCTCAGGGTGCCAGGCTTTAGCTAGAAGGCCGAAATCGGAGGGCCCCTAGTTCCCTGTTTCAATCAATAGACTTCCCACGTACATGGACATAGCTTCCCACATTCAGGAGCAGAACCCAGGAGACCTTTGTCTCCTGCCTTGATTATGCAAATAAATCAGACAATTTGCACCTCTTGTGCTTTTATAATTTTTTTGGCCTATATGTTTTGCTTTTCTTGCTCATTCTTTGTGTCTGTATTTTTATGTCTAGCCTGTTTGTCAGAGCTGTTTTAGTTACGTTCACAGGCAAGAAAGGGGCTGCAATGTATCTTCTTTCTTTTTTTCCAATGGGAGGAGCCAGCGTCACATTGCAGCAATCTGCAAATTCAGATTATTTATTAGGTATATTACAGTGGCACATAAATTAGATTAATGGAGATATCCTATCTCCTAGAAGGGACCTTGAAAGGTCATCAAGTCCAGCCCCCTGCCTTCATTAGCAGAACCAAGTACTAATTTTGCCCCAGATCCTTAAGTGGCCCCCTTAAGGATTGAACTCACAACCCTGGGTTTAGCAGGCCAATGCTCAAAACACTGAGCTATCCCTCCCGCCCAGGAGCTGCCTCCCTTCATTGTGTGAGGCACTGTACGAACAAAAACCAAAAAGTCCCTGCCCCAAAGATCTTACAGTCTGATTATTTATTGTGTGTATCACAGGAGCACCTACAGGCCCCGATCAAAAATGAGAGATACCTGGTTGTAGGTGCTGTACACCCGTATAACAAAGAGACAGTCCCTGCACCGGAGAGCAATGTAACCCTGGGGAAGGGATGGGTCAGAGTTGGAAAATTAAGCACATGAGTGTTTGCAGGGTCAGGGCCTGAGTATAAGGGATGTTTACCTCGGCTTTGGCTTTGGCTTTGAATTTCTTGTCAATTTCAGGGATAAATTTGGGGCAGCTGGTGCTGTATCCCAGCCTGGTGACGCAAAACTCTGGTCACCTTCCTTCCACCTTGTAAACATTCAGTGCTTAGAATTGTCCCATTGCAACAGCCCTGTTGTGGGGCGGCCTCCTCCCATGCACCCCCTCATTGCCTCAAGCCAATCCAGCAGGCAGCCCCCTGCCTCAGTTTCCCCCTTTCGAGGGGCTTCTGCAATAACTCACAAGCCCTTTCACAGCCCATCTCAGGTTTGGGTTCATTAAATTAACAAATATTTCTAAATAAAGTTTGCCAGTCCTTCCTCAAGTGCATCCATGCGCCCCTCTTTATCAGGTCACCTCCAGACAGCTGCCTCCATTGGAGTCTACTCACACCCTGCAGTCTCTGTGCTAGTCTCTGTAGCCAATGATTTTAGTTTAGTATCCATTTATTGTGTGATGTTATGATTAATCAATGTGTTATGTTACATATATTCATTGTAGGTTCATTGATGCATCTGATGAAATGGGTTATACCCCACGAAAGCTTATGCCCAAATAAATTTGTTCGTCTCTAAGGTGCCACAAGGACTCCTAGTTGTTTTTGCTGATACAGACTAACACAGCTACCCATCTGAAAGCTAATGGGGTTCTTCCAGCTTTACTCTGAGCACAGTAATAGCAGCTTTTAGCCCCTGATACTAAGGCATTGCCTTTCACTGAAAATCCCCATAGGTTTCCCCTTCTCATGTTCCCCCTTGTTTGCAAATTGCAGCAGGGACCTGTTGCCCAATAAATCCTTCCTCACTCGAGTATTGAACCCAGCTCTTTATCCAGCCGAGATCACAGTCCACCCATGTGTTTGTTCAATAACATGCGCAGGTTGTCTGTGGGTTGGAGGGTCAGGGCCATGTTCATCTGACTCGATCTAATATTAAATTATTCAGTGTGAAAGGTGGAATTTTCCAGAAGCCTGTGTCTGAAATTCAGCAAGTGTGCCTAGAAGCGTGCGGTCCCCGGATATTTCACGCAGCAGCTACAAGGTGGCTCGCTAATCCTGCAAATCGCACGTCTTGGGCACGCTGCATTTCTTTTACGTTCTTTCTGTAGCAACTTGTGGCAAATAGTATAAAGTGCAGATCTTAAACTGCAGTTCCTGGGGGTCGCCTCAGGCTAAACTTACTGTTATGACATTTCTTTCTATTTCCCAAGTCGCACTGTTTGGCTTTTGTGTTTTCACGTTTCACTTTTCATCATTGCTCCGATCTCACTGAGAGCATTGTTTTCATGTGTTGTAGAGCAGCGATTTAGTGTGCATTTGAATGCAGGCTTTGTGAAATGGGGCCCAGAAAGAGTTTTTGGGAAATGCTAGACTCCTCCTCCTACCTAATCCCCTGACTTCCAATTATATTTTTCAGGAGTTCCTTTCCTGACCTTTCAGAAGTATGCGCTGAAGTGAACCAAATACTTTATTTCATAAGTAGAAATACACCCCTTGAATTCTGCTTGCAGCTCTGGTCGCCCCATCTCAAAAAAGGTGTATTAGAAATGGAATAGGAACAGAGAAGGGCAACAAAAATGATGAAGGGATTAAGCTTCTATATGAGAAGAGATTAAAAAGTCTGGGGGTCTTCATCTTGGAAAAGAGCTGACTAGGAGGGATATGACAGAGGTGTGTAGAATCAGGACTGGTGCGGAGAAAATGACTAAAGAAGTGTTATTTACTGCTTCACATAACACAAGAAGCTGGGGTCACCCGATGAAATTAATAGACAGCAGGTTTAAAACAACCAAAAGGAAGTCCTTCACACATCATGCAGTCAACCCGTGGAACTCATTGCCAGGGGATGTTGTGAAGGCCAAAACTATAACAGGGTTCAAAAAAATGAACTAGATAAATTCATGGAGGAGGAGATCCATCACTGACTATTAGTCAAGATGGCCAGGAATGCAACCCCATGCTGTGGGTGTCCCTAAACCTCTGACTGCCAGACACTGAGACTGGACGACAGGGGATGGATCACTTGATAATTGACCTGTCTTGTTAATTCCCTTTGAAACACCTGGTGTTGGCCACTGTCGGAAGACAGGATACTGGGCTAGGACCATTGGTCTGACCCAGTATAGCCGTTCTTATGTTCTTATCTTAATAATCCTCTTTCCACTGCAGGGAAGTCATCGGAGGATAGAAAGGGCAAGATTAACCCTTTCATTGCAGGGCCACTCATCCCCCACTTGTCCTAGAATAGTCAGAGAATTAGAGTATAGTACAGCCTGGCAGAGTGGTCACGGTCCAGCCTTTGTCTGTCTTCCTTATTCAGATTGTAAACAGTCTCTCATCATGAATCCGTGCAGCACCTGGTACAATGGGGCCCTGATCTCAGCTGGGTCAGGAACTGTCTCTCACTGGGTGTCTGCACAGTGCCCGGCACAAAGGGGCCCTGATCTCAGCTGGGGCAGGGGCTGTCCCTCACTAAATTACTGTGCAGCGCCTGGCACAATGGGGCATTGATCTCAGCTGGGGCCTCTAGGCACTGCTGTGATACAAATAATAACAAATATTCATTAATGATGGGCACAAAATCTACTTGTCCATTGATAATGGGACAACTAATGACATTTTACCTGCCTGTTAAAATAAATGTGCAAGGCTGGTGTGTGGATTATGGATTATTATTGTATACTCACCCCCAAATCGAGACCGGATACCTTTCTGGAAGATATATACTTTAGTGGGTCACCAGTTATTGGGCTCAATACAGAGGGAACTGAGTGAAATACAATAGCCTGTGCTTTGCAGGAGGTCAGACTGGATGATCAGATGGTCTCGTGAAAATCTGTGCGTTTTGGACCAGATATTGCCTCCGCAAGTGTAAATCAATGTCGTTCCACTCACTACTCATTCAATACAGTAACTCCACTGAGACCAGCCTGCATGTATAAATTAACCTTTTGGGGCAGGGACTGCATCTTGCTGTGTGTAGGTACAGCACCTAGGACAGTGGGCCCCCGATCTCAGCTGACATTTCCATAATACCAGGCCACAAACACGACTTGCTCCCCTGTCACCCTAATGGAAAAATTAAAATCTTGCTTGTAAAACAAAGGGCGAGGCTGATTATTACAGTAGATTCAAGTCTTACGCGTTGGGCTCACACACGGATTTGGGGCCAGCGCTTCGGCTGGTGCAAACCAGCATTGCTCTAACGAAGTCAATGGAAGTTGGGCCGTTTACGCCAGCTGAGGATGTGGCCTTCAGGTTTTAAATGGACCTAATGATGGAAGCATCTGCCCAGCTCTGTATTTATTATTCATATTGCATTAGCACCTCGAGGGCCCAGCATGCTAGGTGCTGGTCATACATATCAAGGGCAGTGGCTCTGTCCCAGAGATTCATCATCCAGAGGCAATGCTAGAGGTCACACCGCAGGTCCGGGGCAGAGCCTGGAAGAGAATTCAGATCTCCTGGGTTCCAGGCGACTGCCTTAGCCATGACATCAAGTAGCTTTTACTTTCCCCGCTCCCATTCTATTGAGCCCTCCTTGGTCCCGCTAGCCATATGGCATTGTCACCGCTCAGACGTGTGACACCCGTTGTTAGGTAAGCCCAGTCGGCTGTTTAGCTGTAAGTAAATATGTTGCAACTGGATGTCTTTGGATATTGTCCAGACTAAAGCCCTGTCCAAATACCACTGCCAGAAAAAGAAACGTGTTACTGGAATCCAGCTGATAACCTGCCCTCCCCCATTAACCCTTCCCTGGTTTGCTTTTACCCAGAGGAAGGAAAAAACAGACTCTGAGATGAGTGATCTCAGTAGGGCTAGGCGGGTTCATACCAGCGGAGGATCTGGCCCAGAGATCTGAAGGTCTGGTTCATCAAGGAGGTTAACCTGTAAAAGGCCACGTACTGGATTACAGGGTTATTGCAGGTGAACACCGATAGGTTAACCGGTGCCTGTGCAAATTGCTGTTTCAAGCTTCAAAGCCACCGAATGGATTTTGATACCCATCTGCCATTAAAATGTGTCTTAGTCTCCTATGTGGCTTTGAAGATGCCAACCATGATGTATTGTTTAGGGGCACAGGAACTGGATCAGACATTTCAGAGCCAGGTGCAAGAAACTCTAGTGTGGACAATTATAGCCTGCCCACGGGGGACATTACCTCTTAACACCCATTGCCTTATGTCCTGAAGCAGGAGTATCATGTGGCAATGAGTTCTGCAGGCTAATTCCACATTATTATTTCCTTTGATCAGTTTTATGTTACCTGGCAGTAGCACCGAAAGGCCTTCTTTGTGCTAGGTGCTGTGCAAACATACAGAGCAGGTGTAGATGACAGGTGGTCGAACATGCTGGTGCCTTGTCTTTATTAGCACTCCCACCATTGCTACCAGCAGCGTAGATTCCATAACAGAGTGTAGAGGAGTCCTGGCCTAAGAGACAGTTTCTGCCCCAAAGATTTTACAATCCAAGCGAGTTGAATAGACAGAGAGATCCACCCTTCTGGGGCTCCCTTGAGGACTGGGACTGCTTTCCCTACTGAAACAACGAGGAGTACTTATGGCACCTTATAGACTAACAAATTTATTTGGGCATAAGCTTTCATGAAGTGGAAAATACAGTAGGAAGATATATATAGCAGTACTGCTATCTTCCTACTGTATTTTCCACTCCGTGCATCTGATGAAGTGGGTTTTAGCCCATGAAAGCTTATGCCCAAATAAATTTGTTAGTCTATAAGCTGCCACAAGTACTCCTCATTATTTTTGCTGATACAGACTATCACGGCTACCATTCTGAAACCTTTCTCTACTGAAACATCCCAGGACTTGCCCAAAGTAAAACAGAGTCAAAAGGCAGAGCGAGAAACAGAACCCAGGAGTCCTGATTCTTAGCCTGTCCCCTCGTTGTTATCCAGTAGATCCCACTCCTCTCCCAGAGCTAGAACTATAACCCAATTGTCCTGACTCCCAGCCCCCCCGCTTTAACCCACTTGATCCTATTTCTCATTCACAGCTGGGAGCAGAACCCGGGAGTCCTGACTTCCAGCCCCCCTCTCCATGCTAGGCCTGAACTGTGGTATTGATCAGAGCCCCACCATTCTGATCTGTGGCTAGCACCTTGGCGTGGAGTAAACACAACCACAACCTCAGGTCCCTAATTCCAACTCCCCCCTTGGAAAGACAAATAAACTCTTGTGTCAGGGGAGTGAAGAAAATATCGTTTGTTCTGAACTTTTCAGGTTTCCTGGACTCCTCCCCCTCACTGACTAACCCGCCCAGCTGTGTGCACGAGGGCTCAGCTTACAGGCAACTCTGAGGATAAATAGCCCAGAAGGAGCTACTTCTCCTGACCCTCCTGTCCTCACCATGGGGGGCTCTGCTCTCTGCCTGGTGGCCGTGTTTGCTTTCTACTTCCCGGCTGTTTCTCACAGCCAACTGTAAGTACCCCACGCTTCTGCCTCGGTGATGGGGATATTAACCTGGGTTCGTTACATGGCTGCCAATGGAAACCAAGCTCAATTTTCCTCTCTTCTCTGCTACTGTCTGTGGAGTGGGAACAGGCTGTAGAAATTCTCTTCCTCACCTGGTCCAACCCTCTTCTCCCTCGCTCAGTTCCGAGGCTAATTTTGGGGTTTGGAAGACAGATTTTTTTTAAAGAATAAACTGGATTTTGAGTCTCACTTGATCCAAGTGAACCAGGTCTAGACTGGGAGTAACTCCATTGAAAACAATGGGGTTGCACCCTCCTGAAATGCACTGAAATCAGTGGGATTGTCTTTTCCTTAGCTTCAGGGGGCTTAGGATCAGGCCCTAAAGGAGACCAGAATCAGGTCCTATAGGGCCACATCTTGAACTCCTTCCTCAATTTCTACATCCGCAAGCACCCAGTGGGGCTAAATTCTATTTTCGGTGTATACTGGTGCAAACCTGGAGTAACTCCACTGACTTCAATGGGTAGTTACACTGGAGTAACTCCACTGGCTAAGGGGATTGCTTATGGTGCATGAGGCAGACCGGAACCCAGTTCACTTCCAAGGGGCTGGTGGGCTTCCAAAACACAGTGGTCCACAGCTTGGGCACTGCCCTGGGAGTCAGGACTCCTGGGTTCTATTTCCAGCTGTTGGAGGGAATGTGCCTGGGGGGCCAGAAGATGGGAATGGGAGTCAGAACTCCTTGGTTCTACCTGACGCTCTCACTAGGGGGATATCCAGGAGACGCCTGGATTCTAGGAGGGGAATGATGTCTAGTGGTCAGAGCCAGATGGTGTGACTAGGAGTCAAAACTGCTGGGCTCTATTCCCAGCTGAATCACTGACTGGCTGTGTGACCTTAAGGAAGTCCCTCCCCTTTTCTGTGCCGGCCTCTCCCTTATCTGTGAAAGGGGGATCATGACACTTACTTACCTCTGTAAAGTGCTGCGAGATCTATGTCTGGCGAGTGCTTTGAGCGTGACCCTGGGGCTAAGCTTCTATTGTCCCTCTGACTGATTGGCTGCCTGGCATGGTTACCGCCTCCCGGCCTGTTCATGTCTGTGCTGGGGTGGCCAGATGAACAGCCAAGAGCCAGACCAATTGCCCATGTGCTTGGCTCTAAAGCTGGGAAGGGATCTTGGTGCAAGGGGCTGGCAGTGATAAAAGGGAGGAGGCAGGAACAGGTAGTTTGATTTGATTTGGTGCTGTCCCCTATGGCCAGGCCAAACGATGGACGTGACACTGAGCGGGTGACAGAGGGAAACTCCGAGGGATTCCCCCCTTCAGAACTGGGGGGAGGGGGCTGCTTAAAGGTTCATCCCACCTCAGGGGCCTGCTGAGCCAGTGAGAAGCCAGAAGCTGCATGAGAGATGTATTGATGTGTCAGGATGACCCAACTCACCTACGGAGCCTGGGTCGGGTCCCCACCCTCCCCATGGTGCTGGAGCTGCTGCCATCCGGGTGCCAGACTTCGGGGTGGTAGCCAGACGTCTGGATGTGGGTCTGGGATTTGCAGCTTGACCCCACTGGGAATGCACCACGGTGGGCTGCAGGCCAGACACGCAGACCTCGGTGCAGCTTTCCCCAAAGAGTTCCAGAGATTTATGAAACCTGTTTCTGAGCCTGGGCCAACTTTCAGGAAAGGAGCAGGGAGGATTCTCCCAGGAGGGAGAGAGGAGATTTGGTAGCCACCGTGCAGCGCTCACTCCAGGTCTCAACCCTGACCTGCGTCTCTAGGATTTCTAGGAGGAACATCAGGGGCCTACCTGGTCCATTTTGACAGCGCTCTGGTGGATGGCTGGTACCAAGCACACGCCCTGCTTAGATGTTCCTGGTATTGCCAGCGGAGCAGATGAGCAGTAAACATGGCCCATGCTCGAAGACTCCCCAGCACAGCATGCTCCTCTCTAGGCAGGGTCAGGCCGTGCAAAGGGCAGCACATTCCAGAGGGCTCCGTAAGAGGGTCACACACGCTGGCTGCAGACCGTACGATCGGAGTTGATGGAATGCAGGACACAGTATCGCCCTCTCCAAGGGGCACTGGGGTCAGCACTAGCTCAGTTGGGAGAGCTCCTTCTACTGAGCCCCCCAACCTGCTCCCTGCAGCACAGCGCCCCCTAGCGCCATACTGGGGTATTGGGGTCAGCACTGACTGCCAGGGGAGAGCACCCCCCACTGAGCCCCCCAACCTGCTCCTTGGAGCACAGCGCCCTCTAGTGCCATCCTGGGGTATTTGGGTCAGCAGTAGCTCAGATGGGAGAGCTCCTTCTACTGAGCCACACAGCCTGCTCCCTGCAGTACAGCGCCCCCTAGCGCCGCACTGGGGCATTGGGGTCAGCACTGACTGCCAGGCGAGAGCGCCCTCTACTGAGCCACTCACCCTGCTCCCTGCAGCAAAGCGCCCCGGAGCACAACACTGGGGTATTGGGGTCAGCACTGACTGCCAGGGGAGAGCAGCCCTTGCTGAGCCCCCCCACAGTGCCAGATTAAAGAATTTTGGGGCCCTGTGTGCACTATGGAAATGGTGGGAAGTGTGTGACCGGGGGAGTTGGGTCCTACCCCTAGGGGGTGGGAGGACCTAGGAGGGTATGTTATACAGACAAAACTACACAGGATCTTTTCAGGGGGCAAGACAAAGATGCCACATTTATTATGATAACAATTTGATTTATGACCAATAACTAATATCTTAATCCTTCTACACACACATTATACCTAATACCTATACACACACACACACACACACACACACTCACACATCCATCAGATGTTCTGCAGCTGCTGCATAGTTACCAATCCTAAACGTAGCTTGAGTTCGTGGCTTGATTTTGCAGCTTGGGTTCGTAGCTTGTGGCGGCTAACTGGCCAGGAAAGCCAGGCACAAGGACGAGCTGGGTCTCTGTTGGGCATGCACCGATGCCCTTCCATGTTGGCAGCAGAATGTTACCCTCCAAAGTTTTCCATCTCACCCATCCTTTTTGTAGGCTTTAGTTTGAATCCAGAGTCTATAGGTCACTGTGTCACGCTGCCTCTGGGTTTGGTGATTGATCACCCGTCAATTGCAGACCTGACATTCAGCCTGGGACCTGGCTTTGATCTTCCTTCTATTGTACCTTTTCTTTTTAGTGTGGACTCTTCTTACTTTGTTAGGGCTGTTGTCTGCATCTTCAGCCGTTGGTGTTGGAGCTCTGTTTCATCAGGACAGGCTGGGGTTGGAGATTGATTCCATCACCCATACATAGCTCATTCACACGTCTAAACTAAACTAATAAGATTACAGCAGGGTTTGCAAAAATGAAGGTTGCAGCAAGCCCTTACAAAATGGAGTACGCGTTTTAAAATGGGGTTTGAATTACAATATGGCAAACAGTGAACAGAAGTTATAATATAGACAAGTGTAATAAATGGTGAACAGAAGTTCCAATACTGAAACAGTGCAAGTCTTAGTGATTTAAGCAGGAATTGGATTGATAGTGAAACTTACAGAGCCATAGCTGACTGAACAGCTATGGCTCTTAACAAGCATCTTAACTATCAATTAGCCAGTTAATGAATGAATGTTATTTCATTCATAAAACTTTACTTATGAAGTTACATAAATAAAGTGAACAATTAAAAACAATTTCATTTATCAGTTCTACAGGTATTGGAGAGTGAGCCCACCACACAGTTACCCAATATGGTGGCCTGGCTCCCTGCTCCAGCCCATTGGCTCTCACCATAGTGCACTGGCAGGGGTGGGGCCTCTGTACCCATTCTGGTCTGGTGCCATTGGCTCACCTGCCCAAACTGGACTGTGATGGGCCAAATAAAATAATCTGGCAGGCTTTGTTCACCACCACCACCACCCCCGCGCCCCGAGCACTGAGTACACGTGGGTTAAACCAGGTCTGCCCCCACCAGCAAAGCACTAGCATCAAACTGGGGCCTCAAGATCAGCACAGAGTTGGAAGATAGCACCCCCTACTGAGCCACCACCTTGAAAATTGCAATGCAGCACCCCCAGCACCATGCAAGGGCATTGGGATCAGCACTGACTTAAAGGGAAGAGCATCCCCTACTGTATTGGTGTACAGCGGGGCAGCCCATTTCAGAAAACTGGCAACAGCAATGTCTTTTATGACAGAGGAAAAGGCTGGGGACACATCCACTCACAACAATTTTCATTAGGGACAGGAGTGCATTATGCCCTGAACTTTTCGCCTACGTGTGTGTGTGTGTGTGTGTGTGTGTGTGTGTGTGTGAGACCTTTATCTGGTATGAAAAACTCAAGTCCAATCGTCTGTCACCCTTCCTACCGGAGTGACACACAGACAACTTGGCTGACATTTAGCAAAACTTTTTATTTCCCTCCAGGCCTTCCTTGTGAATTCACAACACCGTGGGTGATGTAATCAGTCAATGATTTCACCAGGAAGACCGCAGCCTTGCTTTAGCGCCATTGCCTGAGGGGGGATTTTCCAGACAGCCTTAGGTGATTTAGGGGCAAAGTCAACTGGACTTGGAAGGGCTTGTCTCCATGAAGAGTTAGTTCACAGCAAACTGAGGTGGAAATCTACCCCCCACTGCACACTAACTGTCTGTGAGGACACTGTTAATGTGCACTAACAGTTCCTTAGTGCACTTTGTCTTTGTGCACCTTGGGCCCCAGCGGCCGTGGCCCTGCTGCAATTTTTAGGCACCAGCTCGATCAGAGCTAGCACCTGTGTGCCCTGGTCTACATTTAACATTTAGGTCAACCTAGCTACATTGCCCAGGGGTTTAAGCAGTACTGTAGTTAAGACAACCTAACTGCCGGTGTAGATGCGGCTAGGTTGATGGAGGAATGGATGGTGCATTATCTACACTGGTAGAATAAGCTCATAGTGTAGACAAGCCCTATGTCTACCCAAATTGGGAGTCACGCCTCCCAGCGGCTGTGTAGACAAACCCCTAGAGGCAGGAACTCTCTCTTACTCTGTGTTTGTACCGTGCCTCAGTCGCTGTTGGGATTTCGAGATGCTGCTGTAAAGCAAATAATAAATTATAAACCGTGGTAACAAGCTTGGTATAAAACTATCCTTGGGGATGTGGGAATCGCAGCCAGTGGGGTTTTAAATACTGACTGAATTAATCACATCGACCTTTTTGCCATTCACAGCTACTCCCTGATCACACCCAACGTCCTGCGAGTGGAGAGTGAAGAGAAGATCGTGGTGGAAGCCCATGGTCTCAGTGCCCCAATCGAGGTTACAGTCATCGTGCATGACTTCCCGCTTAAGAAAAACATCTTATACCAGGTCCAAACCAACCTCAACTCTTCAAATGGGATGATGGGCACAGCCATAATAAAGGTGGGTAAAACCCCAGCCTCAGGTCATCCAGTGAAACAAAGGGTATCATTTCAACAGTGTCCAATTCATTTTAGGAGGTTCCAATATTTTCACTCCCCAACTCTACAATACCGAGACGTTCAGACCCGTCCAGGTTGGATGTCGTTCTAGAAGAGACACTCTAGCCCAGCATGAAGTTATGAGCTGGAATTGCTGGGTGAAAGTCTATGGCCTGTGTTATACATAGAGCCCTACCAAATTCACGGCTGTGAAAAACGCATCACGGACCGTGAAATCAGACCTCCTCTGTGAAATCTAGCTATTGGAGGGGAGGAAAAGGGGCAGGGCTGGGGGCGCCCCAGCCGCGGGCTCCTACCATGTCCCTGGCTCCAGCTGTTTGTCCCCTCAGGGCTGGGGAGGGACAGGACTTACTGTTGCCCTGCACAGCTGCTCTCTGGGGGAGATCAGACCCACCTCTGGGGACCTCCCCTGGCTGCAGGAAGCTCCAAGGCTGGGCAGCAGCTTCAGAATTTCCTGCAGCGACAGGAGGTTGCCAGAGATGGAGGTGGGTCCAATCTCCCCCATGCTGCTGGGAACGCCCCAGCCAGGGGAGGTACACAGAGGTGGGTCTGATCTCCCCCCGAGGGCCGTGCAGGGGAAAAGGAAGTCCTGTCCCTCCCCAGCCCGGCCGGGACTAGCAGCTAGGAGCCCCTGGCTGGGGCGCTCCCAGAAGCACGGGGGAGATCAGACCCACCTCCACCTCCGGGAACCTCCTGTGACTGCAGGAAGCTGAAGGCAGTGCAGAAGTGAGGGTGGCGATCCTATGACCCTCCTATAACAGGCTTGCGACCCCTCCCCCATGAATCCCTTTTGGGTCAGGATCCTCACAGTTCCAACACCCTGAAATTTCAGATGTAAACATCTGAGAACATGAAATTGACTAATTTTCAAATCCTAGGGCAATGAAATTGACCAGAATGGACTATGAATTTGGATGGGCCCTAGTTATACAGGAGGTCAGACTAGCTGATCGTGTTGGTCCCTTCTGGCCATAACATCTACGAATCTATTAGTGATGGGAGACGTATAGCTAACTAGTCAGATAGGCATTGTGGGGGTCTCTTGTTGGGGACCTAAAAACTGAGGTGCCCCTAGGGTTACCAGATTTCCCGATTTTATAGAGACAGTCCTGATATTTGGGTTTTTTTCTTATATAGGCTCTTATTACCCCCCACCCTCTGTCCCGATTTTTCACACTTGCTGTCTGGTCACCCTAGGTCAGTGGTCCCCAACCTTTTTGTGGCCAGTAGCACATTCATGTTTTCAGAAGAGTGTGGCAGGCGCCAACAATTTTTCAAGGCTTATTTTGTATTTGTACATTAAATAATATGAAAAACATCATATTTAATATTACATAATATATGAATATATCTCACAGCAGAGAGAAGAGAGAAGCCGCGAGGACAAAGAACACCCACGCCCGCAGCCCCAGAGTACTCTGTCCTCAGCAGGCGCGGGGCACCGGCTTCTCTCCCCTGCTGGGCACTAGGCGGGCGCACATAAATGCCCTGGCGGGCCCCATGGCACCCGTGCAGGGCCAGCTCCAGGCACCAGCTTGGCAAGCAGGCGCTTGGGGCGGCCACTCCGGAGAGGGGCGGCACGTCCTGCTATTCAGCGGCAATTCGGCGGACGGTCCCTCACTCCCGCTCGGAGCGAAGAACCTCCCGCCGAATTGCAGCTGCAGATCGTGATCGCAGATTTTTTTTTTTTTTTTTTTGGGCTGCTTGGGGTGGCAAAAACTCTGGAGCCGGCCCTGCGCCCGCGGGCACCACGTTGGGGACCACTTCCCTAGGTGCTCCAAATTAGGAAGTAGAAGAAAATGTTGAGGGGAAGGATGGTCTAGTGGTTATGGTGCTAGCCTGGGCCTCAGAAGACCTGGGTTTGATTTCTAGCTGTGTCATAGACTCTCTCTGAGTCCTTGGGTAAGTCACTTACTTGCTCTGTGCCTCAGTTTTCCTATCTGTGAAATATAGATAATAGCACTTCTTTATTTTGTGGGGGGGAGGGAAAGGGTCATGCTGTGAGGGTAAATGCATTAAAGTTGAGGCACTTGGGTAATAATATACTGACATGTTAATAGGGGCCATATAATAACTTAAATAGATAAATTGAATCACAGTGAGATCTAACATCAAACCACATTGGACAGATAGCAGTTCCGTTGCTTAAAGCACGACTAGATACTCAGGTACTGCAGTGGTGGGGGCGGTACAAGAACCTGTACTGAACAAAACATGCCAATGACATGATTTTGTTCATTTTTTGGCATTTTCCATTGCAAATAAAAAAAAAGACGACAATGAAATGGTTAAAGTCACAAGAGTTTTGGTGAATACTTTGGTCTTAATTCCTGTTAACACGTCAAAGCCAATTATTTGTGTCTCAGCTGACTTGGGAGCGTCTTCATTCAATGCACCGAGGTTCTGAGGTCAGGTACATAACCATATGCACTATGGCTCGTGTTTGCACTGCCTGGGAAACTTGCTCAGAGCTTGCCAAGTCCTGTCCCTAATCTGCACTGGTCACAGCATCATTTCTTTCTCTGGTTCCCTGGTGGAGCAGGATTCTCATTGTGAGTTGATCCAAAGTCCTGGCCGGGAATGGAGAGTTTTGGGGACAGAGGGAAGGTCTCCAAGATGTTACAGTTTTAGGGGAGCACAGCAGGAATAGTCGGGAGCACATCAGTGCAGTAGAACTGACTTCAGCAGGACACCAGGGGACACCCTTTGGTTAACAAACATTCCATATAACCGGAGGTGACCGGACAATGGGTACTGGGCCATCCAAATGGTCTGGCCTGACTCACTGGTGGTGACCTACGCTGACTGTGCCATCCTGGGAATCCCCCTCCACCTGGGGTATTCCCCAGTGAGGAGACCCACCATCTTCTCGCAGCTGTGTAAGCTGCTGGAGGAACTGCATGTAGAGCGGGTTAATAAAAGGCCAGGGTTTCTTATGGATTCTTTCCATGTATAAAAGTATAACAAGTGGGGTCCCGCAGGGATCAGTTCTGGGTCCGGTTCTGTTCAATATCTTCATCAATGATTTAGATAATGGCATAGAGAGTACACTTATAAAGTTTGCAGACGATACCAAGCTGGGAGGGGTTGCAAGTGCTTTGGAGGATAGGATTAAAATTCAAAACGATCTGGAAAAACTGGAGAAGTGGTCTGAAGTAAACAGGATGAAATTCAATACGGACAAATACAAAGTACTTCACTTAGGAAGGAACTATCAGTTGCACACGTACAAACTGGGAAATGACTGCCTAGGAAGGAATACTGCAGAAATGGATCTGGGGGTCATAGTGCATGAGTCAACAGTGTAACACTGTTGCAAAAAAAGCAAACATCATTCTGAGATGTATTAGCAAGAGTATTGTAAGCAAGACATGAGAAGTAATTCTTCCACTCTACTCTGCACTGATTAAGCCTCCATGGGAGTATTGTGTCCAGTTCTGGGCGCCACATTTCAGGAAAGATGTGGACAAATTGGAGAAAGCCCAGAGAAGATCAACAAAAATGATTAAAGGTCTAGAAAACATGAGCTATGAGGGAAGATTGAAAAAATTGGGTTTGTTTAGTCAGGAGAAGAAAAGACTGAGAGGGGACATGATAACAGTTTTCCAGTAGATAAAAGGTTGTTACAAGGAGGAGGGAGAAAAATTGTTCTTCTTAACCTCTGGGGGTAGGAAAAGAAGCAATGGGCTTAAATTGCAGCAAGGGCGGTTTAGGTTGGACATAAGAAAAAACTTTCTAACTGTCAGAGTGGTTAAACCTGGAATAAATTGTCTAGGCAGGTTGTGGAATCTCCATCATTGGGGATTTTTAAGAGCAGGTTGGACAAACACCTGTCAGGGATGGTTTAGATAATACTTAGTCCTGCCTTGAGTGCAGGGGACTGGACTAGATGACCTCTCGAGGTCCCTTCCAGTTTTATGATTCTATGATTCTGTAACTTAAGCATCATTAACACTACAAAGGTCTTTTGTGTAGAGCAGAGGTCTCCAAACTACAGCCCATGGGCCGGATCCAGCCCGGGGATTCCATTTGTCCGGCCCTCCAACCAACAGGGGAGACGCGAACACGGGGAGGGGCCGCTGGCAGCAGCTCACAGGGGCGGCAGCACAGCTAAGCTGTGCAGAGGGGTGAGTGCCTCTGGGCAGGGGCAGCAGGTTTTTATAATTTTTGGTGGTGCCCAGAACAGGTCCAAGTCCCCCTCCCCCCCCCCCCCCACACCTGCTTTGTAAGCCAATAGACAGTAACTCCTCACTTAAAGTTGTCCTGGTTAACGTTGTTTTGTTGTTACATTGCTGATCAATTACAGTGGCTCTCAAACTTTTTTTCCCGCGGACCACTTGAAAATTGCTGAGGGACTTAGCGAACCACTTAATGATCTTTCCAAATGCTGTATGTACCATTAGCTAACTATTGTAAAATGCTTTGGATAAAAGTGCTATATAAAAACCCCTAATTAATAATTAACTTTTTTTGTTCTACACATAAAAGCACACAACTCATATTTTAATATCAGTAGTCTTAACCTTTCTAATGTGATGGATGTGCCCTCTCTCCCCCGCCGCAGCAGCCCCTCAAGCTGGGACTGGGAAGAAGGGGGGTTCTCTCCCTCCCTCCCCTACCGCAGCAGCCCCTGAGGTCTGGCTGGATAGGAGGGGGGGTCTCTCCCCTGCCACAGCAGCCACAGAGCTGAAGCTGGGAAGGAAGGGGGTCTCTCCCCAGCAGCCGCAGCCCTGAGCCTCTTTCTCTGGCCACTGTAGCCCTGCACTTCCCAAATTCCCCCCACCCCCTCTACCTACACCACTGCCCCTCCTACCTACTCCCTATTCTCCCCAAGGCCACCACCTCTCCTTACATGTGCATCTTCTCCAGGGTCCAGGCACCTAATTAGAGGTGCGTGGCTCCACTAATTAGGTGGGTGGCCCTTCATTCTCTCATGTGCCGCGGCCCAGGAATGCACCTTAAAGGGAACTATACGCGGACCCCCTGAATGGAGCTCACAGACCACTGGTGGTTCATGGACCACAGTTTGAGAACCTCTGAATTAGAGAACATGCTCATTTAAAGTTGCCCAGTGCTCCCGTATAGTGTTGTTTGTCAGCCACCTGCTTTGTCCACTGCTTGCAGAAAGAGCAGCCCGTTGGAGCTAGCTGATGGGGGCTTGGAACCAGGGTGGAAAGACAGCCCCACTATCAGCTCCCCTAAGTTCCCTGTGCGGCTGCCCCCCAGCAGGCTATCAATTGCTGGGCAGTTCAGGTGTCCCTCCCCCTACAGCTGTGTGCTGTTCCTGCCCTCTGCCTTGGAGCTGCTCCGGGAGCCTCCTGCTGTGGGGGGGGGGGAAGAGGGGTGCTGTTGTCAGGGTGTCCCCCTCCCCCATTCCTGCCCCTCCATCTCTACAGAGCAGGGGGGACACGACAGGGCTCAGAATGGAGGGAGCTTGCTGGTAGCAGCTGCTGTCTCAAAGTCTCTCTCCCACACACAGGGTGAGTGTCTCTGTCACTCTCTGCCATGCTGTCTCCCCTCCCCCCATTCCTGTTGCCTTATAGTGTGTGAGGCTGCATTAACAACAATGTGTTAACCCTTGAGGGCTCAGCCGAGTGCTAGTTCATCATTTAGCTTCCCCTGGGAAATATCCCACCCTCTGACTCCACCACCTCAACCAAACTTCACAATCATCATTGCTGTGTACAGTATTAAATTGTTTGTTTAAAACTTATACTATATATATATAGTCTTTTGTCTGCCCCCCCCCCCAAAAAAAATCCCTGGAACCTAAGCCCCCATTTACATTAATTCTTATGGGGAAATTGGATTTGCTTAACATCGTTTCACTTAAAGTAGCATTTTTCAGGAACAGAACTACAACATTAAGTGAGGAGTTACTGTATATTTTTTTAAACAATGTAAAAATGTGACAGCTCTGGGGTGGGGCTTGGGATGAGGGGTTTGAGGTGTGGGAGGGGCTCAGGGCTAAGGCAGAGGGCTGGGGTGCAGGGGTGAGGGCTCTGGGGTGGGGCTGGGGAGGAGGGGGTTGAGGTGTGGGAGGGGCTCAGGCAGAGGACTTGGGTGCAGGAGTGAGGGCTGTGGATGAGGGGTTTGGGGCATGGGAGGGGGCTCAGGGCTAAGGCAGAGGGCTGGGGTGCAGGGGTGAGGGCTCTGGGGTGTGGCTGGGGATGAGGCGTTTGGGGTGTGGGAGGGGCTCAGGGCTGGGGCAGAAGTTTGGGGTGCAGGGTTGAGGGCTGTGGATGAGGGGTTTGGGGTGTGGGAGGGGCTCAGGGCTGGGGCAGAGGGTTGAGGTGCAGGGGGTGCGGGCTCTGGGGTGGGACAGGCCTCAGGATGAGGAGTTTGGGTGCAGACAGGCTGCCCCAGGGCAAGGGCCAGAGTGGAGGATTCCCTCCAGCCCTCTCCCCACAGGCAGCAGTGCGCTCCGGGGGAGCCCCCCCCACACTTCCCCTCTGCACCACACTCACCTCGCACCACTGTCACTGCACGTGCTCCTAGGGCCCCTCTCAGGTACAGGAAGCCCCCTTGTCTCCCCTGCGGTGGGTGCCGGGGGAGGGGCTGCCATCACATGTGCACCTCCTCCCCTGCTGCTGCCCCTCACTGTAGCCTCACTGGGGGTGGGGGTGGGGCTGCCCCTTGCCCAGCATGGGGCAGGAGTGGTGACTGTGGGCGGGGGGAGGGGCTGTGCTGGTGGAGGGTCCCATTGGAAAATGAAAGAGTCTGAGGGGAAAGGGAAGGCTCAGGGTCAGCCTGCCCTGGCAGTAGTGGATGGGGGGGAACTAGGACCCTGGGGTGGCAATTGATGCAGGAGGCAACATGGAGCTGCAGGGGAGAGCCTGGGACGCTCTGCTCTGGGACCCGGGAAGGCAAGTGGGGTAGCAAGTGGGGGTCAGGGGGACACTTGGGGGAGGCGTGTGAGGGTGGCAGGTGGGGCCGGGGTAGAGACCCGACCCCAAACATTGGTGGAGCTGGGCTCCCGGGCTCTGAATATAGCTGGAGCCCGGGCACCACCAGCACATACAACTCGCCGCCTATGCCTCTGGGAGCCAGTGTCCTCCCAAAAGGGGAGCCAACTTAGGGGAGAATCGTTGCTGCAGCCGAGCAGGCATGGACCCCTGCCTTAGAGTAAAAATACAAGCCAGATGCTTAATTACATCTCCAATAAATGGAGTAAAGAAGATGGAAATTAACAATTTCATAATGGTTAAATTTTAACTACAGCACTAATAGAACCAAACAGTATTTGTATGATACAAATGTGTGAGTTTTTAGAAATAAAATAAAAAAAAATGTGAAATGATTTTTAATGTATTGACAAATATTTTGTGTGATTTCACAGTACCTGCATCGATTAACTTTTATACCTGATTTAGAATTTAATGCAATACTGACACAGTAGAGAAGTGTTGTTTTTAAACGATTGTGCATATATTTGCATATATTTTATTTCGTTCACAGTCAAATATGGCCCTCGTCTCATAAAGTTTGGAGACCCCTGGCGTAGAGCATCCCTTGCGGTGGTGAGTAAAAGCAGGAAGAACTCATCCATGCTCTTCTTCTCATACAGGTTCCCACCAAAGACATAAAGAAAGATTCCAAACGAAACCAGTATGTGGTGGTCCAGGCTAAGTTCCCTAAGCAAACCCTGGAGAAAGTGGTTCTGGTCCATTTCCACAGTGGATACATCTTTATCCAGACAGATAAAACCATCTATACACCCGAGTCTGCAGGTACTGCCTTCCCCTGGTCTCTTCTAATGGGAAGGGGTCGGAGCTGCTGATGTCATGTCATATCTACAGCAGCTGCGGGTCCATCCAGTTCATATTGCTTTGCTTGTTGTCTGGCTGAAGATGGAGGACAGTTGGATGAGAGACTCTGCCACCACCAATTTGCAATATTTCACCCTTCACCATCCTCCTAGCTGGAATGTCCCATTGAGTGTTAGATACCGAAAGACTGGGTGGGCTTTGGGATTGAGAATGGGTGATAGAACTTTTCAAATTACAGTGACTGCTTCTGCTCCATCTTGTACCGAGATACATGTCCCCATCTGACGACCGTCCCAAAGCCTGTGTGAAATAGGGGCTGCTAATCCTAGCCCATTCAGAGCAGGACAGGTCTCTGCAATGACAAAGCCCGCCCACCTGGTACGTAGCGACAGGAGAAATGCAAGACAACGCCCTAAAGAAAAAAGCCATGGAGATCTCAGGCTGTAGAAAGAGGCTATCGTGAAACAACCTGTGATGGGGGCTAATGGATCAGATCCTCCATGGAGTTAGGCACCGAACCCCCGTTGGTTTCAATCAGACTTAGACACCTAAGTAGCATTGAGGATCTGAGCCAAGGTGTCTATCAGTTAACGACGTCCTTCTCTTCTCTCTTTATTTTCTCAGTCCTCTACCGGATCTTCACTGTGGGTCACAAACTGGAACCATTGAATAAGATAGTGATCGTGGAGTTTGAGGTGAGGTCGCTGTTCTGAGTGAGCCCGTGGGGGGGATAGGTGGGTTTAGCCACTTGTCTGGGTAACGCGCTGCAATTTATTGTGACTGAGGAGGCTGCACAGAACCCCTGCGTGTAGCAGCAACATGGTACGGCCAGGAGAAAAGCAAATGATTGTCTGAGGTCTCTCCTTGCAAACCTTTTCAATGCAAATTTTCCTCCAGTCATTAGGGAGGTTACAAAGTTTGCAGGAGCAGCAGCCAGGCAGCTCTCAGGGGAGGTCCCGCGGTTCTGCAACAGTGTTAACGCTTGAGGAAAGTTGCGTGGAGTTCTTCAGGAAGAGCCAGGCAGGTGCTTGTCTGGGGAGGCTGAAGACAAGGAGCCACTGCAAGGAGCCCTTTGAAGGACGTGTAAAGTGGTGGCAGGAACAGGGATTATAGCTCCAGGCGTTAGTCCTCTTAAGGCCCTTTCCACTGGGCTTTATGGTCCATAAAATAAAGTAAATCAGCTGCAATCCCCTGGGCAATAATCCCCAGGGGTTTCCTCACCTCAGCCAGCTGGGAGGGGAGAGAACACATCTGTCCCTTCAGTTCCTCTTTGACTCAGTTTCCCCTTTCTTTGACACTCTGCCCTGAGCAGCAGCATAACCAGCTGGGGCCTTGTGATGGGGAGCAGCTGTGTCTGGCAGAGCGACGCGGCCCTTGGGGCAGCTCCAAGGTTTGCAGATAGCTCAGGGTTAAGCCTGGCGTCTGCAAGTCTGCTGTGGAGGCTCTTCAGCTTACGAGTTGCTTCCTTGAGTTCTTTGGTGGCCTCGCTGAGCCAGGTCAGGAGAGATTTGTCGTTTTTTCCAGTGTCTCTGGCTAGTTAAGAAATTCAAGCCAATCAGTGGAGTCCAGATTATTACATGCTATTGTTGGAAGTGTGGAGAACCCTCCACTGGCCCAGGAATGTATACGTGGCAGATGATGAAGTTAAGAATAATTGACAGCATTTTTCTCCCTAAACTCTTAACTCGTTTCCTTTCCAGACCCCTGAGTCCATTATTGTCAAGCGGCTTTCCATCACCGACCCCTTGAAATCAGGCTTCTTCTCCCGGAACTACACCTTGCCGGAGATTGTCAGGTAAATTGCCCTGATGTTACTATGCCTGGCTGGAGCAGAGCTTTGCAGGAGTTGGGCTGGGAAGCAGAAGAGATGATGTGGAGCTAGTTATTGTGTGTGGCCCATCAACTAGCTCATCTCCTACAGGCATTTCCAAGTGACGTGGAGAAAACAAACTCTCCTGCCACATACCCAGTCTTGGCATAATTTGATTGGTATTTGTTATAGTTTCGATGGATAATCATGTTTATTTGTAAGCCTTTTTTTCAGTTTCGATCACTTCAAATGCTCAGTTGTGCAAAATTAAAATTATGGTGTTTTATCGTCTCCCATTCTGATTTTTAGCAATTTAAATTTTCACAGGTAGGGGAAAACATGGTGGGCCAGACAACGGTGGCGGGGTCTGACAATACTTGTTTAATGAGAGTAAACACTGAGATTCAAAAAAGCAAAAGCTTTATAGCCATTAACACACACATTGTCAACATCGTTTGGCCAAATACACAAAGTATAAATCCTTAAATCAAACTGTAGTAAGTTCTCAAGCCGCATTTTTCTTGCTTTGCCTATCTGTAAATTTCGATATTATCGATGGAAATGTGTTTTTGTCGGTCTGTGTGTGCACGGTGAAATCAATGACACATATCGATAAAAATCTAATCTTTCCAAGTCTACGCAGACACCAGAATGAAGCTGCACTGACTTCCTTGCCATTACTCCTGATTTATTCCAGAGTATGTGAAGTCAGGATCAGGCCCTGTTGGCCTGTTTTTCAAAAGTGCTGAGCACTGTACCTCCCATTCTGTGGGATTTATGAATGCTCAACTACTCTGAAAATTACATCAGTGAGCTGGTGAGCAAGGGACTGATTTTGGTATGGATCGGAGTTTCCTTACGTTTGGGGTTGTTTGGATTGAGGGTTTTGGTCCACGCAGATTGTAGAAACAAGTGCCGGCCACAAAGTTTAGATCCAAACTTCCCAAACCTTGCTGGCCAAAGGCTGAGGGGGTTGTGGATCAAATGTTTTGTTCCAAGTCCCTACCTCTAGTTCTGGTTCATGAAAACATCAAGGTGCAGAAAAAAATGACTTGTCTGAGGGTCCCTGTGGTTTCCTGAAGACGGCTTGAGTTCCATGTATGGCTCAGATTTAGGTTCAGGAGCCGATAAAATTACTGGAGAAACAAGTGAGGCAGGTGGGCCTTGTGAAATGTGTGTGTTAAGTGCACTCAGTGTTCCTTCTTATTTCCTTCCTCCAGTCTGGGAACCTGGAAGATCACGGCCAGGTATGAAGACTCCCCTCAGCAGACCTTCAGTGCGCAATTTGACGTTAAGGAGTACGGTAAGAATCCAGCACTCACCAGGCCCAGGCTCAGGGAGCGGGTCTGTCTCTACTCTCCTGACACCATCTTGGAGCAGACTCTCCATTCGGCTTGGCTTTGCTGGCAACCCACCCTCTCCTACAAGCTCAATGTTCTCCTCTTCCCCTCTCATTTCTCCAGTGTTGCCGAGTTTCGAAGTTATATTGGAACCGTCTGAGAAGTTTTTGTACATCGATAGCAATGAAGACTTCAGGGTTTCTATCACTGCGAGGTGAGTCTGTGAGAGGGTGGAAGGGATCAGCTGAGTGGGGTAGCAACCACAGGTTTTAGTGCAGAAAGAAACCTAAGTCTTGCATCACTTTGGGAATGTTTTTCACTAAATGTTTTTTTTTCTTCCATGAAAAGTCTCTGTTTCCAATAGAAAATTCTGATTTTTTTTTTCATCCAAAAACCAATGTCCAAAAATGGAAAAAAAAATTGTCGAAAACCTTGTGATTCAGAAATGCTGGTGCGGTGCCTCATGGGAGTTGCCATTCGGGTGCTTCATTCTTCTCCATGGGCTGGGCTTGCTATCTGGACTTAAACTCCCATGTTGCACCATAGCCATGATGGTCCACTTCTCCTTACCATGGTGGATCATGGGAGATATAGACCAACCAAGGAACTGGGCCTATAGAGGAGAATGGTGGCACGAGGCCATAATATTCAGCAATAGGTTTTCTTGTGGCTCCTCTTACCCATCCTTATCTCCTCCAGGTACCTATATGGGAAAAAACTAGAGGGCACTGCCTTTATCCTCTTTGGGGTGAAGATGGATGATGAGAAGAGGAGTATCGCACAGTCTCTCAAGAGAATCTGGGTAATTCCTGTTTTCAGCTGGGAGGTATTCACGCCTCCTGGGGAACTGCATGGCTGAGGTCATGAAACTCTCTCTCTCTTTCTAGATAGAAGATGGAGAAGGGAAAGCAACGCTGACCAGAGAGATGCTGCAGGCTCAGTTTGCCAACCTGAACGAACTGGTTGGCCACTCGCTGTACGTCTCTGTCACCGTTTTGACAGAATCTGGTGAGCATCAGCAATAAGTGCAAAGCCAAGTGCTTTATTCACGGGGTGTTCCAAACTGGTACTGAGTGCAGTTCAAGGTGTTGATTTAGATGCATAAAGCCCTATCTGCGTAGGGTTCTGCAGATCTTAAGGGCTGCAGGCCAGATTCTGATCTCATTCGCTCTGGGGTAAACCTGGTGTGAGGGTTGTTCCCCCCCCGGGGTGCCACCTGATGTATTGGCGTATCACTGAGCCTGCCTGTTCCACCAGCCTGGGCTCCCTTACACTGTTCTGCCGAGCCAGGCCCTCTCAAGTCTCCTCCAGCACACACACAGGTAGGGACACGCCCAGCTGCAAAAAGACAGACACTGAAATCAGCACTGCAGGGGAAGGCTTCAGCTAAGGAATTTCCCAGCACTCAAGTGCACTCCCCCTCTGGAGTGTAAACCCCAAATTGTACTGTCTTGCACTGCACAGAGAACTGTACAGCGTAAGCCCTGAAATCTGCCCCCTCCCTCAGTGTGGAGGACGATATGCACAGCTTTTTGCTCCCCATTTATGAATTCCACTAACTGGTTTTAGAGAAAACAAAAACAAGTTTATTAACTACAAACGATAGATATTAAGTGTTTATAAGGGATAGCAAACAGATCAAAGCAGATTACCCTGCAAACAAAACAAAAACACAATATAAGCGTAGATGCTAAAGAAACTGGTTACAAGCAGTAATTTCTCATCCTAAATGTTGTTTTAGGCAGATTGCAGAGTTTCTTGAAGGCAAGCTGCTCTTGCTAGCAGCTTCAAACTCCAGGTATTTCTTTTCACAGGCCAGACACACTCTAGCCTGGACAGTCCTTTCTTCCCCAGATCAGTCTTAGGTGTTTACAGCAGTCACCTTGGGTGAAGATTCAGTGAAGAACCGACACTGATTATCTCACTTCCCTGCCTTAAATAGGTTTTACATATGGCGGGAATCCTTTGTCTTCCAGTGTGATTCCCACCCCTGGCCAGTGGAAAAGTACTAATTTTATTATGGAGTCTAGTATCAGGTGACTTAATCACATGACCCTGCAGCCATAACTCAAAGTCCATTTGCAGTGCCCCAGGAAGGTGGGAGATTAGCCTCTTCAAAGACCTATTCTTCTATAGTCTATTGACTTGTATCCAGCTAGCCAGCCAGTTGACTGATTGCATTTTGTCTGGTGGGGTTCTCCAGGTGCAAACACTTTTGTAGTACAGATGTATAGTCAATATTCCTAACTTAAGATACAAAAATGATACATGCATACACATGGGACGATCATATTCAGTAAATCATAACCTTTCCAATGATATAGATTCATAGATTCATAGATTATAGGACTGGAAGGGACCTCGAGAGGTCATCGAGTCCAGTCCCCTGCCCGCATGGCAGGACCAAATACTGTCTAGACCATCCCTGATAGACATTTATCTAACCTACTCTTAAATATCTCCAGAGACAGAGATTCCACAACCTCCCTAGGCAATTTGTTCCAGTGTTTAACCACCCTGACAGTATTTTCCTAATGTCCAACCTAGACCTCCCTTGCTGCAGTTTAAACCCATTGTTTCTGGTTCTATCCTTAGAGGCTAAGGTGAACAAGTTCTCTCCCTCCTCCTTATGACACCCTTTTAGATACCTGAAAACTGCTATCATGTCCCCTCTCAGTCTTCTCTTTTCCAAACTAAACAAACCCAATTCTTTCAACCTTCCTTCATAGGTCATGTTCTCAAGACCTTTAATCATTCTTGTTGCTCTTCTTTGGACCCTTTCCAATTTCTCCACATCTTTTTTAAAATGCGGCGCCCAGAACTGGACACAATACTCCAGCTGAGGCCTAACCAGAGCAGAGTAGAGCGGAAGAATGACTTCTCGTGTCTTGCTCACAACACACCTGTTAATACATCCCAGAATCACGTTTGCTTTTTTTGCAACAGCATCACACTGTTGACTCATATTTAGCTTGTGGTCCACTATAACCCCTAGATCCCTTTCTGCTGTACTCCTTCCTAGACAGTCTTTTCCCATTCTGTATGTGTGAAATTGATTTTTCCTTCCTAAGTGGAGCACTTTGCATTTGTCTTTGTTAAACCTCATCCTGTTTAACTCAGACCATTTCTCCAATTTGTCCAGATCATTTTGAATTATGACCCTGTCCTCCAAAGTAGTTGCAATCCCTCCCAGTTTGGTATCATCCGCAAACTTAATAAGCGTACTTTCTATGCCAATATCTAAGTCGTTGATGAAGATATTGAACAGCATCGGTCCCAAAACAGACCCCTGTGGTACCCCACTCGTTACGCCTTTCCAGCAGGATTGGGAACCATTAATAACAACTCTCTGAGTATGGTTATCCAGCCAGTTATGCACCCACCTTATAGTAGCCCCATCTAAATTGTATTTGCCTAGTTTATCAATAAGAATATCATGCGAGACCGTATCAAATGCCTTACTAAAGTCTAGGTATACCACATCCACCGCTTCACCCTTATCCACAAGGCTCGTTATCCTATCAAAGAAAGCTATCAGATTAGTTTGACATGATTTGTTCTTCACAAATCCATGCTGGCTGTTCCCTATCACCTTACCACCTTCCAAGTGTTTGCAGATGATTTCCTTAATTACTTGCTCCATTATCTTCCCTGGCACAGAAGTTAAACTAACTGGTCTGTAGTTTCCTGGGTTGTTTTTATTTCCCTTTTTATAGATGGGCACTATATTTGCCCTTTTCCAGTCTTCTGGAATCTCTCCCGTCTCCCATGACTTTCCAAAGATAATAGCTAGAGGCTCAGATACCTCCTCTATTAGCTCCTTGAGTATTCTAGGATGCATTTCATCAGGCCCGGGTGACTTGCAGGCATCTAACTTTTCTAAGTGATTTTTAACTTGTTCTTTTTTTATTTTATCCGCTAAACCTACCCCCTTCCCATTAGTATTCACTATGTTAGGCATTCCTTCAGACTTCTCGGTGAAGACCGAAACAAAGAAGTCATTAAGCATCTCTGCCATTTCCAAGTTTCCTGTTACTGTTTCTCCCTCTTCACTAAGCAGTGGGCCTACCCTGTCTTTGGTCTTCCTCTTGCTTCTAATGTATTGATAAAAAGTCTTCTTGTTTCCTTTTATTCCCGTAGCTAGTTTGAGCTCATTTTGTGCCTTTGCCTTTCTAATCTTGCCCCTGCATTCCTGTGTTGTTTGCCTATATTCATCCTTTGTAATCTGTCCTAGTTTCCATTTTTTATATGACTCCTTTTTATTTTTTAGATCGTGCAAGATCTCGTGGTTAAGCCAAGGTGGTCTTTTGCCACATTTTCTATCTTTCCTAACCAGCGGAATAGCTTGCTTTTGGGCCCTTAATAGTGTCCCTTTGAAAAACTGCCAACTCTCCTCAGTTGTTTTTCCCCTCAGTCTAGATTCCCATGGGACCTTACCTATCAGCTCTCTGAGCTTCCCAAAATCTGCCTTCCTGAAATCCATTTTCTCTATTTTGCTGTTCTCCCTTCTACCCTTCCTTAGAATTGCAAACTCTATGATTTCATGATCACTTTCACCCAGGCTGCCTTCTACTTTCACATTCTCAACGAGTTCCTCCCTATTTGTTAAAATCAAGTCTAGAACAGCTTCCCCCCTAGTAGCTTTTTCAACCTTCTGAAATAAAAAGTTGTCTCCAATGCAGTCCAAGAATTTGTTGGATAGTCTGTGCCCTGCTGTGTTATTTTCCCATATTTGTTATATCTCACAAGACTCATCTTGTATAAAACACATCTTAGTTATGCTGTAATCATATTATAACAATATTTCTTCTTTGAATTTTTGCTTATATCAATTCCAGTTAGGTGTGTGCACAGAAGTCGGAAACTTTTCCCTAGCAGCTACCCGTCAGGCTGGCTGTGGAGCCCCCTGGAGTGGCACCGGTATGGCGCTCTATATACGACCCTGCCGGCCCAACCCCGCTTCAGTTCCTTCTTACCACCAGTGACGGTTGTTGGAACAGTGGTCTCTTGCCTGCAAGTGTCCCACTAATCCCTAGCTCTTCTGCTAATCTCTGAATATAGTTACCCATTGTTAGTTAATAGTTCTTAGTTGTTAATTGTAGTTTTTAGTGGTTGGGGGGCCTTTCCTCCAACACGCGCCCCACAGGGCCTCGGGTCATGACATCCCAGGTCTTCAAATTCTGTAGTTCCTGCGCTAAGCCTATGACCATAGGCGACCCCCACAACTCCTGCCTCCGGTGTCTGGGAGAAGCCCATCAATCGGACAAGTGCAAGATCTGCAAGGCTTTCAAGCCTCTCCCCAGGAAAGAGAGGGACATTCGCCTAAAACAACTCCTTATGGAGTCAGCCCTCCGTCCGCAGTAGGACCCGGTCCCGAGCACCTCGGTGCAGAGTGCTTCTCCTGCGGTGCCATCTGCGGTGCTGAAAAAAGATTCGGCATGCCAACCCAAGAGCTGCCAGTCCTCCGGGCCACAGGAGTGCTCTCCCCAGCACCGCTCTCATTCACCGGCTGCCCGTAAGTTGAAGTCCCCACAGTGGCCTGCTACAGACACTGCACCCCCAGAAGGGGACGGTGCAGGGAACGGGCCTATGGCTGACAGACCCTCGGGCCAGGCACAATTGTTGTGGGCCCCGTCTCCCCAGGAAGCCCTGCTCTCTTGGACTCACCACAGCTGCATGTGGGGAAAGTTATGATGCCTCCCACCCCATACACTTTCAAAGCTGCTAGGGGGCTCATTGAGATGATGGCGCCCAAGTATTTAACTATGAGGGATAAGTCTCCACTCCCTCAAGGCACAGCACCGTCCAGAGGCAAGCCTGCCAGGTTCGGCCTGTCTGCCCCCCGACCTGGATCTCCGTGCCACTCTGAGTCCTGGCACCATGCCTATGCCCCACGCCGGTCTGAGTCATGGCATCGGTCCGACTCACAGCACTTGTCCCCCAGCCCCGACCCTCGGAGCCGTTCCCGCTCGAGGAGGTCATTGGTGGATAGGTCATGGTCCCTCTTGAGGTCCAGATCCCGCTCTGTGACCTCGTGGCACCATTCTCAGCATTGGCCTCATCCTGCACACCACTCACCTTCCAGTCATCACTCAACGGACCGGCACCGCTCTATACAGCGGTACCGCTCTACATCACGGCACTGTTCCACATCGTGGCACCGCTCCCCAATGCGGCACCATTCCTGCTTGAGGCACCATTTCCTCTCCAGTTCACGGCACTGGTCCCTGCTTTGGCACTGTCCTTGATCGTGGCACCGCTCTACATCTTGGCACTGCTCTTCATCTTGGCATTCCTCCCTGCCTCGGTGCGGCTCCATGTCACGGCACCGCTCTACTTTGCGGCACCGCTCTACTTTGCAGCACTGCTCCACATCCCGCCACCGTTCCCTGCAGCGGCACCACCGTACATTGCGGCGCCGATCGACATTGAGGCCCCACTATGCTTCACGGCACCCGGCCCATCTATCAGAGGAGGATGCCTCTCTGGTGCAGTCTCGCACCGCTCCCCCTTGACCATCCCTCTCGAGATCGCCCTCTCTCCGCTCAGGCAGGGCATCGGAGGTGTCTGAGGCACCCAGATAAGGGCCGGGGAGCCTAAGACAGGATGCTTCGGCGCCCCAATGGCAGCCCCAGTGGCAGCCCCAGTGGCAATTCTGGACCCCTTGGGTGAACCATCAGGCCCAGGGTGGCCCTCCTGGCATCCCTCCGCCTTTCCATTTGGGATCTCGCCTTCCAGAGGCAACCCTCAGCTGCCCACCCCAACACCCTCCATAAAACCCGGACCCAGCTCCACATCCACTGGTGGAGGATACACCCGGTGCTCGTGAGAACCTGGTCTCTGAGGATCAATAGGCCACCATGGAACCGGTCCTGCCGGTGGCTTCCTCCTCCTCGTCCCCTGACGAGGTGGTAGCAGGCACTTCTATGCCTGGGCCACCACCCATGGAATACAGGACCCTGCAGGAACTCCTCCAATGAGTGGCCCTGGATATAAACCTTCAGGTGGAGGAAGTGGTCGAAGAGGAGGACCCTATGGTGGACATCCTGACACCAAAGGGGCTCTCTAGGGTGCCCTTACCCATTATAAAAGACGGTTACTCACCTTTGTAACTGTTGTTCTTCGAGATGTGTTGCTCATATCCATTCCAATTAGGTGTGCACGCGCCGCGTGCATGGCTGTCGGAGAACTTTTACCCTAGCAACACGCAGTGGGTCGGCTGTGGAGCCCCCTGGAGTGGGGCCTTCATGGCACTGGATATATACCCCAGCCGACCCAGCGCCTCCTCAGTTCTTTCTTGCCGGGTACTCTGACAGAAGGGAAGGAGGGAAGGTTTGGAATGGATATGAGCAACACATCTCGAAGAACAGCAGTTACAAAGGTGAGTAACCATCTTTTCTTCTTCGAGTGCTTGCTCATATCGATTCCAACTAGGTGACTCCCAAGCCTTACCTAGGCGGTGGGGTCGGAGTGAAGTACCGTGGATTGTAGGAGCGCCCTACCAAATGCCGAATCGTCTCTGGCCTGTCTAGCGATGGCATAGTGTGAGGCAAATGTATGCACTGAAGACCAAGTAGCAGCTCTGCAGATCTCCTGGATTGGCACTTTTGCCAGGAAGGCTGCCGACGAGGCCTGAGCCCTTGTGGAGTGAGCAATGAGATGGTGGGTTGTGACCCCAGCCAGATCATAGCAAGAACGAATACATGACGTGATCCAAGAAGAGATCCGCTGGGAGGAAACTGGAAGACCCATCATTGGGTCTGCTACTGCGACGAAGAGCTGCGTCTTTTTCTGGAATGGCTTCTTACGTTCAATGTAGAAGGCAAGAGCCCTACGAACATCGAGGGAGTGAAGCCATTGTTCCTGATTATTGGGGTGAGGTTTTGGGAAGAAAACCAGAAGGAAGATGTCCTGGTTGATATGAAAAGTCGATACCACCTTGGGAAGAAAGGCAGGGTGAGGTCGTAGCTGCACCTTAACCTTATGGAAGATCATGTAAGGTGGTTCTGATATAAGAGCCTTTAGCTCAGAGACACGCCTCGCCAAAGTGATAACAACGAGGAAAGCTGTTTTCCAAGAGAGGTACAAAAGGGAACATGTGGCCAGGGGTTCAAATGGGGGTCCCATAAGTCTGGAGAGGACCAAGTTAAGGTCCCATGAGGGTACAGGCTGTCGTACCTGTGAATATAGATGGTCCAGGCCCTTGAGGAACCTACCAACCATGGGGTTGGCGAAGACAGATCAGCCATTCACTCCCGGGTGGAAACCTGAGATGGCCACCAGGTGAACTCTAATGGATGATATCGCCAGGCCCTGCTGTTTCAGCTGCAGGAGATAGTCCAGAATGAGAGGCACGGACGCTTGGAGGGGAAGTGCGTCATGGTGAGAGCACCAGCATGAGAATCGCTTCCATTTAGCCATATATGTAGCCTGAGTGGAAGGTTTCCTGCTGCCCAACAGGACCTGCCGCACCAAATGAGAACAGAGGAGTTCAGAGTGGCTCAGCCATGCAGCATCCATGCCATGAGCTGGAGGGACCGCAGGTTGGGGTGACAGAGGTGGCTGCGATCCTGTGTGATCAGGTCCAGAAAGAGAGGCAGTGGAATTGGGGCATCCACCGAGATCTCCAACAGTGTGGTGTACCAATGCTGCCTGGGCCACGCCAGGGCGATCAGAATCAGTCATGATCTGTCTCTGCGTGCCTTGATCTGGACCTTGTGTACAAGGGGAAATGGCAGGAAGGCGTAAAACAACCTGCTCGTCCACTGGAGTAGGAAGGCATCTGTGAGAGAGCCCAGGGAATGGCCCTGGAGGGAGCATAACACCAGGCATTTCTGGTTGCTGCACGAGGCAAACAAGTAGACCTAGGGAAACCCCCACTTTAGGAAGATGAAGTGGACAACATCGGGGCAGAGTGACCACTCGTGGGGTTGGAAGGACCTGCTGAGGTGGTCCGCCAACAAGTTCTGGACCCCTGGGAGAAACGACGCCACCAGGTGAATGGAATGGGCTATGCAGAACTCCCACAGTCGAATGGCCTCTTGATAGATGGGGGAGGAACGAGCCCCCCGTCATAGGTTTTACCCCCACTCTGAACTTTAGGGTACAGATGTGAGGACCAGCATGAGAACCCTTAAGCTGATTTACCAGCTCAAGTCAGTATGCTGCCACCACCAAATCGTTTAAACAACCATTTATGAGTCATTCGGGAACTTTGTCTTCCCCCCAAAATATCTCCTTCCCAAGCACTATAACCCTTCCCTGGGTAGCCTTGAGAAACTTCTCCACCAATTTCCTGGTGAACACCGATCCAAACCCCTTGGATCTTAAAACAAGGAAAAATCAATCAGGTTCTTATAAAGAAAACTTTTAATTAAAGAAAAGGGGTGAAAGGAATACCTCTGTGAGATTAGCATGCAAGCTATTCTCACAGACAACAGATTTAAAACACAGAGGATGTTCTTCCGGGCAAAAATCTTAGTTACACAAAAAAAAACCCAATTTGATTATCCCTCTATGCAAAAAGACAAGTCACAAAAGGAAATAAACATAAGCTAATTCATTCCTTCTCTAATACTCACTACCCTGTTTGATTCCTGGGTTTTTTCACTCCGGCACACACACTTATAAAAGAGAACAAAGGAAAAACTTCCCTCCTTCCTCTTGAGACATCTTGACCCCCCATTGGTTCCTCTGGTCAGGTGTCAGCTAGGCTATGTGAACTTCTTAACCCTTTACAGGTAAAAGAAGAATTAACCCTTAACTGTCTGGTTATAACACCCCCCTTGCTTATTGATGTAGAACATGGCCGTGGTGTTGTCTGTGAAGACCGCCACACAATGACCGTGCAACTGCTTGGCACGCCAGACGCACCACCATCAGCTCCCGTACATTGATATGGAGAGAGAGATCGGACGGGGCCCATAGACCTTGCATCTGGATGTCCCCGAGGTGGGTGCCCTATCCCAGGGCTGACACGTCCGCGACGAGGGACAAGGAGGGCTGAGGGGTGTGGAAGGGGACTCCTTTGCATATCACCCTTGGGTCGAGCCACCATTGGAAGGAGGCCAGGACCTTTTCCGGGACAGTGACCACCAGGTTCAGGCTGTCTCGACCTGGGCGGTAGGCAGATGCCAGCCAGGCCTGAAGCGGTCAGAGCCGAAGTCTGGCATGTTTGGTCACGTATGTGCAGGAAGCCATATGACCCAGGAGACTCAGGCATGTTCTTGCCATTGAGGTTGGGAAGCTTTGAAGGCTCTGGATGAGGCCCGTCAGAGCATGGAAAAGAGCGTCTGGCAGGAGGGCTTGGGCACGCATGGAATCTAGGACCGCCCCAATGAATTCTATTCTCTGGGTTGGTTCTAGAGTCGACTTTGCCACATTGATGAGAAGACCTAATAGTGAAAACATGTCCATGACCACTTGAATGTGGGACTGCACTTGTTCTTTAGTGCTACCTCGGATGAGCCAGTCGTTGAGATACGGGTAAAGCTGAATCCATCTCCGACAAAGGGAGGCTGCCACAACTGCCATACATTTGGTGAACACCCGGGGGGCCATGGAAAGGCCGAATGGAAGGACCGTGAACTGGTAGTGTTCGCAGTTGACCACAAAGCGGAGGAAGCATCTGTGCACCGGATGGATTGCTATGTGGAAAAACGCATCCTTTATGTTGAGGGTGGCGTACCAGTCTCCAGGATCCAGGAAAGGTATAATGGTGCCCAAGGAGACTATGTGGAACTTCAACTTTACCATGAATTTGTTGAGTCCACACAGGTCCAGGATAGACCGAAGCCTGCCCTTTGTTTTGGGGATTAGGAAGTAATGGGAGTAAAACTCCCTGCCCCTTAGCTCCCTTGGAACCTCCTCGATCGCCCTCATGGTGAGGAGCATCTGAACCTCCTGAATAAGGAGTTGCTCATGAGAGGGGTCCCTGAAGAGGGACGGGAAGGGAGGGTGGGAGGGTAGGGAGAAAGGAAAATTGGAGAGAGTATCCCCTTTCCACCATGTGAAGAACCCAATGGTTCATGGTTATAAGGGACCAAGCACGGTGGAAACGGGATAAACGATTCAAGAAGGGTGGGGTAGGATCCTGACTGAGGTCCGGTACATCATCCTCGAGCATCCCTTCAAAAGTTTTGCTTAGGGCCCACTGAGGGCTTGGAAGGGCCCTGGCCCTGGCCTTGGGCAGGTTGATGGTTGGAAGGTTTCCTCCTGGTATTGCACCCCCGCCTCCTATAGAAGTCCTGCCTCAGCCGAGGAGGGGGATAGGAGCGTTGGGGCTGAGGCTTAAATGGCTTTTGCTGGGTAGCCAGTGTGTGCATCCCCATTATGGCCCTTGAGTCCTTGAGGCTCTGAAGCCTCGAGTCAGTTTTGTCTGCAAACAGGCCCTCTCCATCAAAGGGGAGATCCTGTATTGTTTGCTGAAGCTCTGGTGGTAAGCCGGAAGCTTGCAGCCAAGAGATACGCCTCACTGCAATCCCTGAAAAGAGGGTCCAAATGGCAGAGTCTGTGGTGTCCAACGAGGCCTGTAATGAGGTCCTCGCCACCGTCTTGCCCTCTTCCACCAGGGCCCCAAACTCCTCTCTGGACTCTGAAGGAACCAGCTCCTTGAACTTTAACATGGAGTTCCAAGAGTTATAGTTGTATCGGCTCAGGAGCACCTGCTGGTTTGCGATCCGGAGATGAAGACCGCCCGAGGAGTAAAATTTGCGCCCAAATAAGTCGAGGCATTTGGCCTCTTTTGATTTGGGTTTCGGGGCTTGCTGACCATGGCGCTCCTTCCCATTCACCAAGGCCACCACCAGTGAACAGGGCTGTGGATGTGTGTACAAATAGTCATATCCCTTGGAGGGGACGAAGTACTTCTGCTCCACCCCTTTAGCAGTCGGAGGAATGGATGCAGGCATTTGCCAGATTGCCCTGGCCGTGGTCTGAATGATCCGGATGAGCGGTAGGGCCACTCTAGATGGAGTCTCTGTGGACAAAATGTCAACCACAGGGTCCTCCACCTCCATAACCTCCTCCGCTTGGAGGTTCATATTCCGGGCCACCCTGCGTTAGAGGTCCTGGTGGGCACGGAGGTCTATTGCGGGGGGACCTGAAATAACAGTGCCTGCCACTGCCTCATCAGGTGAGGAGGAGGAGGAGGCCACAAGAGGAAGAGGATCATCTGGGCCCTCTTGGTGAGCTGTGTCTCAGAGTCATGAGCCCACGATCTCAGCATCTGGACCCGGAAGCGGAGTTGGAGGAGAGTCTGGAGCCTGGATTGATGATGTCCCAGTTTCCATGCTCCTAGGAGCAGGATGGCTGACACTTGCAGCTCGGAGGGGGATGAACGAGAAGCCCCTGACGGAGCACCCTGGGCCTGGTGGTATGCCCGGGGCTTCCAAAAGGGCCATTGAGTAGATCCTTGGACCGGACCTTGTCCTTGCGCCTGCCAATGAGCAGCCCTGGAGTTAGGATGGCTGCAATCCAAGTGGTGGCGGTCGCATAGATGCGACCCCGCGTCTGACTCCGTTGAACGAGAGGCAGAATGGGATGGCCACAGTGGTGCCGAGCGGGTCTGCGCCGAGTCATGTCGACGCGATGGAGATCGGTACCACAAGAATGGAGAGCGGAGCCATGATGGGGAGTGGTGCCGGGACCTAGATTGGTGCTGGGGTCTGTACCGGTGCCGATATCTGGACCTAGTCCGTGATGGTGATCGTCATCAGGAGTGGTGTCTGGACCAAGATCCGCCCCCGGACAGTGACTGGTGTACAGAGCAGTGCCGAGAATGGTGCCGGGAGTCTGATCGGTGCCGCAAGTACGACCAGCGCCATGAGTACAGCCAGCGCCACGAAGGAGAGCAGTGCCAGGACTGCGAGCGAAGTTGGGACTGCGAGTGGTGTCGGGAGCGGGAAAGGTGCCGTGGCTCAACCGACAGTGCCAATGGGTGGATAAGGGCTGGCTTGCCCTGGGAAGGGACCACAGGAGCAGGAACTGGTGCCTTTGTCTGCTGAGGGGATGCCGACGCTGTGATAGCAATCAGATCCCTTGCAGCCGCAAATGTGTCCGGAGTTGATGGCAACTGGACTTCAACCACGCTACGCGTCGGGGAGTCCAGATGCACCAGACTCAATGGCTCCACTCTCGGTGCCGGAATCAACAGTGCCAAAGTTGGCACTTGTGCCCCTGGTCGCTCCTCCACGGGATGTGGCACCGAGGGCGGATCCAGGGAGGCTGGCTGAGGTGGGCCAGCCTTTTACGGTCTACGGTGCCACTTCTGACCAAGCGAGTGGGAGCGGTGCTGGATCGATGATGTCGGCTGCGGTGCTGGGGAACGCCGGTGCCGCAGGTCTCTATCAGAGTCTGACTGTGGTGCAGTTCCTACTGTTGCTGCTGGGGTGCTGCGCACCAAAGCGCTTGGTGCTGGGTCTTGGCGCAGTCCTGGAGGTTGAGGGCTAAGAGCTGCCTCCACAAGGAGCTGTCACAAATGAAAGTCCCGCTCCTTTTTAGTCCGGGACCAAAAACCTTTGCAGATCCTGCACTTCTCGGTCTGATGAGATTCCCCCAGACACTTCAGGCAAGAGTCATGGGGGTCGCCCGTTGGCATGGGCTTGGAGCAGGACGCACAGGGTTTAAAGCCCGGAGCCTTGGGCATGAGCCCAAGCTACCGATGGGGAAGAGGGAAAGATCCCTGCCAACCCTGCTAAATAGAACTATATACACTATAACTGTATAAAAGGTCTTTAACTATACTAACTATAAACTATTAACAAACTATTAACACTGTTGAGAGAAAAAACGCTAGGGAGAGTGGAGAGCAGCAAATCTGAGGTCGGCAGTTCCAACGACTGTCACGGGCAGTAAGAAGGAACTGAGGGGGCGCTGGATTGGCTAGGTTATATATCCAGCACCATGAAGGAGCCACTCCAGGGGGCTCCACAGCTGACCCACCGGGTGTTGCTAGGGTAAAAGTTCTCCAATGGCTGTGCAGGCAGCGCGCGCGCACCTAATTGGAATCGATATGAGCAAGCACTTAAAGAAGAAAAACTATTCAGTCCAATGCCAAAACTATTTGGCAAATGCCTGCCTCCATTCCTCCTACGGCCAAGGGGGCTGAACGTAAATACTTTGTTCCCACTAAGGGATATGAGTATCTATTCACCCACCCTCCCCCATGCTCTCTTGTGGTGGAGGCAGTTAATGAAAAAGAAAGGTAAGGTCAGCAGGCCCCCACACCCAAATCAAGAGATGCTAAACAGCTTGATTTGTTTGGAAGGAAAATTTATTCCACAGGGGGCCTCTCTCTCAGGATCGCTAATGAACTTGTGGTCCTGAGTAGATAAACTATAACTCATGATCCTCAATCTTAAAATTTAAAGAGCTCCTCCCCTCTGAGTCATGAACGGAGTTGGGGGCGATTGCTGAAGAGGGCAAAGCTGTTGCCCAGACTTCCCTCCAAGCCTCCCTTGATGCCACATACTTGGTGCCGTGTACTCTGGCTTCCGGGATTGCAATGAGGCGCAACGCTTGGCTCCAATCCTCTGGTCTTCCCCCGGAGTTTCAGCAGACCCTACAGGACCTTCCCTTTGATGGCCAGGGCCTGTTTGCTGAACAAACGAATTCCAAACTACATAGCCTAAAGGACTCCTGGAACACAATAAAGTCCCTCGGCATGCATACTCCAGCAACCCAAAGGAAGCCCTTTAAACTGCAGACCACCCAGCAGCAGTCTTTCCCCCCAGGCCCAGACAGGACTTCTCTTGTAGGAGAAGTAGATACAATTGACGCAAGCCGTCGCTTCCTCCTTCTGGGCAGGGCCAGGGACAATCCAAACACCCTTTGGGCCCTAAGCGCCCCTTTTGAAGGTGCGCACGAGGATGGATTACCAGTCCACAACCCAGTTATTCACTCTCCTTTCCTGAACCATCTATCCCGCTTCTACCATGCATGGTCCCTTTTTACGTCGGACCGGTGAGTGCTCCGCACGGTAGAGGTGGGATAGTCTATCCAATTTTGCTCCTTCCCACCCTCCCATACCCCTTGCCCATTCCTCTTCAGGGACTCCTCTCATGAGCAACTTCTCGTCCAGGAGGTCCAGGCTCTCCTCACTCTAGGAGCAGTGGAGGAGGTCCCTCAGGAGCTCAAAGGCAAGGGTTTCTACTCCCTATACTTTCTCGTCCCCAAAGCGAAGGGGGGCCTCAGGCCATCCTGGACCTGTGGGAACTCAACAAGTTCATAGTGAGCTTGAAGTTCCGCATGGTCTCCCTGAGCACAATCATCCCTTCCCTAGACCCGGGAAATTAGTATGCCACCGTCGATATGAAAGCCGCTTATTTTCACATATCTATCACCCTGGCTCATAGATGGTTCCTCCGTTTCGTGGTGAAGAAGGTGCATTATCAGTTCATGGCCCTCCTGTTCGGGCTGTGCACAGCACCTCGCGTCTTCACCAAGTGCATGGTGGTTGTGGCAGCTTTTCTCCATCACCACCACGTGCATGTCTACCCTTACCTGGACGACTGGCTCCTTCGGGGCCGCTCCCATCAGCAGGTGGAATCGCAAGTGCAGATAGTCAGAGACACATTCGAACGATTAGGTATAATTCTTAACATCAACAAATCAGTGCTCACCCCAACTCAAAGGATAGAGTTAATTGGAGCCATTCTGGATGCAACTCAAGCGAGAGTGTTCCTGCCAGAGACGCGTCACCTGGTTCCTTTTCACCCACCCCATCCCATTTTGACTTTAGTCACAGACGCATCCACTTTGGGCTGGGGAGCGCATCTTGGAAGCCTGATGACTCAGGGCTTATGGCAGGTAGAGGAACTAGCTTTGCATATCAATATCAAAGAACTCAGGGTGATCCGCCTTGCATGCCAGGAGTTCCTGTCCCACTTGCAGGGCCACTGCGTAGCAGCATTGATGGACAATACCACGGCCATGTTTTATATAAACAGGCAAGGCAGACCCTGATCGTCTCCTCTCAGTCAGGAAGCCCTTCTATTGTGGGAATTTTGTCTAGTCCGCTCCATCCTTCTCCAGGCCTCAAACCTGCCGGGCATTCAGAATGTGCTGGCGGACAGCCTAAGCAGACATTTCCTCATGCACAAGTGGTCGATTCGCCCGGACATCATTCACTCCATCTTCCGCAGTTGGGGGTGTCCCCAAAGTGACCTGTTCACCACATGGTCCAACAGAAAGTGCCCAACCTTTTGCTCCTTCAGGAGTAACAACTCAGGCTCAGTCGCAGATGTGTTCATTATTCCATGGTCCAGTCAGCTGCTGTACACCTTCCCACTATTCCCGCTCATCCACAAGGTGCTTCTCAAAGTCCGCAGGGACAAAGAGGATGTCATTTTGGTGTCCCCAGCTTGGCCTCGCCAGTGCTGGTACCCCACCCTCCTGGATTTGTCGGTCCAGTCACCAATACGGCTACCTCTCACTCCCGAACTCATTACACAGAACCACGGTCGCCTCCTTCACCCAGACCTTCAGTCTTTCCACCTCATGGCCTGGAGAATCCGTGGCTGAATCAGGCCGAGCTCGCCTGTTCAGATTTGGTGAGGCAGGTACTTCTGGAGAGCCGCAAGCCATCTACTAGGGCCACATACAGGGCGAAATGGAAGAGGTTCTCTAACTGGTGCACCCAAAGGCAGATGCTCCCGCTCCAGGCTCCCATCCCTTGTATCCTGGACTATCTTCTGTACCTGAAAGACCAGCTTCTGGCATTTGATTCTCTCAAGGTCCACCTCACGGCCATCTCGGCTTTTCACCCAGGTGATTCTGGGCGTTAGATGTTTGCGCACCCCATTGTGGGATGTTTCCTGAAAGGACTGGAAAAAATACATCCCCCGATGAAGCCCCCCATCCCACCTGGGACCTTATCCTTGTCCTCTCCCGCCTCATGGGCCCTCCCTTTGAGCCATTAGCTTCTTGTTCACTCCTCTACCTCTTTTGGAAGGTTGCTTTTCTGGTGGCTATCTGGTCTGAACTACGGGCCCTCACCTTTGAGCCTCCGTACACTCTCTTTCATAAGGACAAGATAAAACTTAGACCTCATCTAGCTTTCCTTCCTAAGGTGGTGTCCCGCTTCCATATTAGCCAGGACATCTTCCTGCCAGTCTTCTATCCAAAGCCACACAACAACAGCTTCTATATCGATCGCACGAAGCCGTTCCGCAAGACAATCCAGTTGTTTGTTGCTATAGCAGAGCAGATGAAGGGATTGCCAGTCTCTTCCCAGCGGATCTCCTCCTGGATCATGGCGTGTATCCATGCTTGTTATGACTTGGTGAAGGTTCCTCTGCCTGCCATCACAGCTCACTCCACGAGGGCGCAGGCCTCGTCGACAGCTTTTCTAGCCCAAGTACCTCTCCAGGAGATCTGCAGGGCTGCGACGTGGTCTTCAGTGCGTACTTTCACGTCACACTATGCCATCGTCCACCAATCTAAGGATGATGCGGCCTTCGGCAGAGTGGTTCTTTGATTTGCAATACCTTGACTCTGACCCCACCTCCGAGGTAAGGCTTGGAAATCATCTAACTGGAATTGATATGAGCAAGCACTCGAAGAAGAAAAAATGGTTACTCCCCTTTTCTAATGGTTGTTCTTCGAGACGTGTTGCTCATATCTATTCCATTCCCTCTTACCTTCCCCTCTGTTGGAGTAGCCGGTAAGAAGGAACTGAAGGGGGGGTCGGGCCATACCGGCGCCATGCCAGTTGGCTCCACAGCTGGCCCAATGGGTAGCTGCTAGGGAAAATTTTCTGACAGCCGTGCACGCGGCATGCGCACATACCTAACTAGAATAGATATGAACAACACATCTCGAACAACAACAGTTACAAAAGGTGAGTAACTGTTTTTTCTCTGAAGAATATGGGGTGTAGTGTCACACCTGGAATAACTCCAGATTTACACCAGCGAAAGTAGTTTGATACTGTTGCCAGGGCCGCCGAGAGCAGGTTTGGGCCCCGGTGAAAATTTTTTTCGGGCCCCCCAGCAAGGGCGGACCGGCTAAACAGGGCCGACAAGAGGCGGGGTGGGGAACCGGGGAAGTCAGGCCCCGGGCCTCCTTCCAGACTGCCGGCCCCGGTAATTTGTATCGGCTTTCTCCCCCTCTCATCGGCCCTGACAGTAGCACCTTTGTTTTCTGTGCATTGCAACTTTCCATTCTTCTCTGAGTGCTTGTTCATGTCCATTCCAATCAGGTGTGTGAACGCTGCGTGAATGCCAGTCGAAAGATTTTTCCCTTAGCAGCATCCGTCGGGTTGGCCTGGGCGCCCCCTGGAGTTCCCACTTCATGGTGCCCAATATAGGGCCCTGCCGACCCACCACCCTCTCAGTTCCTTCTTACCACTGGTGACGGCTAGCTGGAATGTCGCTCACTCTTGCTTGCAAACGCTTTGGCAGTGTCCTCTGTAGTTAATTGTACATTAGTGTAAATAATTAATTAAAAACAGTTTTTGTGGTAGTTTAGTTTTGTTCGGGGGGTTCCCGCCCCAACAACATCTTCCCAGCCTCTGGGGTATGCCCAGGTCCCCAGGGTTCAAACTCTGTGAGGACTGTGGCAAGTTTATGCCCAAGAGTGACCCACACTCTTCTTGTCTGTGGTGCCTCGGGGAGAGCCACCAAAAGGACAAGTGCAGGATCTGCAAGGGGTTTCAACCTAGGATGCTCAAAGACCGGGAGCAGAGACTTAAGATCCTGCTGATGGAAGCGGCACTCCGGACACATTCCGACCCCGGGTCTGCAGAACCTGTGCCAAATACGTCATCGTCGGTCCGCAGTGCTCAGGTACCAATGGTGCATGAGCTGGCACTGAACAAAGGCCCTAAGGCCCCTTGGCACCACCACGGCTCCAGCCATAAAAAGACATCTTCGGTGCAGCACCACTCTCAGTCCCTGGTGCCACTAAAGAAGAAAAGGCCGGAGGGGGGTCGGTCCCCTTGGCTAAAGTCTAAGAGGCCTGTGGCATCCACGAGCACCTCAAGCCAGGCTACCTCATCCCTCCAGCCCCCTAGGGTTTTGTTGACTCCTGCCCTGGCTGGGGTTCAGTTGAGTCCGAACCCCCCATGGCCCCTGGAACACCAATGTGACCACCTCCACCTCCCATCTATGCTGGAGGCATTTGAAGCAGCCAAGGACCTGATGCACCTCCCGGTGCCGTCCTACCCGCAGAGGAGGGACAAGTCGCCGGTGACTGTGCGGCCCCACTTTCAGTCAAGGGGCAACCAGCACTGATGGTGCGCCAATCCCTATCCCCGGGACACCTCTCCCTGGCACAGCCCACCCATGCAGGGGAGCCGCACTGATCCCCAGCCTCTTGGCACCGCTCTTCGGCAGCCCAGGGCACTGCTCCTCCATGGTCCTTCTATTTGGAAACCTCGGAGTCAGAGGCAGACTCCTATCATTCCAGTAGGACCAGGAGCAGGAGGTCCAGGTCCCGCCATAGCCATCAGCCCTACCCAGCACCTTGGCCTCCGCAGTGGCAGCCTTCATCACAGTGGCCCTTTTGGACACCTTGGGCATATCACCAGGGACAGGTCCAGGGCCCAAGGTCCAGGTCGGCGTCAGTGTCCACCCCGTGCAGGCAATGCCGGCACCGCTAGTAGCGGCACCGCTGACCAAAGCGCCGGCACCACTGTTACACCCCACAGCTTCGCCACTGACCCTACCATCAGCGGCACCGTTGACGGCTTCGGTTCGACTCCACCGGCATCAACGAGATCGGCATGGCCGGATTTAGCAGCTTCAGCACCGACCTTAGTACCGATATTTCCATCTCCAGTGGCCCCGGCACTGCCCACCAGGGAATACCACGTGCCGCGAGACCCACGGGGAACTGAAGGCAGTGAGCAAGGTCTGCTGCCAGGCCTCTCTGCCTCATCCTCCCCAGATGAAGCGGTTGTGGGGACTTCGATGGCCCCAGCTCTGGAGGACAACAGGGTCCTCCAGCAGCTCTTACTCTATGCTGCCCAAAGCTTGGGCATACAGGCAGAGGAGGTGGTGGAGGAAGTGGACCCAGTTGTTGACGCACTCTGGTCCATTGTGGGTCGCATTATCTTTGATAAAGACAATTGTTGAGTGAAGGAACAGTAATCTACACCATGTAGAGTCAAGCACAGGAGTTTATTATGCACAGCGCTGGCGGAGTGTCACTTTGCTTATTAGGCTCAGAGACACTGCAGAACAATTAATTACAATAGATTATATAGGGTGCTCATTGGGCAGATGTGGCGACGAAAAAGGAAGGAGACAGAGCGCCAGGCCGTGGTAGCCGAAAAAGCCTCCCAGGGACTTTCCACTGGGGTTTTTATTCTCTTACTTCTCTGTTTACAACACTTATGAGTGGTTGAATTTTTGCGCATAGGAGGAACATACAATACCCATCAACATGACCTAACAAACCCATATCTTGTGCACGTGAAAGCGAGCAGCGAGGGTGAGGATCAGGTCAGCCAATAAGTTTCCCAAACACAGGCACTGGGTTGTAGGCCGCTCCGGCCTCGCAGCCATGGGCGCAGTGTGCCGCAGCCGTGAACTAGCGATTCGGGAGCTGTGTGTCCCTACAGGCAGACAGAAGTGATGGGGACGGGTTTCCCAAGCCCCTGGATAGGTTCTAGCAGCAAGACAAGATAAGCACAATAAACCAATGGTCTAAAACAGGGATCTCAAACTCGAATCACCACGAGGGCCACATGAGGGCTAGTACATTGGCCCGAGGGCCACATCACTGACCCCCTCCCATGCTACCCCCGGCCACACCCCCAATTCACCCCTTCCATGAGGCCTCACTCCTGCCCCTCTTCTTCCCACCCCTTCCCCGCCGCCATTCCAACCCCTTCCCCAAATCCCCGCCCCTGCCCCACCTCTTCTCCACCTCCTTCCCTGAGCGCACAGCTCCCCGCTCCTCCTCCTCCCTCCTGGAAAGCGCTAAGTGCCGCCAAACAGCTTTTTGGCAGCAGGAAGCACCTGCAGGTAGGCAGAGGAGCGGGGACGTGGTGTACTGGGGAGAGGGGGAGCGGGGCAGGAAATAACTTGGGGGGGGCAGAAGGAGGGTGCAGGGACTGTGTGTTTGAGACCCCTGATCTAAAAGATTACATAATGGCTCTGCCCATGGTTCAAATTAACATATTGTTGACACACAGGTAATTACCCCCAAACTATGCATATTAAAATATATAGGTTAAATCCTAATTTTGGGGTCCATGGAATGAGGTAGCAACTCTCCCGACTGACCAACAGGTACATTCCTGGAGATTTAAAGCAAAAAAAGCAGTAGTTAGTATTTAACAATAACAATTAGGATTGGCATACATCTGTGAGGGGAGGGTGTCATAACTCATGTCAATCATATTAGGCCTCTCCCCGAACACCGTCTGGGATCTGAGGGGTATTGTACCACTGTCTCCTCCCTGCATTAAGGAGTAACCGTGAGGCCTTTCTCAGTGCTTCATGTGTCTATAACTCGCGATAAAGACGCCCAATTACATTCGGAGTTATGCTGACTCTGCTCACTGACTTGAAACACACAAGGTTGTCTGTTTAGCCCAGCTTTCTCTTAGCCATGTATTGGTCTCTGTTAGCTAGTCCTCATCCGGGCCTATATGAAAAGTTCTTAGCAGAAACTGTAGTTAAGATCTTACATCCACAGCAAATGGATTTTGGCCCTTCATTGAGCTGATCAAAACCCTGTGGCAGACTCCTTCTTCTCTGGCCCCTCCAGCCAAGAGGAATGAAAGACGGTATTTTGTCCCTTCTAAGGGATATAAACATTTATATACCCATGCAATCCCCGACTCACTGGTGGTTGATGCAGCCAATCAGTGGGAGCGCCAGTGCTTCCAGGGTCCCTCCCCTAAGAATAGGGAGGCCAAAAGACTCGACCTTTGCAGCAGTAAGGTCTATTCTACTGAGGGACTACAGCTCCTCTTTGCAAACCAGCAGGCCATCGTGAGCAGATGTGTACACAACACCTGTGCTGCGATGGCCAGGTTTGCGGAGCTCCTGCCGCAGGACTCTCGTACTGAGTTCTCGGCACTGGTGGAGGAGGGAAAGCTGGTCTCCTAAGCTTCCTTACAGGTGGCATTGGAGACAGCAGATGTGGCCTCACGTACAATGGCCACAGGGGTTGTAATGAGAAGGGGTTCCTGGTTGCAGGTCTCTGGTCTGCCCCATGAGGTCCAGTAAATGATCCAGGACCTCCCCTTCGAGGGCTCAGCCATCTTCTCCAACAAAATGGATAAGAGACGGCCACGAGGGGTCCCTCCAGCCGGACGTAGTGAGCTCAATCTTCCAACACTGGGGCTTTCCCCAAATAGACCTGTTCACCACATGATGCAACAGGAAGTGCCAGCTACTCTGCTCCTTCCTGAGTCACAGCCCAGGCTCTATTGTGGATACATTCCTACTTCCATGGGGAGGCCGTCTCCTATACGCGTTCCCACCTGTTCCAGTTGTCTCCCAGTTTCACATCAACCAGGACATCTTCCTCCCAGTGTTCTATCCTAAGCTGCATTCCAGCGGCAGGGAGAAGAGGCTTCTCTCATTGGATGTTCACAGGGCGCTAGCCTTCTATATAGAGAGAACGAAGCCATTCCGAAAGTCCGTCCAGTTATTCCAAGTGGCGGCAGACAGGATGAAAGGCCTCCCTGTATCATCGCAACGTATCTCGTCATGGATCACGTGCTGCATTCGGGAGTATTATGACTTGGGGAAGGTGCCTGCTCTGCCGATCACCACACGCTCCACCCGGACTCAGGCCTCCTCAACAGCATTCATGGGACAGGTCCCCACGCAGGAAATCTGCAAGGCAGCAACATGGTCCTCGATACACACCTTCACCACGCACCATGCAATCACTCAACAGGCCCAGAGATGACGCAGCCATCAGACCAGCTGTGCTGCAATCAGTGGATGACTCCGACCCCACCTCCTGAACTATGGCTTGCATCTGAAGAAGTGAGGTTCTTACCCACGAAAGCTTATGCTCCCAATACTTCTAGTCTTAAAGGTGCCACAGGACCCTCTGTTGCTTTTATGGCTTGTGAGTCACCTGATTGGAATGGACATGAACAAGCACTTGAAGAAGAAAAAGAGGTTACTCGCTTTCACGTAACTGTTGTTCTTTGAGATGTGTTGTTCATGTCCACTGCAATACCCACCCTCCTACCCCTCTGTCACAGTAGCCGGTAAGAAGGAACTGAGGGGGTGGAGGGTCGGCAGGGCCCTATATTGGGCGCCATGAAGGCACGATTCCAGGGGGCGCCCAGGCCGACCCGACGGATGCTGCTAAGGGAAAAATCTTCCGGCTGCCGTGCAAGCGGCACGCACACACCTGATTGGAATGGACATGAACAACACATCTCAAAGAACAACAGTTACAAGAAGGTGAGTAACCGTTTTTCTCCCTAATAGTCTATTGATTTGTATCCAGCTAGCCAGCCAGACTGATTGCATTTTGTCTAGTGGGCATTCTCCAGGTGCAAACACTTTTGTAGTACAGATGTATAGTCAATATTGCTAACTTAAGGTACAAAAATGATACATGCATACAAATGGGATAATCATATTCAGTAAATCATAACCTTTCCAATGATATCTCACAAGATCCATCTTGCATAAAACACATCTTAGTTATGCTATAATCATATAATAACAATATTTCTATGAAGAATATGGGGTGTAGTGTCACACCTGGAATAACTCCAGATTTACACCAGCGAAAGTAGCTTGAAACTGTTGGCCCTTTGTTTTCTGTGCATTGCACCTTTCCATTTCTAAGAGCTCTGGGTCAGCTCTTAGGGATGATCTAGGCATATTTACTCCTGCCTCAGTGTGTGGGATGGACTAGATGACTTCTTGAGGTCCCTTCCAGATCGACATAGCTATGATTTCTAAACTTTCCCTGCAGAGGGAGCAGCCATTCTGTTCTGAGCAGCTGCAACTTGTTAATGATGAAACTAATAGCTGAAAGCATGTGCCGTTGCACGGGTGTGGCAATTGGACCAAGTAATCCAAACAACCAATGACATTACTGCATGCAAATTAGTAGTGGAGTCAAGGTGGTGATTGGTTGGTTGAGTCATGTGTGATATCACAATGGTCTAGGACTCTTGGCATGGCACATGCCTTCCAGGAGTTGTACACCAGCCTGGTAAAGGCAGAATGGCTGAGGACTTAAAAATTGACTGGTAACAAATCCGGGTGATGACTGAACCTGTTGATATTGTAACTAAAAAGAGCCCTTCTCTTGTTTGTATAGCTGCTTCCATCACTTCACACAGATGCAACAGACATTCTAGGCTTCAGAGTGGTACATGGACAGAGTGACAGTCCTGGAATCTTATAATATAGATACACACACACACACTATGCTCTCTCTCTGCCAGAGACTTTGTTTTTGTTCTTTCTTGCTGCTTCTTTAAAAGCTAAAATAAGTAGTTTTAGCATGAAAGGGGCTGATTCTGTTTTCACTGTTACAGTGCCGCTGACTACAGGGGAGTTATTCCTGATTTATACTGGCATGAGAACAGAATCAGGCTCAACGGCCTGCAGTAATGCCAGCCCCAAACATGCAAAAATCACAAGTCATTCCCCCCGCTGCCAAAATCAAGAGATCATATTAAAAAATTATGAGGTTTTTTTTTTTAATAATAAACTTTGATTGCTTTTTCTTTCCCTCCTGGCTTTTGAGGCATTAGATCACACTTGGGACATGTTTTCAACCTTTTCTCCTCAACCAGGAGGGTTAGAAACTTATTTCTTCTTTTAAATGACAGCTGAGATTCTCATGCCATATGGGGATTCTAGCAGCTGGGGCTTGAAGACAAGGAATTAAAACAGGAGACTCATGATAAACTCGTAAGAATCAGCAGCACTGAATCAACATCTGACCATGGCCTATTCCTTGTGTTTTACCTGGACCTTAAGGACAAAATCTGTATCCCCCTAGCTCAGTTTTAATTGACCCATGGCTTCTCTCTGCAGGCAGCGACATGGTGAAAGCGGAGAGAACCGGAATTAACATTGTGACGTCTCCCTATCAGATCCACTTCACAAAAACACCCAAGTACTTCAAGCCGGGGATGCCCTTTGAACTCATGGTAATATCTCTTCTTCTGGATCATTCCCACTGTTGCCTGAGGTGTATAAAGAGGAGAGAACTATGGGTACTAGGGTGATCAGGGTGGTATAAGAACTTAGAATAGAACATAAACAAAGGGCCACATTCCGATCTCAGTTACACCAACCTAATTCCAGTGCGACTCCACTAAATGCAATGGAATCACTGTAGATTTGCACCGGACTAACAAGAGCAGAGTCTGGCCCGAAAGCTGACAGCAAATACAAGGTGTGGAATGGCACCTAGCTACAGGCTTGGCCCAAAATGTGCCCTGGGGTCACTCGTGTACCACGGGATGATATTCCCTGGACTGTGTGTTAGTTGCTGGGGCTTCAGGCTTTTCTGACTGTAGAGGGGAATTGGGCACAGGTGAGGAGTTCCAAAGAGGGGGGGATTTGCAGAACTAGGGGGCAGAGGGACCATTGTAGATAGGAGGATGTGGGGGAATTTCAAAAGTGGCACTGACAGAATGATTCTCCTCCCAGCGAGTTAGGCTGCATTACAGCGGGAGAAATATTATGCTCCTAAAATTCGGAACCAATCAGCCTCAGTCCTCTTCTCTGCAGAGAATATGGTTTTGGGGTCTCACACTCCTCCGGGGCTGAAGAGTTTGTGAAGGGAATTTAGTATTTTTCTGTCAGCAGGCGCGTAAGACTCTAAATTAGCAGAGAACTGAAGCAATTATCTTTGGCTGCAGACCAAAGGTGCATAAACGAATAATCTATGACCACAGTAATGAGCAGGTTAAGTCCATTTCTTATCTCGATACTTGCTTTACATACAGTGGTGAATGGGATAAACATAAAAAGGAGTCAAAGGGCTGAACTGTAAGATCCATGCAAGTAGCTGTCTTTTTCTTGTGTGCACGGGGGTAATTTAATTCCACCGGCTCTCTGAATGCTTAGGGCTAACGTGGGTGCTCAAATTTTATACCATGCGGAAATTTGGGGCTGGAAAGATCTTAGGTCCAAGGTGCTGACTTTCTGATTTCCTAGGGGGTGCTTGACCCCCATTCTGTCCCAGGCCCCGCCCCCACTCCACTCCTTCCCCCAAGGCCCCACCCCCCTCTTCCCGCCCCCGCTCTGCCTGCCTGCTCCTCCCCCGCCCCAGCACCTCCTGCTGAACTGATCCTCGGTGGGCGGGAGGTGCTGGGACAGAGGGGGAGGAGCTAATCAGCGGGGCCACTATTTTTTTCCCTGTGGGTGCTCCAGCCCCGGAGCACCCACAAAGTCGGCGCCTATGCTTAGGTCATTAGAGGTAGTGCAAAATACATTCTTGAAGAGAATGCTTGATTTTCTTAACTAACCCCCAGTTGATTTACGTAGGACAGAGGTGGCTGAATGTTCTATTTCAGCCAAAGCCCAATATGTAAGTATTGGTTTCAGAGTAGGAATGAATTTATGTTGGCTAGTAAGGTTATGGTTGGAGCAACAGCATAACAAATTTAAAACTTTAAAATCCCCTTGGGTTTTGCAAGGCCATTGATCTCTACAGTCTTGAGGGTTTTCAGACCCAGGTCTAGTCAGCACTCAAAGGGTATGTCTAGACTGCAGTCACGTGGTGCGACTGGAGCTCTAGCTGACATCGCTGAACTAGCTTCCATCACCTAGTTTGGGTCGAGGAACAGTGAAACTGCGGCAGTGCTAGCTATACAATCCCACCCTGGACCCTGAATAATTACTCACGGGGCTAGCCCACCCTGATGCTCACGCTGCCTTGGCTTCACCGTTCCAGGACCCAAGCTGGTGAGATTAAAGCTAGTGTGGGTACGTCAGCTCGAGCTGCGTTCACGCCCTGTGACTGGGTAACACCAACCACCAGGGTCTGTCAGTGGCCAGGATCGAACCTGGGATCTCTGGAGCTCAGTACATGAGCCGCTACTGCATGAGCTAAAAGCCACATGGCACTTAGCTAAGGCTGTAGTAGACTCATTAATCTCTAAGTGATTTAGGTGCCACTAGAGGGGGACAGAGCGCCACAGCCAGCCGGCATGGCGTGCGTACAACTGCAGCCTAGACATCCCCTAAGTCAGAGTGTGAAAACTTTAATTAACCTCAGAGCTGAAGATATTTGTAACCGACTGGACACGACGGATGTTAGCGCAACAAATACGTCTCCCTGGCTCCCTTATTTAAAGAGCATCCATAGATTCAAGAAATATTTGGAAGTCTTGACTCACTGGCTTGACTACTCTAAACAACTCAACTCCCATCCACTTCCTGTGTGTTAATTGCCACTTGAGAAATAAATGGCTATCTCCAATCTTGGCTCAGATGCCTTTTGCCTCATTATCTCAAAAAGCAGAATATTTGTTGGCAGTGATCCTGTTTTGGTTAGATGAGTAGTTGCCTTATTTGCCTGGGGACAAAACAAGAAAAGATTAGCGGGAAATTAATTTCCTCTCTGGCCTACATGAATCAATTTATTCTTAATTTTTGTATATTGTTTTGTTGGTTGTATAAAAGTGTAAACTGAATTTAGGAGAAGGGTTGAAGTTGTGGTTTTTATATTTTTGTATGCTTGTAGTTTTTAAAATGTGTGTGCATTTTGTGGTATGATACAGGGGATCATTAAGGCCCCATTCTTCAAAGTTATCTAGATGCCTAATTCCCGTTGAAATCCATGGAAGTTAGGCACCTAAATACCTTTGAGGCTATGGACCTGAGATGCTATACATGCCATTTGATTTGAAGTTAGGATGCAGTGAGCGCTGCACCCCTTATTTGATGCATCCCTTTTTGATCGTGCCCCTCAGGTCTACGTCACAAACCCCGATGGCTCCCCCGCCCCCCGTGTCCCAGTACAGGCTGAAGAATTCCCGTTGGCTGGGTCGACCCAGGGAGATGGAACTGCCAAGCTGATAATAAACATGCCCGTGGATAAGCAACAGGTTCCCATCACGGTGAGTAACCTTCAAACACTGAGTCTGGGCTGAGTACTATTTGCACCCAGAGGGCAATGCCCTGTTGGTGGCGTTCACTCCCCTCTCATGCACTAAGCAGGAGGATAACTGAACTCTGTGCATTCCACTGCACCTGGGGTCAGTTTCATGTATGTCATTTGATCTTGGAGATGCTTCCATCACCATGTAACCAATGCTCCATCGTGGGGCCAGAAGCGATCCCAGAAAACATTGACATGGGTGTAAGCAGGTCCAGTTTAGTCCCCTTGCCACACTGAAGGTACCCACCATGCAGCAAAGGAGCCTGTAGACAGCGCATGGCTGCTTAGTGTGAAGACCCTGTGAGGTGACACCAGGCTCAAGCTACAAAGCCCGAGAGAACACTGGATCTATCTGTGTCCGGCCGCTTCAGGAGAGAGTCCCTCTTCATATTCATCTCACCCCTCCTGCAAGGGGCAAGGCAGTCTCCTCTGTTCAGGGACATGTTCTCTGACAGTCCAGAAATCTGGAGTCCCAGCAGGACTGTGCTGAAGTCATGGGCCAGTTAAAAGTGACATTTGGCGTTTCTCTGAGGTGTCATGCCCAGAATGGCTGTTAGCAGCAGAATCCACCAACAATGGCGTCTCAGGGAAGCTTCCTTTGCTATTGCTGATGGTGTGACCCAGCGTGAGGGGCTATAGACCCTAAGCTCACTCCCAGATTCAACTAAGATTTTATCTCCACCTCCCCTGCAGGTAAAAACTGCCCATCCCAAACTCCCACCAAACCACCAGGCCTCTAAGTCCATGGTGGCTGAAGCCTATCAGACCCAAGGAGGGTCTCAAAACTATCTCCATCTGACGGTGACATCTTCTGAGCTCAAACCTGGAGAAAAGGTACCTGTGAATTTCCACCTGAAGAGCAACAGTCCAGCTGTTCTGAAGGAGACCCAGTATTTCACCTACATAGTAAGTGCTGCGTCCCTGGGTACTGGGATCTCCTGGAACTTAGGCATCATCTGAGTTTCCACCTGTCCTTTAATAGTCCCACTGCATGTAAGGAGAACCTGTAGCACAGAATTCTTCCCATCAGGCAGTATATTGATTGTGTGTGTAGCAATGTGTGACAGGTCCCCCTTGGCTTCTGCCTCTGCTAGGTTCACAAAGTCACTCTGAGACCCTGGGTTTAGTAACCACTGGTGCACTTTATTCTCAAGCTTGTTCCCACCACTGTTTCACCACCTACAAGTAACCCTTTACTGTCTGGAGACAGAACCCAGGAGTCCTAACAACCATCTCTCTGCACTCCCTACTAAACCATACTGCAGATGGACCCAGGAGCCCAAGGTCTCAATTTCCTGTTCTAACACTAGACTTAACTCCTATTTTTTCAATGCGGGCTGGACAAATTGAAGCCCCTGGCCGGATCCGGCCCACGGGCCATAGTTTGGAGACCCCTGCACTAGAGCATATTTCCTCTTAGAGCTGGGGATGGAACCCAGGAGTCCCTGCTCTCAGTTCCCTGTTCTAAACACTAGACTTCAGTGCTACATTTTCAGCACAGAGTAGTAGTTCAACTCTGTTATTTTTAGAGCTGGCCAAATCAAATAGTAAAGTTGCCATATAATGCGAATATGAAGTATATTTGGTGAGTGGGGTGGGGGAAAAGAGGGGTGGTCTCTCTTGGTGAAACATAAACAATACTCAGATATGGGAATCAGATTTGATGAATATTAGCACCACCGCCTCTAGAATCTATTCCGGCAGCACATGGATATTAGCTTATTTTCCTCTCTCTGCTCAGATGTAAATGCTCATCTGAAAAGTTGCAAGTGACCGTCTCTTACTAGTAGAAAACAGGTGGATGGGAAGATTCATGGAACCCTTGTGGCCTTTAACAATCCATGTCTCATGTTTCCCTGTTAGATCCTGAATAAAGGGAAGATCATTGATGTAGGGAGACAGGCCAGGCAGTTGGGACAAAATCTGGTGACCATGTCCCTGCCCATCACTCCAGACCTCATCCCTTCATTCCGCATCGTGGCTTACTACCAAGTAGGAAATTCGGAGATTGTAGCAGACTCGGTCTGGCTGGACATCCAGGACACTTGCATGGGAACGGTAGGTTGATATTCAGGTTGGCCTTCTACATGTTAATTCCTATAAAGGTGTCATTATGGGGGAGTTTTTCCTAGCCTGAAAGTGCCGACTGACTCTCAAAATGGACTCTAAAAATGGCACCGTTGGGCTACACATTGACTGTCTCCCAGGAAATTCTGGATTAGATTTGATTGGTTTACACATACAAAGATGTTCCTCGGTCCCCACAAGCCAATGCTGTCAACCCACTCTGGGGTACGGGAGTCAAGCTGTGGTTCCTTCTAGCTCAAAAGGCTCTGTGGATTGTGGATTGAAGTGGATGGAGCTATACTGACTTGTGCCAGCTGAGTATCTGGCTTTGTATGTGCACCATAATTTTGCTGATGTTGTCAGGTTTCCCTCCCCACTCTGAACTCTGAGGTACAGATGTGGGGACCCACATTAAAGACCCCCCTAAGCCTATTTCTACCAGCTTTGGTTAAAACTTCCCCAAAGCACAAATCCTTTCCTTGTCCTTGGACAGTATTGCTGCCACCACCAAGTGATTTTGACAAAAATCCAGGAAAAGGGGCCACTTGGAGTCCCCGTTTCCCCGAAATATTCCCCCAAGCCCCTTCACCCCCTTTCCTGGGGAGGCTTGAGAATAATATACTAACCAATTGGTTACAAAGTGAGCACAGACCAAACCCCTGGGTTTTTAGGACACTGAAAATCAGTCAGGTTTTCAAGAGAAGAATTTTATTTATTTAAAAAGTAAAAGAATCACACCTGCAAAATCAGGATGGACGGTAACTTTACAGGGTAAATAAAAAGATTTGAAACACAGAGGATTCCCCTCTGACTCTGCTTCCCAGTTACAAAACAGGAATGAAATTACCTCTGAGCACAGGGAAAATTCACAAGCTAAAACAAAAGATAATCTAACGCATTTCCTTGCCTTTACTTACAATTTCTGTAATTTTAGATTTCAGGTATCTTTTCAGGAGATGGGTTACCTGCTTGGTCTCTCTCTCTCTGTCCAGAGAAGGAACAAGAAAGAGAGCACAAAAAAACCTCTCCCCTCCCCCCCAGATTTGAAAGTATCTTCTTTCCTTATTGGGCCTTTTGGTCAGGTGCCAACCAGGTTATTTGAGCTTCTTAACCCTTTACAGGCAAAGTGATTCTGTACCTCTGGCCAGGAGGAATTTGATGTTACTGCATACATAAAGGTTGTTACCCTTCCCTTTATATTTATGACAGATGTGGCAGTCAGAATTGATTCCAGCTCCCTCTCCCAGAGCTGGGCTGGCTCTTCAGGGCTAACAGGAGTAAGATGCTTATTTTTGGCCCATGAATTCAGGAGATGTAACTCCAGATGCCTATAGGGGACCTGACTGACAAAACTACAATGCTACAGTGCTGTAACTCCAGTTAATTGCTCCTAATTTACACCAGTGTGAGATCAGAATCAGGCCCACAGAGCAGAGCCATTACAGTTCAAACTTCTTTGTAGATTTCCCAGGGCTGCCTGAGGGACAAAGTCACCTTTCCATCATGGCTCGAACAAAGGGACTTCATGGACATTGGGTCCGATTCTGCTCTCAGTTTACACAGCATGAATATGGAGTAACAGCATTGAAGTCAGTGAAGCTACTCCAGATTTGCACAGCTGCCCCTGAGATCAGAACCAGGCTTTCAGATGCTCAAGGAACAAAAGGTCTTACCTCCTTTTCTCATATGTTTTGCAAAGGAGGGTTATTAGCTGCTCCCTCTGCTTCAAAACAAAACCTCTCCCTTCACTCTCTTTCATACAGCTAGTGGTGAATGGAGCTAATGATGAAGTCAGGGGAATCCATCAGCCGGGAACTCCAATGAAACTCAAGCTGGAAGGAGACCACAGAGCTTATGTCGGCCTTGTGGCCGTGGACAAAGGGGTCTACGTTCTGAACAAAAAACACAAAATTACACAATCTAAGGTGGGGCATGAAAGATGTTGGTTGTAACTTGTGATGTTTTATAGCGGGAAATGCAGCTCGGCTCTTACCCTTGCTCTATGCCCCAGGATGGCAAAAAGCGAAGTGAGCCATTTGTTTGCAGACCTGCCGCTTGGGGTGTGAGCTCCACTGTACTTTAACTGAGCTGGGCCAGGCCAGGTCAGTACTTGGCTGGGAGACACCCAGTGAAACCCAGGGTACTGCAGGGAGCTGTTCTGCACACACTAAAGGACACCCTGCCCTTTGGACAGTGTTCACTCAGATGGTGCTGGGCTGTAGGGAGCTGTGTGGGTGATGAAATAGGGGGCGCTCTTCCTTCAGAGGCAGTTCTCACCTCAGTGCCCATGGTGGTGCTGTACATCAGGGAGTGGGGGTGTGCTCAGGAGGGGGTGCTCTCCCTCCCCGGTCAGAGCTGAACCCAATGCGGCGCTAGGGGGCGCTGTGCTGCATTGAGTGGAGTGGGGGCTCAGCAGGGGGCACTGTCCCCTCCCAGTCAGTGCTGAACCCAATGTCCCAGTGCAACACTGGGGGGTGCTGTGCTGCAGGGAAAAGCGTTAGTGACTCAACAGAGGGTGGCTTTCTTCTGAGTCAGCGCTGGTCCCCGGGCCCTATCAAGGTTTCAGGGGACGCAATGCTACTGAAACTGCCATTTCTCAGCTGACATATCAAACAGAGGTTCTGGTCATTAAATGTCCTGTGACCCTTTCCACAAGGGTCAGGCCCCGGGTGTTCTGGCTGAATTCTAACTTGGGTATTTAATTTCTCTCTGCCTAACATCCTCCTCTGTCTGGGTTCAACTGGCTGCATAATTCTTTCTTTCTCCTCCTAAAATCGGTTGTGTTGATGGTGCAGAATGGCCTTTATTTACAGCTCAGATTTTGCTTTCATTTACACTGCTGCAAACACGGAGCTAGTCAAAGGAAGTCAGTGGAGTTACTGCAGATTGCACGGTTGTACCTGAAACCAGAATCTGGCTCAGAGCCTGTATAATGCTTTGGGATCATGCTGGATGGCACCGTATAAATGGGAGGTACCATTGTTAACAATAATCTCTCAACCATTGTGTTTTGACCACACAGATCTGGGACTCAGTGGAGAAGAGTGACATTGGCTGTACAGCTGGCAGTGGAAAGAACAATCTGGGGGTATTTGCGGATGCTGGACTGGCCCTGGAGACGAGTAATGGGATTTCCACAGTCCAGAGAACAGGTACTACTCTATAGAGCTGAACGGTTGCCATGAGCGATGGAGGAAGGGAGGAAAGAGTCGGCAAAGCAAGGCACAGTGACCTACGCCATGAGCCCAGGGTAGGGACATCAGCCTAGCAGGGCAAATCCCACTGGAACGGCCTAGGAATGGAAATGTGGGGGTTACAGTGGGGGATGAGAATAAGGTCCTGAATTCCTACTGGCCCCCCACCTATTAAAAGAGGGATTAATTTTAAGGATGGGATGGTTTCAAGGATGGGATTCAAAGACTTTCTCTTCTAGTCCACTGGGTTTCTCCCACTTCCAAAGTATGTTTCTTCCCCCTGGCCTGGAAGGGACGGGCAGGTGGCTGGTGCTTCTCTCTGACTCTCTCTGCCCCAGGCTGTAGGCTTTTGGGGGCAGTGCACTAGGAGGGAGGAAGCAATGAAGCCTCCTTCTCTCTCCTCTCTTTCTGGTTGCCCTGACTGGCTGAGCATCTGCCCAACAGCTCTTATGTGGCTCCCAGCTGGGACAGGAAGGAGCAATATGTTAAGTGCCAAAATGGCTTTTCTGGTTTTCTGATTTCCCCCTAAATCAACAGGGTTCCGCTCATTGAGGCCTAGATCATTCTCGGAAATTTGGGAACTGACTGGATGCAGTGTTCGAAAGTTACCCTGTTACATCCAGACAGAGAAATGGCAGCAAGTTGAGTGTAGGGCCTCACTCGGTGGGTGGGTTTTATTTTCTGTATCTCACTTCCTTCTGCAGATCCAGAGTGTCCCCAGCCAGCAAAACGCCGACGTCGCTCCGTTCAGCTCATTGAGTATAAGGCAAACAAAAGTAGGTACTAATCAGGGGGTTTGCTGTCCTTGGTCAAAGCAAGCATGAGAAGCAGGAATGTGATTCCCTCGTGTGACCAGTTTCACCCTGCTACAGCCTCCTGCCAGCTTCATTTTCTGTAACTGGAGATGGGGGAGTCTGGATAGACTTCCATATGAGGAGAGATTGGAACTATTCAGGTTATAGAGGTGATGCGATAGACGTATAGAAAATAATGAATGGTAAATTGCTCTTTGGGGCACGGAACGTCTCTCTGTTCTGTGTTGGTTCAGCCCCCAGCAGTGTGGGGTTCTGGGCCATGACTAGGGACCCAAAGTGCTACTACAACTCAAATAACAACAGGTACATTGTTAAATTACCCATATAAGCACAAGGAGACACTCAACCCACTGAATGGTTTCTAATTAAGAATTTATAAAAGGAACTATTTTCATACAGAATGCATAATTAACCCATAGTACTCACCACCACAGGATTGTATTGAGGCCAAGAGCCTAGCGGGATTCAAAATGGATGAGCCATTTACATGGAAAAGGAGGATGTTCACCATTCCATAGGATAGGATTTTTTAAGAAAAGCTATACATCCTCATGCTTCAGGGCATGAGCCAACCTCTGATTGGGGTCAGGAAGAAACTTCTCTGTGGGCAGGTCATTCCACTATGGGGTTTCTTACACCTTTCTCTGAAGCTACTAGTGCTAGTAACTGGATACTGGATTAGACAGAGCAGAGTGCCGGTTCCTATGTTCCTTCTTTGGCCATGTCTAGTAGTAAATTAATGAGAGAGAGAGTGAGGATTTGAAGAAGCGTGGTAGGAATGACCTTCTGGCTTGTACATTTCAGCGGCAGATTACCAGGACCAGAAGCTGAAGAAATGCTGTGAAGACGGGATGCACGAGAACCCTATGGGGCACAGCTGCGAGAAGCGGGTTGGGTACATCCTGGATACGGATGAATGCAAGAAAACCTTCCTCGACTGCTGCAATTATATCAAGACCATACAGGACAAGCTGCAACGGGAGCTCCACCTACAACTTGAAAGAAGCAAGTACCAGGGTTTCAATATCTCTCAGAGGAGCAAGACTGGGGGAATTGTTAGAGAAATAAGACCACGCCACATGAACCAACCCTGCTCATGTTCACAGATCCCCCCGGGGGGAGATGGGCATGAATGCAGTGGCATCAATCCTGTTAGTGTTGCACCATGTTGATATGGGGACCCAGATGAGTCAGGGTAATAACCTCTTCACAGGGCACCGCTGAGGTTTATCCTTTGTTTTAAAGCACAGTCCTCTACCACTTGAGCTAAAGGGGTAACTCCCCTAGCTAGGAATAGTAGTAGGCTCTTACCCTTTGCAGAATATCCACTAGAGGGCGCACATGTAGCACTGAGCCAATGGCTTATACCAGTGTTATAGGAGCCCGGAAAAGGCTAGCTCATGGGGGAACAGCAAGGCAGGCATGGAGAGGAGAAGAAGCCTGTGGCTTCCCCTCCAGCCATTCAACCACACTCCAATTCATGCTCTTCTGGGATGGCAGCATCAAAACCTGGCAATGTCGATGAAATCACGGATGCTTTCAGGTCAGTAGAGCAGGCCAACCCCCAAATCCTTTCAGGTTTGCCCCCATCCCAGTCAATGTCACAGCAGAGCCAGACGGTCTGTAATTTGACTTCCCAGGTGACTTGGATGAAGATTTCATGTCCGACGAAGATATCACCTCAAGGAGCGAGTTTCCAGAGAGTTGGCTGTGGCAAGTGGAGCAGCTGACTGAGGAACCAAATGAACTGGGGTAAGAGCCTGTGGCCGTGTCGCTCCCACTCATCAAAGGGCCACATTCAGACGTGGTACGATGTAGCTCCCACTGAAGTCAGTGTCTCTCCACAGCAAGATCCCCCGTGGAGCCGGCTGGAGTATTTGTCATGAATTAGGGCCAGCATTCAGCAGCTGGTCACGCCTACTTTTTAAAGCCAGAATGGGCTGTTAGATCATCTAGTCTCACCTCCTGTGTAACAGAGACCAGAGAATTTCATTCAGTTACTCCAGTTTTGAGCCCATATTTAGGTACCTAAAAGAACTGACCCAACTTCCAGAGGTGCTGAGCAGCCAGCGGTATCCCCTGGCTTCAGCCCTAATGAAAAACCAGGCTGCTGATTTAGGTGCTAGAATAGGATGTAGGTGTCTGGCTGTTTAGCGTTGGCCTTTTATCCTGTTCGGGAACCATTCCTCATTTGTGTTTGTTGTTCAGGGTGTGTTATTGGGTTGTTGAGTCATGTGATATTGATGGTGCTTTCTAATTGGATGTGTGATAAATGAAGGGGGGTAGCTCCCTTTTATGGACACCCAGCCAGCCAGTTAGCTATAAACTCCCTCTTAGTAGCTGTTCTCTACTTGCTTTACCTGTAAAGGGTTAAAAAGTCCATAGATAAAAGGAAGGGAGTGGGCACCTGACCAAAAGAGCCAATGGGAAGGCTAAAACTTTTTAAAATTGGGAAAAAAATTCCCCTTTGTCAGTCTGTGTTGTTCTCCCAGAGCGCAGAGACAGGGCTGGAATTATGCTCTAAGAGTTTGAGCCAGGTATGAAAAATCATCAAATCATACCTAGAAACCACTCATTTGGAACCTGTGACAGGGTAGTAGCTCACCGCTGTGACGCCTCCTCCTGGTCGTCTTGGGGAATTGGCTCGCACCAGTAGGGCGCCCCTTCGGGTGGCGTCTAGCCTGTCGTTTCACCTGCGTTGGGGGCGCGGACTTGCGTCGCCCTCCAGGTACGGAGTCCTCTTTCGGAGCACTGTCCTCCGACAGTGCCCCTTTGTCCACTCACACCCCCTTCCGGGGGGGGGGTGTGTTAAACAACAGTCCCACACCCTCAAGTCCGATCCTCACAGTCCAGGACCTGGTGTGATTCTGACCGGCCGCTCCCTGCGGTCTGTGACTGTGCGCGGGGTAGCACAGCAAACAAAGGGGAAAAAAAGGGGGGGGGAACTCAGGCCCGCCCACTACTCTGAGTCCCGGTCCAGAGGCCCTCGAGTGACAGTCTCACTGTCTTCCTTCTCCTTACTCCTCTGACTATCCCTCTGGACCACTTCCCCAACAGCCCTTCGCTACGCTAGGCCTCCTCCTCCCAGGCCTGCCGCCTAGCAGGCTATGGAGTAGGGCCTTCTCCCACTCTCAGGCTGGCCTGCACTGCGCTGTCCGAGGTGCTAGCCTCCCAGCTCTGGAGACAGACCTTCCCCTCTGAAGGCCTGGGACAGACTGACTACTCCTGCTCTGGGCAGCCTTTTATATGGCTAAGCCGGGCTCTGATTGGCTGGCTCCAATCCGCCTTCTTATTGGCTCCCAGTAAGCCCTCTCCTGATTGGCCGCGTGTCTACGCAGGCGTTTAAGCCTGCCGCAGCCCAGTCTCTCTGGGTGTGGGGTAATCGCCCCACCACACACCCTCCCCCTTAAGAACCCTCCCGGGGGGGGGGGTATCCTAACCGGCCTAATAGCCTAGAGCTCGGAAAGCGACCTTTGTCCCGCAGTGGCTAGGCTTACCGGCTCAAAGTCTAGGAACGTAGCCCTTGTCACTGGGCCCTATGGCCTACTGGCCCCAAAGTCCCGGAAATTAGTCTTTGCCAACGGGCAACCCGGCTTATCCACCGTCTCAGCGGGGGGGGTCCCACCGAAACACGCTGAGGCTTACCGGGTCCGACGTACCAGTCCGTCTCTTCCCTTAAGCTGCCTCCTATCGGTTCCGCTGCCAGAGTGTCCCACGGGTCTCCTGATTCTCCACGGGTCTCGTGGTCCCCCGCCTCGGCTGGTCCCTCCCACAGTGAGGCTCCCTCTCGACCTGGAGAAATCGCAGTCCTCGGCGGTTCCAGGAGTGTGGGCTGGTCCTCCACCGGGGCTTCCCGCAAGGGTTCTCCTCCCACGGCCGTCTGTCTAGGCTGGGGTATGCTCCCTCCTCTCGCACTCTCTGTGCATTTGGGACACACCCCGTACAAGCGTGACGGATCCTCTGCCGTCAGGGCTAACTGTTTAGGGCCTCGGCAGTTGGAGGGGAGCTTGACTGCCCCCTCGCAGACCACCCCCTGCGCTAAGGATCCCCCTCCTTGATCCGATTCTTCGCCCTCCTCCCCTAGCCTGGAGAAGAAATCGGCGTTAGTATGAGCCTTACCCGGTCGGTGGAGCACCTGGAAGTCGTAAGGCTGGAGGGCGAGGTACCACCGCATAATTCTAGCGTTCGTGTCCTTCATGCTGTGGATCCATCGCAAAGGGGCGTGATCTGTGATTAACTTAAAACTATTCCCTAGCAGATAGTAACGGAGGGCGTCGATAGCCCACCGCACCGCCAGGGCCTCTTTCTCTATCGTTGAGAAGTGTCTTTCTCGGGGGAACAGCTTCCGACTTAAATACAGTACCGGGTGTTCCTCCCCGTCTACTTCCTGGGAGAGTACTGCGCCTAGGCCGACTTCCGAAGCGTCTGTTTGTAGTATAAACTCTTTCGTGAAGTCGGGATGTCGTAGTACTGGTTCTTGAGTGAGCCGTTCCTTGAGTGTGTTAAAGGCTCGCTCGCATTGCGTAGTCCACTGTACCTGTCGAGGTTGGGAGTTCTTCGTTAGGTCTGACAAGGGGGCAGCTATAGATGCGAAGTCTGGTACAAAACGACGATAGTACCCAGCTAATCCCAAAAACTGACGCACTTGTTTCTTCGTCGTGGGGGTGGGTACATCTCTGAGGGCTTGTACCTTGCTAATCAGGGGTGTTAGTTTCCCCCCTCCTACCGTGTATCCCAGGTAGGTCACTTCTTCTTGGCCAAAGTGACATTTCGCCGGGTTAGCTGTTAGGCCGGCCGCTCTGAGGGCTTGTAGCACTGCTGCCAGGTGGTGTAAATGGCTCTCCCAGTCAAGGCTATAAACCACGATATCATCTATGTACGCCGCCGCGTATTGGTCGTGGGGCTGGAGGACCTTGTTCATCAGGCGCTGAAACGTGGCTGCTGCTCTGTGCAAGCCGAACGGCATGGTTACGAACTGGAAGAGGCCGAAAGGCGTAGGGAAGGCCGTCTTCGCTCGGGAGTTTGGCGTCAGTGGGATCTGCCAATATCCTTTAGTCAAATCTAAAGTTGACAGGTACTTGGCTCCTCCGAGGCGCTCTAACAGTTCATCCACTCTCAGCATTGGATAGGCATCAAAACGAGAGATAGCGTTGACCTTTCTGAAGTCGATGCAAAACCGGGTCGCCCCATCTGGTTTCGGTACTAAGACGATAGGGCTTCGCCACTCGCTCGTCGATTCTTCTACCACTCCCATCTCCAACATCGTCTCCACCTCCCGCCGGACGGTGTCCCACATTTTCTTGGGTAACGGTCGATGGTTGTCCGTCACTCTCTTCCCGGGGTCTGTGGCAATATGATGACTCATTAGGGTCGTCCGGCCCGGGCGGGCCGATAACACATCTGAAAACTTCTCCACCATCTGTTGCAGTTGTCCTCTCTGTCTGGGGTCGAGGCCTGACCCCACCACAGCTGGTCCGGGGTCGGGAAGATCTCCTGCTAGGGGTCCAAGTTCCGACTCTGGGGTGGACGGGCCGATGAACATGGCTTCCCGGGTCTTCCAGGCCTTTAGGAGATTAATATGGTAAATACGGGTCTCTTTGCGTCGACCAGGTAGTCTGACCTCGTAATCGACTGGTCCCACTCGTCGGATCACTTCGTATAGACCCTGCCATTTGGCCAGGAGCTTCGACTCGGAAGAGGGCAGCAAAAGCAGCACCCTATCGCCTGGGGCGAACTTCCTCCCTCTAGCCCCTCGATTATAGAGGCGCTCCTGACCTGCCTGGGCCCGTTCCAGGTTTTCACGGGCGAAGGCCCCTAACGTTTGGAGTCGCTCCCGGAGTTGTAACACATATTGTGTGGTCCCAAGGACCCGTGTTTCCTGTGCTTCCCATTCCTCTTTCAGGAGGTCCAGTATTCCTCTGGGCTGCCTGCCGTATAGGAGCTCGAAGGGCGAGAACCCCGTCGAGGCCTGTGGTACCTCTCTTATTGCAAACAGCAGGGCCGGCAACAAGGTGTCCCAATGTGAGGGGTCCTCCTCCACAAACTTCCGCAACATGGCTTTTAGCGTACCATTGAACCGCTCTACCAAGCCATCGGTCTGCGGGTGGTACACCGATGTCCGGAGGGTCCGGATATGGAGAAGGCGACATAGCTCGGCTATTAACTTGGAGGACACATTGGTGCCCTGGTCCGTCAATATTTCACCGGGTATCCCAACCCGGGCGAAAATCTTTACCAGTTCACCCGCAATGGTCGGTGCCGTCGCTGTCTTTAGGGGAACGGCTTCGGGATAGCATGTGGCGTAGTCCCCGACTACTAGTATAAAGCGGTTCCCTATCTTGCTTCGCTCAAGGGGGCCGACGAGGTCCATCTCGATCCGTTCAAAGGGTACCCCCACGACTGGCATGGGTACCAGGGGTGCAGGAGCTACCCCTTTCGGTCCGGCTCGCTGGCATTCTGGGCACGAGGCGCAAAAGTCTGCCACTTCCCGGTGGATGCCTGGCCAGAAAAACCGGCAGGCCACCCTCTGTAGGGTCTTCTCGCGTCCCAGGTGTCCAGCCCAAGGGTTCGCGTGGGCTAAGTGGAGGAGGCCGGCTCGCAGTCTCCGGGGGACCAACAGCTGACGGAACGTCTCCCGGGTCTGGGGTTCCTGCGCTATTCGGTACAGGCGATCCTGCCATACCTCAAAGCGGGGGCCCTGCGGAATCCGTTGCGTCCCGTCCCCCTCAATGGCAGGGTTGGTAGCTTGTTCCCAGGCTCGGCTTAGGGTTGGGTCTTCCCGTTGCTCCCGTAAGAAGTCCCCGTCACGCTCTAACTCTGCCTGGGCGTCCTCCACCAAACGGGGTCTGTCTCCTGGACAATTCGCAGGGGTCTCCGCCGTCGAGGAGGGCCCCTCGCCGGGGTCATCCCTTAGCCTGCTCCCAAGCAGCCCTGTCCCCGGTGCTATAGTCCTGTCTGGTCGGGGCTTGGGTGGCTGGTATCTCAGGAGGACCTCTCCGAAGCCGGGCCAATCTCGTCCCAACACCACCGGGTAGGCCAGCCTAGGGGCCACTCCTACCCGGAGACCCTCCTCTCGGCAGCCTACTCCCATCTTGACCCAGGCTGTGGGATACTGGCGGATGTCTCCATGCACACACTGCAGGTAGATCGGGGGCCCCGAAAGAGTGAGATTCGGGACCAGCCCCTCTCGTATGAGGGTCTGACTACACCCCGAATCTACGAGGGCATTGGTGGGGTTCCCTTCAACCTGGACCGGGGCTATCAACTTTCTTACCCCGTTCTTCCGTGCCCGTTGTCCGGCCATCCAGGCCTGCCCATAGCTGCAGTCCATAAAAGGGCAATCTCGCCGGAAATGTCCCTCTTGACCGCAGCCCCAGCACCTCTCTCGGGTTTCAGCCGGGCTTGGGCCTCCTCCGGGGGGGCCTGTTCGCTCCGGGGGCTGTCGCTCCCTCCGAGTCGCCATCGGTAATAACTTGGGTCGGGGTTCAGGGTTGGGGGGTATCTGGTGCCGATGGCTGTTGCCTGCCAGTGGTCCAGAGGCTCCCGCCCCACGGGAGTTCCCCTTCTCTGCGCCGCCCTTGCGACCAAGGCTCTCGGCTGCTCGGGGTGGCGCCTCTGCCCCCTTGGCCGATAAGTAGTCCTCCATTAAGGCCACTGCTGCGGAGAGGGTGGCCGGTCGGTGCCGTCGCACCCAGGCCCTCCCTCCCGGGGGTAGGATCTGGGTGAACTGCTCTAAGGCCACGAGCTCCGCCACCTGGGGTCCCGTCAGGCCCTCTGGGTTCAACCACCTCCAGCAGTGGTCCCGGATGCTTTGGGCTACGGCGCGGGGTCGGGCCCCCGAAGGATATTGTTCCTTACGGAGACGTTGTCGGTAGGTCTCTGGGCTAATGCCGGTGTGGTCTAGGATGGCCGCCTTGACTCGGGCGTACTCGAGCGCTTCCCGGGGGTCGAGGCTCCGATATGCGGCCTGAGCCTGCCCCGTCAAATAAGGGGCTAGTAACGTGGCCCAATGTTCTGAGGGCCACCGGGCAGCAGTCGCCACCCGTTCAAATGTCACCAGATAGGCCTCTGGGTCATCCTCGGGCCCCATCTTGGTGAGACGTATCGGTAGTGCCCCTGGGGTATCCCCCAGTCCGGTTCCCATGGGGGTGGCAGGGGTGCCTCCTGCCGGCCGTAATAGTGCGGCCATCTGTTGCACCAAATGTTCCTGTTGCACCCGCTGCTGGGTGGCCAACTCTTGGAGGAGCTGCTGCTGATTCTCTTGGTGCTGAGTCATCAGCAGCTGCTGCTGAGTGGTCATTTGCTGCAGCGTTTGCACCTGCTGCTGGTGCTGCTGGGCCGACTGCTCCTGCTGCTTCTCTAGCAGCCATTTTAATAGCTTCTCAGCTTCCATGTTGGGGTTCAGCGGGTTATTCCCGATTCAACCCCCACACTCTGGACCCCTTTGGTGGGTCCTGGTCTGCACCCACAATCCGGGTCGACCGTCTGTCAGCGCACGGCATTGCTCTGGGCAATAGTCCGCAGTCTTGGCGCTGGCCCCTCGTATCAGGGGCGGACCGCTATACCCGCATTCTCCACCACGTGTGACAGGGTAGTAGCTCACCGCTGTGACGCCTCCTCCTGGTCGTCTTGGGGAATTGGCTCGCACCAGTAGGGTGCCCCTTCGGGTGGCGTCTAGCCTGTCGTTCCACCTGCGTTGGGGGCGTGGACTTGCGTCGCCCTCCAGGTACGGAGTCCTCTTTCGGAGCACTGTCCTCCGACAGTGCCCCTTTGTCCACTCACACCCCCTTCCGGGGGGGGGGGTGTTAAACAACAGTCCCACACCCTCAAGTCCGATCCTCACAGTCCAGGACCTGGTGTGATTCTGACCGGCCGCTCCCTGCGGTCTGTGACTGTGCGCGGGGTAGCACAGCAAACAAAGGGGAAAAAGGGGGGGGGGGACTCAGGCCCGCCCACTACACTGAGTCCCGGTCCAGAGGCCCTCGAGTGACAGTCTCACTGTCTTCCTTCTCCTTACTCCTCTGACTATCCCTCTGGACCACTTCCCCAACAGCCCTTCGCTACGCTAGGCCTCCTCCTCCCAGGCCTGCCGCCTAGCAGGCTATGGAGTAGGGCCTTCTCCCACTCTCAGGCTGGCCTGCACTGCGCTGTCCGAGCTGCTGGCCTCCCAGCTCTGGAGACAGACCTTCCCCTCTGAAGGCCTGGGACAGACTGACTGCTCCTGCTCTGGGCAGCCTTTTATATGGCTAAGCCGGGCTCTGATTGGCTGGCTCCAATCTGCCTTCTTATTGGCTCCCAGTAAGCCCTCTCCTGATTGGCCGCGCGTCTACGCAGGCGCTTAAGCCTGCCGCAGCCCAGTCTCTCTGGGTGTGGGGTAATTGCCCCACCACAGAACCCCAGATATGTAAGTAGATCAGGAAATGTCTAGGAAGACGCGAATAGGTTTATCTCTTTTATTTCTTTATGGCTTGTGGACTCCTCTGTGCTAACCCCAGGTGCTTTTGTTTTGTTTGTAACCTTTAAACTGGACCTCAGGAAAGCTATTCTTGCTTCTTAATTTTTGTATTTGCTCTTTTTAAATCTAGCAATAGCCTGAGTTTTAGATGTATTTTTTTCTTTTTTTTAATAAAGTTTTCCTTTTTTAATGATTGGAGTTTTGTGTCTTAAGCGCTTTGTGCACGTGTTGTTTAATTAGCTGGTGGCAAAAGCTGATTTCCTTTGTTTTCTTTCTCAGCTCTCCCCTAAAGGGGGCGGGGTGAAAGGGCTTGAGGGTACCCCATAGGAAGGAATTCCCAAGTGCACCTTCCTGGGTTCTCAAAGGGGTTTTTGCACTTGGGTGGTGGCAGCATCTACCCATCCAAAGTCAGATAAAAGCTGCAACCTTGGAAGTTTAATACAAGCCTGGAGTGGCCAGTATTAATTTCTAGAATCCTTGCTGGCACCCACCTTCTGCACTCGAAGTGCCAGAGTGGGGAATCAGCCTTGACAGGATGGCTGAACCATTGTAAATGAGGCACTGGGCCAGGCCCCTCTCCACTGGAATGGAATATAATTCCCCTCCTTGGAATTAGACCTGGACACTAGAATTAATATCCCTACCCTTGAGACCTTTAAAACAGGTCATGTCCTGTGGCTGGTGCAAAACTTGGACCGCTGAGTTCCTCTCCAGAGACGACTCTGTATTTCAGTGGGTGGGTGAAGAAGGCTTTATCATGGAGCTCAGTCCTAAGCTAGGAGGATCTACACCCTTAGCTGGGGAATGTCCATGAGTCCTAGCTCCTTCCTTCTGTAAAAGACTCTGTCTTTCTCTTTCCATATAGAATTTCTTCCAAGACGATGTCTATTTCCCTGAAGGATTCCATCACCACCTGGGAAGTCCTGGCTGTGAGCCTTTCAGAGACCAAAGGTGAGGAACACCACAAGCTCTCCAGAGAACAGGCAGAAAAGCCAATGGGGAAAAGACCCCAGGCCACAATGGGCCTTGGAAATGTCACAGTTAAATGGAACAATCGAGGAGACAGTAGACACATTTTAGGACTAAAGTATAAGCCCCCCCGTCTCTGACCCTGGGTCTTTCCCTATTGCAGGGATCTGTGTGGCTGACCCCTATGAGATAAAAGTAATGAAAGATTTTTTCATCGACCTCCGGCTGCCCTACTCTGTAGTGAGGAATGAGCAGGTGGAAATCCGGGCTATTCTCTACAACTATGGGGACCAAACAATTAAGGTAAGCTCACCGCCTCATCGGGCTCTGCAATGGACCTGAGGTGTCAATGCTTTGACAGACAGCGAAACCAAAACAAAATGGTGGAAGGCTTGTTCTTCTAGGGTCTGATCCCTTTGGGGCTGGACACCCTTGTCTCCCATTGACCTTGTTGGGTGCTCAGCACCTTGCAGGATCAGGGCTATGGAATCCATCCAGTTAAGAACATAAGAACGGCCATACTGGGTCAGACCAATAGACCATCTAGCCCAGTATCCTGTGTTCTGACAGCGACCAGTGCCAGGTGCTTCAGAGGGAATGAACAGAACAGGTAATCATCAAGTGATCCATCCCCTGTTGCCTATTCCCAGCTTCTGGCAAGATTGCATGATATAGAGAAAGATAAAAAAATACCGTTCTGTCTGCCATTCTTCTCTGGTTGGGCCTCAAATCTGTGAGTAGGTACCAGGTTCTGGGCTTTCTGCTGACTCACACCGGTAGCCAGACCAGGTGGATCTCATTACTTCCACTCAGGAACACCACAGGCTGAGGGCCTCTCTGAGGCAGGACAGGAGGTGAGGATATAGTCATGTGCTTTGTAAGTACAGTCCTGTCTGTTATTTATTAAGATTAAAGGCAAACTCCAGTCAGTGGGTACATTTTGGATCAATGCCCTACAGTCTCATGGTGTGCAGACTGCCCTCTCATGAATCTCTGTTCTCTTCTCAGGTCCGGCTGGAGCTGCTGCATAACCCAGTTTTCTGCAGCGCATCCACTTCCAAGGCTAAATACCGGCAGACCGTTGACATCAACGCCAAGTCCTCCTGGGCCGTGCCATTAGTGATTGTCCCCTTGCAGCTGGGATCTCACGACATTGAGGTCAAGGCAGCGGTGTGGGGAAGTCTTGCGTCTGATGGCGTGAAGAAGAAACTGAAGGTTGTGGTAGGTATCAGGTGACAGGAGCGTGATGTCTGCTGAAGGGCAAGAGGCTGGAGGCTAGATTGGCTGGCTTCTGGAATCGGTGCTGTATCTTAACCTGTAAAATTAACAACCTGCATCTCCATCCTCGTCTCACTTCCTCCCCTCCCCTGTGGCAACTACAGCAGGGCTGGGGCTGGCCTGGTTATCTTACACTCAGTCCTCTGAGCCATTGTATAAGAGACCTAGGTTCAGTTCCTCAGGCCCAGGGTCTTGCTTCTTGGATCAGTGGGTGCTGGAATTAATGTAGACTCAGTGCACCCAGGGAGAACCTTATATCACTCGGCAGAGAGAACTGAGCAAAGGAGCAGCATTGGTGGGTTGTGATGGGCATCCCATTGGCCTGCTCTAGGAGATCACTGCAATGCTGGGTGAGAGAAAGATCCTCCACTGAAGATGAGGGAGTAGAAAAATCCTTCAGGGAGATCACAGAGCAACAATGGAATGAATTGAATGGATCCAAAACAAAAGGGGACGCTGTCTGAAGTTGAGGTCAGATTCGAGACTCATTGGGGTGGAACCTGATCTCAGTTTCACTTGAGCGCTGACTTCCAGTGGAGTCACTCCTGATTCACGTTGATCACAAGATCAGCAAGTCGATCATCCTTTCCTACTGCTCTTCATTGTCTCTGAATGCTACTGTGCTTACTATGCTCTTGTCATTCCTTTCTAGCCGGAAGGGATGAGGATGAGCAAAACAATTATGTCTGTCGTATTGGATCCATCTACGAAAGGAGCAGGTGAGTAGCCGCACTGCTTTGCGTTTACATGGCACCTCTCATCCTGAAGGTCTCAAAGAATTCCACAATCTATATCTAAGTGAGGGCATCTCTGTTTTTGGAGCCCTTGTATCTAACCCAAACCCTTAATCGAATCTGCAGCAAAGTTCCCTGAAAAATTCTACCCTGGCATCTGATCGTGCGTGAGAGATTTCAGAGGGATTGGTTTAGTGTTGGCTGAGATGGAGGTCAAAATCAGGCTCATCACGGAAGACTAGAATCAGCACTATGCAGAGCAATTCTGCTGCCACTGAAATGCAGCCACCTCTGCCTGCCCCGTATTCATAGCTTCCTGATTCCCATCTCAGCTGCCCCCTCCCTCCCTTTGCCCTAGCACGTCAGTGGATAGTGCAGGGCTCTATGAGCATTGTAGAGTATTATTCAAGAACCAGCAGCAAAGCTCACCCGGCTGGACGGATGGCATTTCACTGTCTCTTCTCCTCGTCCTTCCTTTTCAGGGGGAGTCCAGGAAGTGAAGGTGAAAGCGGCAGATATAGATGACAGGGTTCCAGACACAGAATCGGAGACCAAAGTCAGCATCCAAGGCAAGGGCCTCTGATGTGAAAGTGTTTTATGCTTTAGAAACAGAGTGAAGGGAGCAATGAATTCTTCTCTGGTAGCCACACTCGCAGGAGGTGAACCGATTACCCACCTGGTTCTGTTACAACTGTCTACGTGCACTATCGAGCATTAATGGCCAAGATACAGCAAAGTCATTGTCGGCGTGTGGCTAAACAAGGTGCTCACAGGAGAGACAGGTGCACAGAAATAAGGAGCACCCAGGGGGCAGCCTATGTCGTTGGACAGGATGGCCTAGTGCAGGGGTCTCAAACACACAGCCTGCGGCCCACGTTGTTATTTGCTGCGGCCCACCAAGCTCCCTGTGACCGCCTCCCCCTCCCCCCCGCCCCAACCAAGTTATTTCCTGTGGCTGTAGGGTGACCAGACGTCCCGATAAAATCGGGACCGTCCCGATATTTAGGCATTTGTCCCGCGTCCCGATTGATCTTCGGTCGGGACGCTGCACTCCGCTTTTTTTTTTTTTTTTTCTCTGCCGGGCTGCCGGCAGCACTCAGCTGTTCTCGGCTTTTTTTTTTCTTCTCCTCTGACTGCCGGCAGCACTCAGCTGTTTTCTGTTGGTTTCTCTCCCCCCCCCCCCCCCTCCTAAAAACCAGAGGCTGAAGGTATGCATACCTAAGGAAGGGTGCATAATCTCCTTTGACTGCCCGCAGCCCTGGGCTGTTCTCAGCTCCCGCCCCCGACTGCCAGCAGCACTGGGTCACAGTAGGGAATTGGGAGAGGGAGCTGTTTGTGTCCTTACACCGGCAGCACTCGGTTTTTTGGTTTTTTTTTGCTCCGCCAGTGACCCCCCCCCCCCCCCTGTGTCCCGATATTTTCTTCCTGTCATCTGGTCACCCTATGTGGCTGCCAAATTCCCCTCCCCCAGCGTGCCGCATCCCTGCTCCTCTACCTACCTCCAGCCACTTCCCACCACCAAACAGCTGTTTGGCGGCGCTTAGCGCTTTCCAGGAGGGAGGGGGGAGGAGCGGGGAGCTGCGCACTCAGGGAGGAGGCGGAGAAGAGGTGGGGCAGGGGCGGGGATTTGGGGAAGGGGTTGGAATGGGGGTGGGGAAGGGGTGGGAAGAAGCGGGGCAGGGGTGGGGCCTAATGGAAGGGATGGAGTGGGGGCAGGGCCAGGGGCAGCGGGGGGGTGGTTGTCAGTGATGCGGCCCTCAGGCCAATGTGCTAGTCCTTATGTGGTGCTCGTGGTCATTTGAGTTTGAGACCCCTGCTCTAGTGGTTTGGGCCCCAGCTTAGTATTTGGGATGCCTGAGTTCAAGACGTTGCTCTGCCACAGACGTCCCTGAGGACTTTGGGCAGCTCCCTTAGCCTGTCTGTGTTTCAGCTCCCCATCTGTAAAATGTGGATAATAGTCCTTCCTTTGCCACCTTTTAGCTCAACCAGTAAGGGCCGGTGCTTTCAGAGTGGGCATGTCCAGGTTCTATCCCCACCGCTGGCAGGGCTGGAGGAAAGTAGCCTAGGAGGGCTTGGTGAGAAATGCTCAGAGCATTGCGGGGACCTTGTCAGCACACAGGGCCTGGATCAATTGTTTCTGGTTAGGATCCAACCTTCATGGGGTTTGGGTGTGCTCAGCACCATGCCGGACTGAGCTCTCAATCCGTCACTGCCCGCAGAGAGGTCTGTCTGTCTCTCCGTCCCCACCAGCGCCTGCTCTCCGTGTTCGAATTCACGCCGTGTTATTTCCTTGGCCAGGAAACCCCGTGACAATCATTGTCGAAAACTCCATCGACGGGGCCAACCTGAAGCACCTCATTGTGACACCGTATGGCTGTGGGGAACAGAATATGATCAGAATGACCTCCCCGGTCATCGCCACCATCTACCTGGACAGCACCGAGCAGTGGGAAAGGATTGGGGTGGAACGCAGAGCGGAAGCCATCAAGTTGATCATGAAAGGTAAGTACTTCTCATGCCAGACAGCAAATCCCTCTTCAGGCTCGCGTTAGGGACACAGGAACTGCTGCACAGGACTGGCCCCGAGGTCCATCTAGCCCAGTAGCCTGTCTCGGAGAGTGGCCGGTACCAAATGCTTCAGAAACCTCATGTTAAGCACATTGGGTGATAGAGAGTCCAGGGATCAGGGAGGTAGCCTGGCACTCAGGGGACACCAGTTCAGTTCCCTGCTCTGCCACACACTCTTGGTGTGATGTTGGGCAAGTCATTTAATCTCTCTGTGACTCCATTTCCCCCTCTGCAAACGGAGAGAGTCGCTGTGCCCTACTGCACAGGGGGGTTGTGAGGGTAGATAGTAGGAGCTCCATAAGCTCCCACCGGCACCTGGATCGTGGCCCTGCCTCCACTCTGCCCTTCCCCACAAAGCCCCACCCCCGCTCTGACTCTCCCTCTGTGGGCCCACCCACACTCCACCCCAAGAGGCCTCTTTCCCCCGGAGTCCTTGCCCTTGCCCTTGTTCCCCCTCTTCCCATCCCCATTCTGCTGCTCACTCCTCTCCGCCCTCTCCTCCCCCTGTCACTCACCCATAAGGCAGGAAAAAAGTGGGAGGGGCCATGTCCCCTTGGCTCCCCCTGTTCCGGCGCCCTTGGTAGATACATTGAAGATTGTGAGGCACCCTGGTACTATGGTAATGGGGGCCAGATAAGTCCCTAAAATAGAGAGAGAATCTGCCTCCCATATTTGGTCTCCTACTCCCTTTAGAGGTTGGTTTAAGACCTGAAGCATGAGGTTTAATATCCCTCCCACAATGTACGTTGGTATTAGTCATGATAACTCTGAATAGACCTTCCTATGCAGACAAAGGCCCAACCCCGTTTTCAGTCCTGCTGGGCTTTTGGGCTCCTGTTCATTGCTGGTCTATGGCTGTTGTGTGGGGGATGGGATGGTTGTGGGGTGGAGGCCATTCAC